>NC_138984.1:67845521-68445521 GCF_964341445.2 Mesoplodon mirus
CCTGCGTACTGTAAAAAAATGCAATCCATAAAAGGAAAAATTGATAAATTGGACTCTAAAATTAAAAATGTTTCTTCTGCAAAAGACCCTGTGAAGAGGATAAGAATACAAGCTACCGACCAAGAGAAAATATCTGCAAACTACAAATACCTATCAGACAAAGGATTAGTATCTAAAATACAGAAAGAACTCTCAAACTCAACAATTTAAAAAAAAATCCAATTAGAAAATGAGCAAAAGACATCAACATACATTTCACTGAAGATATACAAATGATAAATATGTTAACTTCATTAGCAACCAGGAATATGCAAATTAAAACCAAAATGAGATATTAGTATACACCCATCAGAATAGCTAAAATAAAAAATGACTGATAACATCAAATGTTACCAAGGGTGTAGAGAAACTGGATCACTCTTGCATTGCTGGTGGGAATGTAAAATGATACAGCCACTCTGGAAAAATGTCTGGCAGTTTCCTACAAAATTAAAAACTACACATGCACTTACCATATGACCCAACAATTGCACTATTGGACATTCATCCCACAGAAATGAAAACCTATGTTCACACAACCACCTATACATGAATGTTCCTAACAGCTTTATTCATAATAGACAAAAACAGGAAATAATCCAAATGTCCTTCAAAGGGTGAATGGTTAAACCAACTGTAACACATCCTACCATGAAGTAGTACCTAGCAGTAAAAAGGAACAAACAATTGATGCATGGGACAATTTGGAATGGATCTCAGGGAAATTAGGCTGAGTGGGGAAAAAACCCAATTCTCAAATACACAGTGAGTTATTCCATTTATAAAACACTTTTGAAATAACCACATTATAGAAATGGAAAACAGATTCATGGTTGTCAGGAGTTAGGGATGGTAGAGACAGGGTGATATGTGGTGACTAGGAGATAATATGAGGGAGCCTAATGGTCATGGAACACTCTTGAATCTGGATTGTGGTGGTTGTTACACAGATACACACGTGATAAAATTAAATACAACTACACATACATATGAACGCAAGTGTCTGGACTGTACCAATGTCAACTTCCTCGTTTTGGTATTATATTTAAGCTGTGCAAAAGGTTACCATCAGGGAAAACTGGGTGAAGCGTAAGCAGGACCTCCCTGTACATTTTTGGGCAACTTCCTGTCAATCCGTAATTATTTCAAAACAAAAATTTAAAACAAAACATGAAATTTGCCCCATTTAAATTTTTGGCAATCACATTTTTGAATTACAATGATTTACCCCTTTAAGGTTTTCCTTTCAGGCGTAAATTATACTTGCAAAACAGGGGAAGACTGTTCAGATAAAAAGCTGTCCTTTTTCTTTGAGTAGAATGTTCCCTAGAGGGATTTGGGATAAGATGTAAAATACATTTTGTGCTGGGTTCCCCTCTCTGAAGCACCCATATCAACTCCCAGCATTTTGATACCAGGAAAACCAAGTTCTATCAACATCAAGGATAACCTTGAGGAGAAAACAAGTCACTGAAAAACAACACTCAGACTGAGAAATTTAAACATGCATTATGGTTTTCATTAAGAATCAAAAACAGATCTTACTAACTTAATTAATTCAAAATATCACTGTGTAACAAATTAAAGATTCACCATCTGCAAATCTTCACCTATAAGCTACATGGCACTATACTGCTATATCTATATAGGTATAGATACAAAGATAGATAGCGAGATACAAATACAGAATACAGAGAGATCTAGATCTGGATCTGGATGTGTACTTATCTGGTATAATACAACATAGTTTGGTTCTTTTTTTTTTTTAATACAACTGATTTTTTTATTTATTTTATTTTTTAATTTATTTTTGGCTGTGTTGGGTCTTTTTTTTAACATCTTTATTGGAGTATAATTGTTTTACAATGGTGTGTTAGTTTCTGCTTTATAACAAAGTGAATCAGCTAAATGTATACATATATCCCCATATCTCCTTCCTCTTGTGTCTCCCTCCCACCCTCCCTATCTCACCCCTCTAGGTGGTCACAAAGCACCGAGCTGATCTCCCTGTGCTATGCGGCTGCTTCCCACTAGCTATCTGTTTTACATTTGGTAGTGTATATATGTCCATGCCACTCTCTCACTTCGTCCCAGCTTATCCTTCCCCCTCTCCATGTCCTCAAGTCCATTCTCTACGTCTGCATCTTTATTCCTGTCCTGCCCCTAGGTTCTTCAGAACCATTTTTTTTTCTTAGATTCCATATATATGTGTTAGCATACGGTATTTGTTTTTCTCTTTCTGACTTACTTCACTCTGTATGACAGACTCTAGGTCCATCCACCTCACTACAAATAAATCAATTTCATTTCTTTGTATGGCTAAGTAATATTCCATTGTATATATGTGCCACATCTTCTTTACCCATTCATCTGTAGATGGACACTTAGGTTGCTTCCATGTCCTGGCTATTGTAAATAAAGCTGCATTGAACATTGTGGTACTTGACTCTTTCTGAATGATGGTTTTCTCAGGGTATATGCCCAGTAGTGGGATTGTTGGGTCATATGGTAGTTTACTTTTACTTTTTTAAGAAACCTCCACACTGTTCTCCACAGTGGCTGTATCAATTTACATTCCCACCAACAGTGCAAGAGGGTTTCCCTTTTCTCCACACCCTCTCCAGCATTTATTGTTTGTAGATTTTTTGATGGTGGCCATTCTGACTGGTGTGAGGTGATACCTCATTGTAATTTTGATTTGCATTTCTCTAATGATTAGTGATGTTCAGCATCCTATCATGTGTTTGTTGGCAATCTGTACATCTTCTTTGGAGAAATGTCTATTTAGGTCTTCTGCCCATTTTTGGATTGGTTTGTTTGTTTTTCTGATATTAAGCTGAATGAGCTACTTGTAAATTTCGGAGATTAATCCTTTGTCAGTTGCTTCATCTGTAAATATTTTCTCCCATTCTGAGGATTGTCTTTTCATCTTGTTTATGGTTTCCTTTGCTGTGCAAAAGCTTTTAAGTTTCATTAGGTCCCATTTGTTTACTTTTGTTTTTATTTCCATTTCTCTAGGAGGTGGGTCAAAAAGGATCTTGCTGTGATTTATGTCATAGAGTGTTCTGTCTATGTTTTCCTCTAAGACTTTTATAGTGTCTGGCCTTACATTTAGGTCTTTAATACATTTTGAGTTTATTTTTGTGTATGGTGTTAGGGAGTGTTCTAATTTCATTCTTTTACACGTAGCTGCCCAGTTTTCCCAGCACCACTTATTGAAAAGGCTGTCTTTTCTCCATTGTATATTCTTGCCTCCTTTATCAAAAATAAGGTGACCATATGTGTGTGGGTTTACCTCTGGGCTTTCTATCCTGTTCCATTGATCTATATTCCTGTTTGTGTGCCAGTACCATACTGTCTTACTGTATCTTTGTAGTATAGTCTGAAGTTCGGGAGCCTGATTCCTCCAGCTCCGTTTTTTCTTTCTCAAGATTGCTTTGGCTATTCGGGGTCTTTTGTGTTTCCATAAAATTGGGCAATTTCTTGTTCTACATCTGTGAAAAATGCCACTGGTAGTTTGATAGGGATTGCACTGAATCTGTAGATTGCTTTGGGTAGTACAGTCATTTTCTCAATGTTGATTTTTCCAATCCAAAAACATGGTATATCTCTCCATCTGTTTGTATCATCTTTAGCTTCTTTCATCAGTGTCTTATAGTTTTCTGCATACAGGTGTTTTGTCTCCTTAGGTAGGTTTATTCCTAGGTATTTTATTCTTTTTGTTGCAATGGTAAATCGGAGTGTTTCCTTAATTTCTCTTTCAGATTTTTCATCATTAGTGTATTTTAGTGAACTCGTGTCTGGATTTTGCAACCAAACCTTTATGGTATGTAACTATAGCTTCCTGGAGGATGGTTTCAACAATCATAATAATTCGAAAATAACACATTGAAATCAGAGGCCATCTAGCTCTCTTGTAAAATGACAAAGATGTCTGCTTAAATACTGCATAAAAACAGCTTGTGCCTGGAGCTTGCTAAGGAAGCAGGTGACGGTTAAATTATTCTCGCTTATGCACCTTTCACTCTGGTGCTCAATTCAACATAGCCTGTGCTGGTTTGTCATGTCCAGCATTTATTGTGCTTCTTTGTCATAAAATCCAAAGCTCTCTACCATATGGTGTCATTTTTGAAATGTTAATCTGAGTGGAGCTTGTGATGCCAGTTAGGTTCCCAGCTGGTCTCTGTATAGGCTATTTCACAGACATTAGCCCTGTTTTGAATTAAACTAAATTAGAGAATAAAATGAGATATTGTCATGCAAAGTCAGGCAATATTATTTGACATCTGCACCATCTCTGAGAGCTTTATTGAGTGGTTATTTTAAAATTTAAGCTAAGAAGGAAAGAACATACAAACAATAAGTTAGGGCCAGATAACATACCAGTGTAGCAGATAATTAATAATAATATTTAATAATAACAATAATAATAATAATAATAAGTGATTATTATGTTACATGAAGAAAGACCTCTATCCACAGCTCCCCTCCCTTTGGGTCAAAGACTAGGAAGGAAAATAACTTTGTCTAAGACATTTCAGACGCAAATCTTCAGTTTTGCCTGGCTAAAAAAACAGCCATTAAGACGGATATGAGTCAGAAATGTGCCTGGTTTTTCCCCTTCCTATCATTTCAAAGGGCTCTATTTGAAAGCAGAGAGATGAATAAAAGGAATTAACCCTACTTTGCATAATAACTTAACATACTAAGTCCACTGTAAGAGAGGAAACTTGCTAATAACTACATGGGGTTGAGGGTGACTAAACTTCCTCATTCTCCTATGACTTTATACTGTCCTTTCCCTGAGAATCAGTATTTGTCCATGGCAGGTGTGTGTGTGTGTGTGTGTGTGTGTGTGTGTGTGAGGGTGCATTCATGTGCAGCAGTGTATGTTCATGTGCACATACAAATAAACAGTTAGTTGCTGGAAAATCGGAAACAAAAATTCATCTCTGTAACTTACACTGGGGGTAGACCTTAAAAAGGACAGACTTGGAACACCAAAACTCCTCCCCACCATCCTTCACTTGCAGATTTTCTGCAGGACTTGGGAAATCAAAAGTTGTTAGAAACCCTCCTGCTATAGCAGCAGAGCCTAATTCCATCCCAAATCCCCAAATACGGGGAATGGTTTTACTGCAAAGCAGAAGTGGGTCCAGCATGCACAGCCCCTGTGGTCAGGGAGGTTTCCTACAGGGTGAGGGGAGATTTGCCCAAGGTGGTTTAAAAAGTGGTTCCCACAGAGATAGGTAGATCTGAAGTCTGGTGGACAAGGGCAGGAATTTGGGTGTGCCCCTGAGAGGACCACTTGTGAAACCTTTAACTTCCCCTTTGAATGCTTTCTTTGGACAGTATCAATGCCTTCCTGTGTAAATTCCCTTTAATAGGGCCCCAACCCTTCAGTGATACCCAGCTCACCCATCAGCTCGGTGTTCTGGTGGTGCAATGAGAAATAATGGCAGGAGGTGAGAGGACTCTCATGTTTATTTAGTCCTCCCGTTAGTCCTACAAAGTCAAGACACACACAGCCATATACACACAGCCATACATACACAACCACACAGAGACACACACACACACACACACACACACAACCAAGACAAAGGAGACGGGCAAAGGCCTGAGCCAACTACCTCTAATCCATTTTATTAGGAAAGCAAAGCTTTTTCAGATACCCTCAGGATATCCTCCCTTTAAGGTCTCATTGGTCAAAACTTCTCCACTTAGTATCCTGAGTGTCAAAGAAATTAGAGTGAATATTTAGCTTTCTCAGTCTCCATAGTAGAAAACCTAGGAGGAAAAGGGTTGGTAATTGGCATGTAGAGAGCAGTTCTGTGGTGTCTGCCTTTCCCTGGGTCTGGGCTATAAACCAGTTATCATTAACTTGTCCACTAGCAAGCGAAGGGGAAGATGACACACGAGATGGCTTAGAGACCCATGGCCTGGGTTCCATAAGCAGCTTTGTGAAGTAAGATGAAAAGAACCCCTTCCCCCTCCTCTCAATGTCCCTTCCAGGCATTCTAGGGGTTCATCCTCCTGTCTCAAGCTCATACCCAATTCCAAACACCCATGTTCTGGGTTTCACAGCTCCACAGGATATACCTATAGAACTACGTGAATACAGGTTTCCCAACATGACCTGGTGTGGACTCTGGGCTGCTGAGGAAACTGACTAACCAAGAGTTAGACTTCTGGGGTGGTGGTCTGGGAGACTGGCAGAAAGACAAGAACAGTGATCTTTGCCCTGGAAAGTCCTAAATTATTGGCAATGGCTTCATCTTTCATCCTAACTCTCACTGCACTTACATATCAGGTTAGTAAGTTCTCCTGAGGGTTATATAATCTATGACTCAGTTAATAGGGGCACTGTGTGCCCAGGAGGACATCTAATGGAAAATGCATCCATATGGAAATGCAATCCAAAAGCATCAAGGAGCACAGACCATGCATTATGATAACCTTAGTTCATTCAGTAAACCAGCAAAAGTGTGTGTCATAGTAAATTAAAAATAGCCTTTTTTGCCCATTTTAAGTAATATTCCTTAATGACCTTAAATGAAACAGAAAATTAAAAATCTGTGAAAAGAAGGAGAAATTGAAACACTTATTTATATGTGGTATGAAGGCAGCAAGAAGTTAATACTTATTTCTATATTTAGTGCACTGATGGAAAAAATGAGTTGTTTACAAGTTCTTTACAATATTACAATCTGAATGCTATTTTTAAGGTTACTTTTCATTCAAAGGCAGAATCCAAGAGATAAATAAGAAAGGTAATATATAGAAAAGAAATGACTCAGTGTGTGGGCCAGGTGAGAACTTGGTATATATGTAAGATACTTAACTTCTTCCAGATTTGATTATTACAATGATGCCTTACTCAGGGATAGTAGTCTTAGATACCAGCCCATAAATGAAGGGAGAGCTTTTTGCTACACACAGTTTGACAAAGGAAATTTGATTTGGATGTCACAATTCCTAAAAAGTCCATGGGTTTGCACTTAAAACCTATCAGAATGAACTTACCTATATCAAAATAGACCCACTGAAATGTAAACATTAAGAGATCATCACACTGTGGAACCCTCTTGCACTGTTGGTGGGAATGTAAATTGATACAGCCACTATGGAGTACAGTATCGAGGTTCCTTAAAAAACTAAAAATAGAACTACCATATGACCCAGCAATCCCACTACTGGGCATATACCCTGAGAAAACTATAATTCAAAAAGAGTCATGTACCACAGTGTTCACTGCAGCTCTATTTACAACAGCCAGGACATGGAAGCAACCTAAGTGTCCATCTACAGATGTGGCACATACATACAATGCAATATTACTCAGCCATAAAAAGAAATGAAATTGAGTTATTTGTAGTGAGGTGGATGGACCCAGAGTCTGTCATACAGAGTGAAGTAAGTCAGAAAGAGAAAAACAAGTACCGTATGCTAACACATATGTATGGAATCTAAAAAAAAAAAAAAATGGCTCTGAAGAACCTAGGGGCAGGACAGGAATAAAGATGCAGACGTAGAGAATGGACTTGAGGACATGGGGAGGGGGAAGGGTAAGCTAGGACGAAGTGAGAGAGTGGCATGGACATATATACACTACCAAATGTAAAACAGATAGCTAGTGGGAAGCAGCCACATAGCGCAGGGAGATCACCTCAGTGCTTTGTGACCACCTAGAAGGGTGGGATAGGGCAGGTGGGAGGGAAACGCAAGAGGGAAGAGATATGGGGATATATGTATATGTATAGCTGATTCACTTTGTTATAAAGCAGAAACTAACACACCACTGTAAAGCAATTATACTCCAATAAAGATGTTAAAAAAAAAAGAGATCATCACACTGTTCTTTTGGCTAAGAGGACAGTTGGTATTGTAAATGTTTTCATATATTTGTACACTCCTGTTCATAGTAGCATTATTCACAATAGCCAAAAGGTAGAAGTAACCAAGTGTTTATCACAGATGAATGGATAAACAAAATGTGTACAAAAATCTCTTTGAGTCCCTGCTTTCAATTCTTTGGGGTATTTATGCAGAAGTGGAATTGAGGGATGATATGGCAATTCAATATTTAATTTTTTGAGGAACTGCCATACTGTTTTCCACAGTGGCTGCACCATTTTACATTTCCACCAACAATACACAATTATTTCAATTTTTCCACATTTTTTTTCATAATGGGTGTGAAGTGATATCTCATTGTGATTTTGATTTGCATTTCCCTAATCATTTGTGATTCTGAGCATATTTCCATGTGTTTATTGGTCATTCGTATATCTTCTGGAGAAATGTCTATTCAAGTCTTTGCCTATTTTTCAATCAGACTGTCCTTTTTTTTCATGCCGAGTTGCAGGAGTTCTTTATATATTCTGAATATTAATCCCTTTTCATATCTGATTTTCAAATACTTTCTCCCATTCCCTGGGCTGCATTTTCACTCTGTTGGTGGTGTCTTCTGATCCACAAAACTTTTTTTCATTTTGATGTAATTCCACTTATCTATTTTGGCCTGTGCTTTTGGTGTTACATCTAAGAAATTGCTGTCAAATCCAAGTTCATGAAGATTTTTCCCTATGTTTTCATCTAAGAGTTTTATAGTTTTACCTCTTCATTTAGGCCATAGATCCATTCTGCATTACTATTTTTATATGGTTTAAGACAAGGATCTGCTTTCATTCTTCTGCTTGTGAATATCCAGTCTTCCTAACACCAATTATTAGAAAGATTATCCTCTCCCCATTGAACATTCTTCACACTCTTGCCAAAAATAACTTGGCTATATATGTGAAGTTTATTTCTTGGCTTGCATCATGTAATTTCTTGTACAGTATTTTGTTTTCTTTTGAGTTATTAATGGCCTCATTCTTTCATTTGCTTCATTATCTATGTACGTATCATTAATTCACACCACCTGTCCCCAAGATATATAAAATTTCCCTCATTATAGTTTTTAAAACCTGGCAATATATCAGTTTGATACAATTTCTTAATTGCTCCTTGAGAGACATTGCTCTTAGAGCCCTCTGCCTTCCTTCTCCTCTTTACAGGCTTCTGCACAGCTGTTATCTGGAAGTTTCCCTTCACTACCATCCTGGAAATCCACACTGCTGCTTCTTGTGGTAGGTCCCCCAGGACCTAGGATTCCATATATTTTGCAGGATTCCATATATATTTCCTTTCCATTTACTTGCTTGTACTGGCGAAGCACATCATTCAGTAGCTTCCTGAAAATATTTTTGTCTTCACACTTTAGTTTTAATATAAGTATAGAATTCTAGGTTTGAAATATATTACTTCAGAATTTTGAAAGCTTAGCTCCACTGTCTTCTAGCCTCCAGTGTAGCTACTACAAAGTCTCATTTTAGTAAACAGGACATCACTAAAGGATTTTAGATGGAAAATTTTAGGGTCATACCTTTTTAAAATAGATCACATTGACTGCCATGCAAAGGATGAAACTAAGAGATATATATTTTAAACTTTAAGTCAATCAGGTCAAGAGAAAATGGACTAATTGATCTTTTGCAAGATATAGTGTAAAGAGGATTTTTGCGTTGACTATGAGGAAAGATCAATGACCTCTAATTAGCTTCCAACGTCCCTTACATTATTCTAATTCTATAAATAATAAAGTACTGTCTATTAGCTGTGTCCCAGCACCAAAAATGCATTGCCAAACTCATCTCATCATGGTGCCATTCATTATTTACATCTTGACCTCCTTGAGGTTAAGGTCGTCCTTTTACTCATTTTGATATTGCTGTCATGGAGCACAAGGTTTACCTAATAAACATTGTGCAATGGTGGCATAGGGAAACCGAAGTAGCATACCCTGTGCCCCTCTAGCAACAAAGTTTATTCTTTTCCTTTCCTTCATTGATCACCACCACAATTATTACCCACTAAAATTATACCCAATCTCTCACGCTGACTTCTGTGTCCTAAAGAATTTAACATGCCTATGGGACCCCTGTACCTACTTACTATTAAGGAGTCAGATGGAATTTGTTTTAGATTTTGGAAGAACTTTTGATGCCCCTAGTACATTTCCCCCAACAACAAAAATCAAAAAAGAAAAAAAAAGATTTCAATTTTTTGCTTGCTGCTTGAGGAGACACTGTGGTGAAAAAGAAAGGCATCAGACTGGAATTTGGGCATTAATATCCAGTCCTTAATTTACTTTGAATCCAACTCCCTTTCTCTGCCTGGGCTTCAGTTTTTTCATCTGTAAATAAAAAGATTTGATCAGACCCCAGTCCAATCAAATAGGCTGGATAGGCTTTATTTAGGACTAGCTCTGATTGGTTGGCTGTAACGGTGGTGCACTGTATGAGGAGGATTATGCATCTAGGTCTGGGCTCAGGGCTAAACAGCATCCTGTTTGAATAGCAATGTCTGCTGTGGAAGGGGCAGCACCATGCTGTTAAGATGCCAGCCCTGGAATGGATAATCACTACAGTCCCTTTTAGTTTTCAGATACTGTGACTAACCTACCTTATTTTTCAGACCATTTGCCTTTTTTGTTGCCCTAAAGTGTCTCTGAGTTTTCCATGTCCCCTTATAATGGAAGAGACTAAAATTGGATAAAGATCTCTTGAAAAACTTATCAGATCTAATATGTCATAATTCCTAAATTCTACATTCCTCTTACACACCGTATTTGCTTCTTTAATTACGGAGTTGAAGTGCCAACCTATGAAACATGGGACAGAGGACACTAATAATAACTAATTTCCAACTATAGGGAAATATGCAAAATTAAGTAACTCAGCACAGCATATTGCATTAGTTTTCCAGGGCTACTATAACAAATTACCACAAACTGGCTAAAACAACAGAAATTTATTCTCCTACTGTCCTGGAGGTTGGAAGTCAGAAATCAAGGTGGTTTTGGTGGGGTCATGTTCTTTCTAAGGGCTCTGGAAAGAGTCCTTCCTTGCCTCTTCCTTGCTCTGGTAGTTGTTGGCAATCCTTGACATTCATTGGCTTGTAGATGTATCACTCCAATCTCTGCCTCCATAGTCACACTGCCTTCTTCCCTGTGTGACTGTGTCTCTAAATCTCTCTCTTTCTAAGAAAAGTGTCATTGGATTTAGAGCCCATCCTAACCCAGTACGACCTCATCTTAAATTGATTACTTCTTCAAAGACCTTATTTCCAAATAAGGTCACATTCACATGTTCTGGGGGTCAGGACTTCAACATATCTCTCTGAAGGTCACAATTCAACTCACAACTTACAGAAACTTCTACATTTGCCAAAAATAATAAAATTATTGAATTGTGATAAATGTTCATCTTCTATTTTGCATAATAAATATCTATAGTTATTTATCTAGACTGGTATCCATAGTTTATTGTTGAATAAAAATACCAGACTATAGTATAGTAGGATCTTATTTACAGGATGTTATAGAAGACGTCTACATGTATATACCTGGACCAAAAGACATTTGGCTAAAGCAAATATCATTTTTTTTTTGCGGTATGCGGGCCTCTCACTGTTGTGACCTCTCCTGTTGCGTAGCACAGGCTCCGGACGCCCAGGCCCAGCGGCCATGGCTCACAGGCCCAGCCGCTCCACGGCATGTGGGATCTTCCCGGACCGGGGCATGAACCCGTGTCCCCTGCATCAGCAGGCGGACTCCCAAGCACTGCGCCACCAGGGAAGCCCAGCAAATATCATTTTTATAAGAAAGATAAAGCTTTAAATTTATAAGCTGGCCATAACTAATAATAATAATAACACCAACAATAAAAACTTTACATTGTTTACAATGCTTTATACTTTTCAAAACAATAACAGCAAAAGTAAGAATAAGAACATCATTTTAAAAGACATGTTTTTTTTTAATATTTATAACAAAGATGTTTTAGTTTCTGTGTTTAGTCCTTATCCTTCTAAAATTTTTGGTTAATCAGTAATCAAAGATGAAGAGTCTTACCTTCTTCCTCATAAAGGAAGAAATCCCTTCAGTGAAGTCCAAAGTAACTTTATTCAAATAGGTCACTTTGTGTCTCTTAATATTATGTAAAAGACTGTCCCTATTATGTGATCACTAACTAGGTTGTGGTAAAAACATAGATGACATCAGGTATTCAGCCTTAAATGAACCTACAGAAGTGAGATCAGAAAAGCAGTGCAAAGAAGGAGCCAAGCCAAACATGAGCCTGGGGGCTGATCGGAGACTCAAGTATGCACTGTTCAGCTAATCTGCAGGGACATCCTTGGCTGAGAACTAAAATCTGTGGTCAGTGGGGCATGCAGCTTCACTACTTCCACCTGTCTTTTAGTGTGTCATTACTGCAAATTAAATAATTCAGTTGAAAGCTAAAACATTTGCTGCTCTGGCTGTAGAACCTCTTGACTCCAACATGGGACATACTAAATTGAGTCCTCTTTCACTGGAAGTCAGAATATCATGGAGTTCAAACCTGAGTCTCGCAGACTCCTCTGCCCCACTTTAAGAAGGATGAGTGTATAGAATCTGACATAGTTGACTTTTTAACTACTAAGGAAGGACGTTCCTTTAAGCCTAAGAAAGCAAAACCATCTGGTGTCACACAGCTGTGGAAATACTGTGTATCTAATTATTTATGGAGGTACCTATAATTTGGTCTTGGTATATCCCAGAAGACTTTGAAAAAGCAGAGTTTCATCGTGATTTCAGATCAACAGCTTCTAAATCATTATTCTGGTCAAGATTTTTCTCATCAGAATGAAAAATGTTTTCATTAAAGAAATACAGAAATGTCATACTGGTTTATGCAGAGGCATGACAGGGGGCATGCATATGTAGTGCCGTAAGAAAAGTAATACTGTCAGTCGTTCCACAACCTTGGCCTTTTAATTCCATCAATCAGAACAAATGAAAGAAATATATTTAACAACAAATGGGGCATCTAAACACCCAACTATTGAATATTTACTGTCTTATACCCTCTACAGGTTGATTACTAAGAAAGAATAATTCACCCTTTTAAAATAAAATCATAAAAATATAGAATGTTACAGTTTAACACTTGAGAGAGATTTTCTGCTTCCTGTAAAGGCAGATTAAAGTTTTGTTTTTGGTTTTCTTTGTTTTTTGCCAGACAAATCTTCCTTCTGAGAATAAATGGAAAACTAAAAGGATATTTTAAAAAATGTAAATATTTGAAGCAGGGCTTCCCTGGTGGCGCAGTGGTTGAGGGTCCGCCTGCCGATGCAGGGGACAGGGGTTTGTGCCCCGGTCCGGGAGGATCCCACGTGCCGCGGAGCAGCTGGGCCCGTGAGCCATGGCTGCTGGGCCTGCGCGTCCGGAGCCTGTGCCCCGCAGCGGGAGAGGCCACAGCAGTGAGAGGCCCGCGTACCACAAAAAATAAAAATAAAAAAAAAATATTTGAAGCATCAGAGAGTTTCAAAAACAGTGAGATTTGGAAAAAGCGGACTCCATAGAGGAAAGGAACACAGAGAAAATGAGCTCAACAGTCAGTGTGTTGCTTTTACCCTGAAGGTGTTTGCCAATTTACCAGTGGTGGCTTAAAGTCTGAAAAGCCAAGTAGGAGGCTGTGTCTGAGAGGATGAGAGGCTAAATAGAACTTCCAAACATCTTGAGAAGCCGAGGAAGACACAAACTGGAGTTCAGAGCACACTAAGGAAAAGGAATCTCAATAAGTCACCAAGACTTTCAGTCAAGACCCCTGAAAGACTGTTGTGAATCACTGCAAATAGGGGTGAAGCAGACAGACAGTATTCAATCAGCCTCACAAGTCCTGGAACCCAGCTTTGAATCAGCTCAATTCCTGGCTAGGTTAAGGTGGCACGCCCTACCTTAACTGCCTGTTCAAAACACAAGATACTCCTTTCTGAAAAATAAAAATAAAAATCATTCAGAACCAAATTTTTCATATATGATATCTGGCATTAAATCCTAAATTACCAGGAAACAAAAGCACTTGATCAAAATCAAGAGAATAACAAACAGTATAAACAGATCCACAGAAAGTTTATTGGCATTATTAGACATGACTTTTAAAAACTATGAGTAATAACTTCAAGACATGAGATGGCAAGTTGGAGAATTTCAGCAGAGAAATGAACATTATTTTTAAAAAGTCTAATAGCAATTGGTGAGTCTAACAGCAGATTAAATAAAGCTGATGAGAAGACTCATGAATTGTAAGGTAGGTCAGGACAAGTATACAGACTGATACATGGAGAAACAAATAGAAAATACAGAAAAGAGCACAAGAGACATGTGGTACACATACATGTGTTATGGGAGCCCAGGAAGGAAAAGCGAAGAAAAAGTAGAGAAGCAACATTTAATGAAATGATTTTCCAAAACTGATGAAAGAAACCAAGCCACAGATTTGAGATGTTCTATTGTACAACCCCCAATAGGATAGATACAGATAAAAGAACACCTAGGTACATCATTGTACAACTGCTGAAAACCAAAGACAAAAAAAAAAAAGTATTAAGCAGCCAGAGAAAAAAAAGACAATGCTTCATTCAAAGAAGCAAATAAACTGACAGATGATGCCACAAAAGAAACAATGAAATCCAAACAAGTTGGAGTGACATTTTCATTGTGTGGAAATAACCCTACTACTTATTTAGTCCCACTCTGTCTCATTCATACCTAATGAGAAAATCATATCCAGAGGGGCTAATTATCTAGCCCAAGGACAGCCAAACCAGAACTTCAGGTTGCTCACCACTCTCCTAGTTTACATGCATTCTTCCCCATTATCCCAGTCATACAACCACTAAAAGAAAATAAAAAACATTCTACTCCAACAAAGAAAGTCCTATTTTCTGTATACATTCCTTTCCAAATATGTATTTGGGCATCCTTCTGAAGAAAATCCCTTTACATAACCCAACGGCTAAATTACAATCAAGCATATTAACTCAGCTAAAAACATACAGATTCCATTTTCACTCTTTGCAAATATTTCTTGCTGGGAAAGTGCCCACTAAAAAAAATTACCCTAGTCCTGGCTATTGTAAATAGTGTTGCAGTGAATACTGGGGTGCATGTGTCTTTTTGAATTATGGTTTTCTCAGGGTATATGCCCAGTAGTGGGATTGCTGGGTCATATGGTAGTTCTATTTTTAATTTTTTAAGGAACCTCCATACTGTTCTCCCTAGTGGCTGCATCAATTTACATTTCCACCAACAGTGCAAGAGGGTTCCCTTTTCTCCACACCCTCTCCAGCATTTATTGTTTGTAGATTTTTGGATGATGGCCATTCTGACCGGTGGGAGGTGATACCTCATTGCACTTTTGATTTGCATTTCTCCAATAACTAGTGACCCTGAGCATCTTTTCATGTCCATCAACAGATGAATGGATAAAGAAGATGTGGTACGTATATACAATGGAATATTACTCAGCCATAGAAAGGAACACAATTGGGTCATTTGTAGAGACGTGGATGGACCTACAGTCTGTCATACAGAGCAAAGTAAGTCAGAAAGAGAAAAACAAATATCGTATATTAACATATATATACGGAATCTAGAAAAATGGTACAGATGAACCTATTTGCAAAGCAGAAATAGAGACATAGACGTAGAGAACAAACACATGGACACCAAGGTGCGAAAAGGTGGGTGGGATGAATTGGGAGATTGGGATTGACATATATACACTACTATGTATAAAACAGAGAACCTGCTGTATAGCACAGGGTACTCTATTCATTGCTCTGTGGTGACCTAAATGGAAAGGAAATCCAAAAAAGAGGGGATATATGTATACATATAGCTGATTCCCTTTGCTGTACAGCAGAAACTAACACAACATTGTAAAGCAACTATACCCCAATTTTAAAAAAAGTACTCTAACCTATAAGCTTTATTGATTTATTTTAATTGCTACATCCCCAACTCATCTGGAAATTGGGTAGGGGAAGCATCATTATTCTGTGTGTGATCCTTTATTCGTATGAATACTTTTCATTCCAATATCTCAAACAGGACACACCTGCATTTTCAGACAGCCTCAACAGACCCATTTTATTAAGAAAAAGTTTTGCATATACAACAAAGATCTTTTGGTGCATAGGAACCTCCACTTTCCTGAGTCACCTATTCCACAGCTCCAGCAGTAGATACTTATAAATGTCATTCTCCTTAATGCCACATCAGAAAATGTGGCCTTTCAACATGCACATTTGTGCAATTCAGAACAATGGGGGGTCTCCTTAAACGACTTTCCCTGAATACTTTCAGGGATACAAATTGCTCTGCATGATGACGGAGATTGGTAATACTTTTCATTTTTCTAAGACATTATTTCCCTTTTTTCCATAATTGAAATAGTTAAAGCACCTCTAGCAAATAAAATGGAGGCTGCTCACATTTAGAAATATAAAGGTGATAAAGCCTACTACAGGAGTTTTCTGTCAGGTTTACAGGAAAGAATCAGAGACTGGAAAGCCTAAGGATTTAACTCGGGAAATGTGAGAGCATTTTGTGTCACTGACTTAGCAGTGCCCTCTGATTTTCTCATGAAATGCTGCCTAGCCCTCAGGGCACCAAATGAATAGGGGAAAGCATATTCATTTTGCTGCTACTAAATTCAAAATTTTGTATCTCTGACTAATGTTTTAAAGCTAGTCATTACCTAAAAACAGTCTCATTATTTTTATTAATTGCAGCTCAAAGTTTGCCCTTTAAGTAAGGTTCATGAGTGGGCAAAGTCTATTTTTGCCCTTTTAATCCTGTACCTTCACAGTAGCATCTGTTTTAACATTATGTTGCTGTGCTAAATATCTCAGTAACCACCCGTGTGTGTGCCAGATGGAGGTGACTGCTCTAACTCTATGTGGTACCTGTCAGCAATCCAACAAACTAAAGGAGTTAAATTACTCCATCTGCTCTTCCAAATTGCCCGGAGACTGCCCCTCAAATGTTAATGTTTTTGTTTATTAATAAATAATAAAAGGATACTTTGTCAATTATGTGCCTTGACTGATTCATAATTTGTGCTAACAAATATCTGTCAATAATGAGTGCATCAGCCAAGAAGCATTTATTAAATACCCACTGTATATTTTTATTGTACTAGTTACTTTAAGATATTGGAGAAAATAACCATACCATTTAGGAGGAGAACGTACCCAGAGGATAATTCATGGTTCAATCAGCATTATGCATCATGGGTAATATAATAATGTGAATTAGATGATACTGACAATTAAAGAAGAAAACATACAAAGAAAATAAAATTTTTAAAAATAGGAAAACAAAGACATCAAAATAAGAAGTGAACATAATGTTCACTTGTTTGTTTGGGAGTGCAGGCGGGGAATCCACATTTATTTAATCAACAAATACTATTGAACGTGGACTACATGTTTCAAGCTATGCTAAAGGCAATAGTGGAGAAAAGAAGAATAGAACGTAGATCCCTCCTTCAAAGAATTTTCATGCTAGTAGCTGTAATAAGACACAATCACAAGGTGGTGAAGGAAGACCCTGAGCTCACCACCTCCCACAGACACACCAAATCTATAACAATATATAGAGCAATTCCTCCCAAAGAAGACCTGAAGGCTGATTGAACAGTTGCTGCACATAGTGTAAACTGATACAGCCACTACGGAAAACTGTATGGAGGTTCCTTAAAAAATTAAAAATAGAAGTACCATATGACCCAGCAATAATACTGGGCATATACCCAGAGAGAACCATAATTCAAAAAGACACATGCACCCCAATGTTCACAGCAGGACTATTTACAATAGCCAGGTCATGTAAGCAACCTAAATGCCCATCAACAGATGAATGGATAAAGAAGATGTGGTACATATATACAATGGAATATTACTCAGCCATAAAGAGGAACGAAATTGGGTCATTTGTAGAGACATGGATGGATCTAGAGACTATCGTACAGAGTGAAGTCAGAAAGAGAAAAACAAATATTGTATATTAACGTATATATGTGGAATCTAGAAAAATTGTATAGATGACCTTATTTGCAAAGCAGAACTAGAGAGGCAGACATAGAGAACAAATGTATGAATACCAAGGGGAAAGGGGTCGGCTGGGAGGAATTGGGAGTTTGGGATTGACACATATACACTATTGAGACACATATACACTATTGATACTATGTATAAAATAGACAACTGAGGGGAACATACGTATTGCACAGGGAGCTCTACTTAATGCACTGTGGTGTCCTAAATGAAGGGAAATCCAAAAGGGAGGGGATATATGTATATGTATGGCTGATTCATTCTGCTGTGCAGTAGAAGCTTACACAACATTGTAAAGCAACTCTACTCCAGTCAAAATTAATTAAAAAAAAAAAAAAGCAGGGCTTCCCTGGTGGCGCAGTGGTTGAGAGTCCGCCTGCCGATGCAGGGGACACGGGTTCGTGCCCCGATCCCGGAGGATCCCACGTGCCGCGGAGCGGCTGGGCCCGCGAGCCATGGCCGCGGAGCCTGTGTGTCCGGAGCCTGTGCTCCGCAACGGGAGAGGCCACAGCAGTGAGAGGCCCGCGTACAGCAAAAAAAAAAAAAAAGCAAAAGACAAGAGAAACCAGACCCCTCTCTCTCCCTCTCTTCCTCTCCCACCCCCACCCCCACTACCCCCCACCCCCGCTGCACACGCACAGAAGGCCATATGAGGATGCAGTGAGAAGGCAGCTGCCCACAAGACAGGAAGAGAGGTCTCACCAGACACCAACCCTGATGGGGCCTTGATTTTGGATTTCCAGACTCCAGAACTGTGAGGAAATAAATTTCTGTTGTTTAAGCCTTTCATAAAAATAATAATAATAATAATACTGTTGGGCATCAGAGGCAGCAACATCATATCCTCGATTTTTGAGGAAGGCCCTTCTCTGGGTTTTGCAGATTTCCTGTTTCTAAGGTAAACTAATTTGCCAACCATTAAGTGGATTGGCACACATTACCTGTCCCAAGACAAGGACAGGAATACTGTATTCGTTTTCCAAACATGGGGTTAAGGAAGGAATATTTGAACTACACAGCTCTTTCCAAATTCTCTTTTGTTTATTTAAAAGAAGATCTATTGGGAAGACAACATTTATATAATTTTGGGCTTTTCTCATAACTGTGCCACAGTTCCAATCCTTTAGGCTGCAGGCCTGGAGTCATTGTTAACTGCTCCCTCAAGATTGTCCTCATGCACATTTTTCTCAGATGTATTTTCATCAGCTGCATTCACTAATGAAATTCACAGACATAAAGTGGAAAAATATTTAAGGGAAACATTTCAAATGCATTATTAACAAGTAATGACCAGAGGTTTTTCTCAATAAATTATCATAAAGCTTTCTGAGGCAGATTGAAAAGCCACATGTGAACGGCTTTACATATTTCCAACTATAGATATTTTGTAATCAATTATAATAGCATTATATACCTCATTTCTGCCATAATACGTTCAATTACATATTTAACATTTCCTGCTAACCTTTCCAAATACAGGAAAGCAAATCCTACCTACCTGATTGGTATGTTTGTCTAATGCATATGTTATTCTCATTATCTTTAATTCAAGTGGACGTTGGCTTTCTTTGGTTATATTGCTGGATAACCAGTTATGTACCTGATCTGTAGATACATTTAAACTCCAATGCCTCAGGGGGTTGATTCATACGTATTTGTTGTCATTCTACTTTATCTTAACAATTTATCTCTCCCAACAGTCTCATAAAGTAGGTTGGTATAACTACCCCCTTTTATAGGAACCCAGAGATATTACCACTACGTTCCTGGGTGAATTTGCGCCCGTCAGTCAGAAGGGTATTAGTCCATAAGGTTCTAATCTATTACATATCCCAGACCTACCCCACCTCCCAGAAGAGCCACAGCTTTGCAGAAATGTTATCACAAAGAGTTAAAAAGGTAGATAGCACTTTGAAAAGTACTTTATAATACAGGTCATTAATAATTAGTGATTCCAATACTACCGAGCATAAGAGACCTTCTCCAAATATATTGTTCTTCCATAATTAACTTGAGGGATCATGGAATAGGAGACATTTAAAGAACATAAACTACTTCGTGTAAGGTTTGGATTTTTAGGGGTGTTTTGTTTTGTTTGGCATAAGCAATGGACTTGAAGGGAGAAGTATAACCTGAAGTGCAAAATGTGCATCTGTGTTTAATTAAGATCATTTTGAAGAGTGCCTATTAAGCAATGTGATTTTAAGGCTCAATGATTGTAATATGACCAAAAGCTGAGTGAAGAGTAAATTGATCAGCTTGTAGTTTTGTCTAAGGACTATAATTTTTGTTCTCACTAAATTGTTTTTCATCTAAACGGGCTGGTGGTATTAATTTTATTTAATACATACTTATCCTAAGAAATAAAATTTTCTAAAGCTACAGGTGCTCTGAAATCCATCTCAGTTTCATCTACTAAAATTAGCAAAGTCGACCAACTCCATGTAAAAAGTACCTAAAATGTTTTCAGTCTTAGAAGATTCTCTCTGTCATATTAATTCTGCCTCCATTTTTTTCCCGAGAAAAACAAAACTTTTGACTGTCTTTCTATAGGTCCAATCCACCTTAAACCAGGTTCTGGGCTTCCCTGGTGGCGCAGTGGTTGACAGCCCGCCTGCCGATGCAGGGGACATGGGTTCGTGCCCCGATCCAGGAAGATCCCACATGCCGCGGAGAGGCTGGGCCCGTGAGCCATGGCCACTGAGCCTGCGCGTCCGGAGCCTGTGCTCCGCAATGGGATAGGCCACAACAGTGAGAGGCCCGCATACTGCAAAAAAAAAAAAAAAAAAAAAAAAAACAGGTTCTAAAGATACTACAGGGAGAGCAAAGAGGTCCAGAGGCCTTTACCTGGTCTCTAGCTGGCTCCAATGCAATCATATGAACACAATCTCCCCAGGAGCCCAAGCCAATTTCACCACTGCCCAACAGTGAAAATTTTGGTCCAAACCATCAGAGCAAAATATTCTCTCACAAAGTACCTCAAGATCTTTAATATTCATCCACATAGGAATAGCTGCAGTCAAGCCTAATGTTTAAATTCTAGCCTAGAACATGCCTATATACATCAACTTTGCAGAACCAAAGGTTGACCCAAAGAAGTTTCGGTTAGTTCAAAGAGCAGTCAATCTTTTGGGGACAACTAGCTCAAAATATATCTACAAAACCTAAGTATATTTTATGTAAATAGAAATATGTCTATAAAATTTATGAAATAAAATAACTTGAGGCTTGCCATTTATTTACCTACCAAAGAGCAAGAAATTCTACTGAGAGAGACAATGAGAGAGATCTTATGGCAGAAATTTTCTGGCCCTAAGGTTAAGAATCTTTTTCCAATTTTTGTTGAAAAATATATAGTGAGAAAAATACACATAGTATACATTTTGATGAATTTTCACAAGCTAAACATGTCTTTTACTAGCTCAAGAAAATGTTCAGACCCCAAAAGTCCTTCTCATGCATACTGTCATCATGTCTATTAATTTAAATTTTTAAAAATGCTATGAGGTGGACACTATCACCCTTCCCATGTCCAGATAATGAAACTGAGATAAAGAGAACATGTTACTTGCTCAATGCCACATTACCAGCAAATTGGGATTTGAATCCAGGCAGTCTGACCTCAGAGCCCATCTTTTTTACTGCTACACCATGATTTTCTAGCTGATGTATCCATTGAAAGCTGATACAAAAATCTTAAATCTATATTTTTAAAAAAACGACTACAGAAGTTTCTGTTAAAATGAACCAATTCCTCCCGTATGTTCAAGTTGCTTCCTTAGTGCCTATGCCACCCCAACACAGAAAAAAAATCACCACTTAGAGAGAGTTGATAACTGTGGAAATTGAAAAACTCAGTACATTTGTTTGCCTAGGTTACCACTAGACAATCAACTAGACACTGTGAGAAATTAGACTATCAATAATTACTGTGACCGGGGGGAAGGGTGGAAAAGGGGGATAGATTGGGAGTTTGGGAGTGACATGTACACACTGCTGTATTTAAAATAAAATGCCTTTGCATGAAAAAAAAAAAAAAAACAGTTACTGTGTGTACCAGCTATCACCGCCTTAGGGTAGGAGCCAGATGAACAGAAGGGGCACTGAAGGTTCCAGACTCTATGTCATCCAGGCACAGCAGTCAGTACCTGGTAACACTTGTAATATACACACACCAGCCCCACAGAGGGATTACCTGCTGGGGGAGAAGTGGGGTTCATAAAGTGCTTTGAGCAATGGTAATGTCATTGAACTTCCTGGGGTAGGAAACTGAAGGTCAAACTTCTTTTGGATGTACTGATGTCATTGTTTTAAAAGCACACTTCATTATTTCCCAGATATACCTTAAAATGTTAAAAGTCTATATCGATGGAAATATAAATGAGAAATTCATCTATCTTTTTACTAAGGAGAGAATCCACCTGGAAGTCTTGGTTCTGAGCTCCAAAAGATCTACCATTCTTTCCCTCAGCAAAGACTCGTTGAGTACCTACTATGCGCCAAGTACTGTTCTGATGTTAGAGATGGAATGGTAAATAAACAGACAACATATATTCCATCAAACTCTTATCCTGCTAGTTCTGTGGAAAACTATCAACACATCTACTCTCAAAACAAATTTTTAGCTTCTTTAAATGAGGCTTTTCAATCTTCTTTGGTGAAAAATGATTCTGTGCCTCATCTACAATTTTGTTATTGAATGTAGGCAGAGATGAGGGTTGAGAAAAAGAGGTTGACAACTTATAAGTGGTATGAATGTGTGAGAAATATTTGTATCGTAAGTTATGAAGAGGACTATACCATGAGAAGTCCCACCATAATTCCATGCCCAGAGTTCATTGCTTAAAATGCTAATGAACTTTTAGGAAGGGACAGAGTAGCAGTAGTGATGGCCAAGATCCAAACAGCCAGAACCCTGAAGCTGGATACACAAGTTCTGGTAAACCTAGCTTCCTGGCACGAAATGTACAACTTGGAAAGTTCTCATTCATTTGTGAAACAAAACAACACTTTTACTTACTAATGATCACATGGCCTGATACACTAATGGCTATATTAAACACAAAGTCTCTCAATCAAATAAACCATTAGTTGAAGAGTTAAATACATAAATAAAAACACAATTAAGAAATGTGCTAATTTTTCTTCTTACTAAAGACATTATTCTGTCATTGCTCCTAGACAGATAGGTACTTTCAATAATAAATTAGACATAAATATATTCATTTAGGGGACTTTTTTGCTGCCATAATCACCTCACTTAACATTTTGCTTACATATGATTAGAAATGCTAAAACAAAATGTCAAGTATGTTTTGGAAATTAGAATGTAAAATAGGCAGCTGGTGACATTAGTCTTAATGTGGCAGAATGGCCTTTTCCTCTCATTCCTTTCTTGCCTTACCTCCTCACTCCTTCCTAGATGGGAGTGAAGATAACTGAGGTAAAGAGAAAACTCGATTAAAAAAATTTTAGCGTAATAATTGTATCCGTTGAGATAAACAAGAGCATGCTCTGGTAATAAATGTGCCCAAGATCTGAGAGTCTCAGAGCTACAGAGGTTTATTCCCTGCTCATGCGATGTGACCACAGGCGTTTGGAGGGGGCTCTGCTCCATGCCATCTTCTGGCACGCAGGCTAAAAAAGCAGTGCCTTCTGGAATGAGTTGCAGAGAAACAAACAGTGGTGGAAGCTCCTAAAGTTTCTGCTAAAGTCAAATACCTTAATTTCAAATTGTATTGGATGAAGAAAGTTACACAGACAATTAATGGGGGCAGGGGAGTGTAATTCTTCCCTAGGGGAGAGGAAAGCAGATATTGGTTAAAAAAAATTTTTTTTTGTTTTAAATTACGATGCTGCACAATAATGCACCAAAGCTTTCTATAAAAGGTAGCTGTTGTGGTCCGAGCACGGGTGGGAAAAGAATTTCCAGACACAAGGCAGAATGTAAGGAAGACAGAGTTTATTAAAGAGAAGGGTCGCTGCAAGAACAGCAGGCCGACCTCCTGGTAGCCAGGGAAAGTCGACAATGAGCATGGGTTGCTTGTCTGTTTTTATAGCCAGGGAACCTGCAAGTCATCTGCTGACTGGGCAGAGTATGTATAGTTTCAGTGTGCTGAGCAGGAGAAAAACAGGGCAAATGTCTTTCCTTATATGGGATGGGAAAGGGACAGGGCATGCTGCTTGGGAGGGCTCTGGGACACTGCAATAGTCACACTGTGACAGAGTGACAGGAGTCCTGTAACTCTTTGTTCTGGCAATACTGGCCCTTTGAGTTTATCTTGTTCTTTGTTCTTGGAGCACACCACAGTAGCTTACTTAAGCAAATTTAAGTTTCCATGTCTTTTAGGGGGTTCATTATGATGAACCTAAAGGACCTATGGCAATGAACGATAATAGAAGAATTTGGAAATCTCCTTTTGAAACTGAGTCCAAGAAAAGAGCAAGGCACTTGAAAAAGTATCAAAGGCCACTGGGGAGGGAAAAGAGATAGATACCTGTGAAGGAAGGATGCCAAGATGCCCAACTCTTTCAGGTTGCCAATTTTGGCTGTAATATACATGCTTCCTTCTTCCCTCATAACTGAATTTTTAGCTGGGCATATGATCTCCCACAATGAAGATAATTCCCATCCTCTGTGTAGCTGGTGTGGCCATATGACTAAATTCTGGCCAAAGGGAAGTAAACAGAGGCAAAATGTGGTAGTTCTAGGATACTCCTTCAAGAGAAAGTAGACCATGTCCTTTGCCCTGTTCTCTACCCCATCCTTTGTACTGCTGCCTTTCAGCAATGTTGCCACTTGGATTCTGAGCATGAGTTGCCACACTGGAGTGGTGAGACTAAGAGGTGGAAGAAGCCTAGTGAGGCAGAACGTTCTACGCTTGCTATTTGTTACAAACCCTCCATACTGTCTGTTACTGTATACTTCAATGTGATTTTTAAATATTTAAGTTAAGAAAAGAAGATTTTAAAAATTGGCCAAGGAAGCATCGTTAAAGGAGGTTGGATTAAAGTGGGTCTTAACAGTATGGTACTGGCACAAAAACAGAAATATAGATCCATGGAACAGGATAGAAAGCCCAGAGATAAATGAACGCACATATGGTAACCTTATTTTTGATAAAGGAGGAAAGAATATACAATGGAGAAAAGACATCAATAAATGATGCTGGGAAAACTGGACAGCTACATGCAAAAGAATGAAATTAGAACACTCCTTAACAACATACACAAAAATGAACTCAAAATGGATTAAAGACCTAAATGTAAGGCCAGACACTATAAAACTCTTAGAGGAAAACATAGGGAGAACACTCTATGATTAAATCACAGCAAGATCCTTTTTGACCCACCTCATAGAGAAATGGAAATAAAAACAAAAATTTTAAAATGGGACCTAATGAAACTTAAAAGCTTTTGCACAGCAAAGGAAACCATAAATAACACGAAAAGACAACCCTCAGAATGGGAGAAAATATTTGCAAATGAAGCAACTGACAAAGGATTAATCTCCAAAATTTACAAGCAGCTCATGCAGCTCAATATCAAAAAAACAAACAACCCAAACCAAAAATGGGCAGAAGACCTAAATCGACATTTCTCCAAAGAAGATATACAGATTGCCAACAAACACATGAAAAGATGCTCAACATCAGTAATCATTAGAGAAATGCAAATCAAAACTACAATGAGATATCACCTCACATGAGTCAGAATGGCCATCATCAAAAATTCTACAAACAACAAATGCTGGAGAGGGTGTGGAAAAAAGGGAACTCTCTTACACTGTTGGTGGGAATGTAAATTGATACAGCCACTATGGAGAACAGTATGGAGGGTCCTTAGAAAACTAAAAACAGAACTACCATATGACCCAGCAATCCCACTACTGGGCATATACCCTGAGAAAACCATAATTCAAAAAGAGTCATATACCACAATGTTCATTGCAGCTCTATTTACAATAGCCAGGACATGGAAGCAACCTAAGTGTCATCGACAGATGAATGGATAAAGAACATGTGGCACATATATACAATGGGATATTACTCTGCCATAAAAAGAAACAAAATTGAGCTATTTGTAGTGAGGTGGATGGACCTAGTGTCTGTCATACAGAGTGAAGTAAGTCAGAAAGAGAAAAACAAATACCGTATGCTAACACATACAGATGGAATCTAAAAAAAAAAAAATGGTCATGAAGAACCTATGGGCAGGATGGGAATAAAGACGCAGACCTACTAGAGAATGGACTTGAGGACACGGGGAGGGGGAAGGGTAGGCTGGGACGAAGTGAGAGAGTGGCAATGGGCATATATACACTACCAAATGTAAAACCGATAGCTAGTGGGAAGTAGCCGCATAGCACAGGGAGATCAGCTCGGTGCTTTGTGACCACCTAGAGGGGTGGGATAGGGAGGGTGGGAGGGAGGAAGACGCAAGAGGGAAGAGATATGGGGATATATGTATATGTATAGCTGACTCACTCTGTTATAAAGCAAAAACTAAAACACCATTGAAAAGCAATTATACTCCAATAAAGATGTTAAATAAATAAATAAATAAATAAACAAAGTCAGTCTTAAAGAATCCAGAGAGTTCAGAAAAGCAGAGTCAAAGAGAAGAAAGGGGGGAAGGAAAGGAAACTGAATTTGTCAAGCACCTCCTAACAATCACTTGCAATTTCTGAGCACTTTCTCTATACCAGAACTTGCGCTAAGCACGTTATTTTATTCATTTCTTACAAAAACCCAGAAATGCCAGTATTATTATTGCCATTTTTAGATAAAGAATCTGATATTTTTTTAAGTGTTTAAAAATTTGCTCAGAATTATACAGCTAGTAACTGGTGAACCCAGGTTTCTCTGCTATAGAAGCTCTTCTCGTTACATAAGGTAAAAATAAACATAGGCACTCTGGACTTCCCACCAGGGAAGTCCCCGGGTTGCTAGATTTTTTTTTCTTGCTGACTTACTACTGAGTTTCTTGTACAACTTAGATTTTAATTCTTTACTGATTTGCTGCATATATGCTGCAAATACTTTTTCCCAATCTGTTAATCATTTGTTAACTTTGTCTGTGATGTCATTTATTGAACAGAAATCCATCAGTCATTTTCTTTATGGTGTTTATTTAAGAAATGCTTTCTTGGGCTTCCCTGGTGGTGCAGTGGTTAAGAATCCACCTGCCAAGGCAGGGGACACGGGATTGAGGGCTGGTCGGGGAAGATCCCACATGCCACGGAGCCCGTGCGCCACAACCACTGAGCCTGCGCTCTAGAGCCCGCAAGCCACAACTACTGAGCCAATGTGCCACAACTACTGAAGCCTGCGTGCCTAGACCCCATGTTCCGCAACAAGAGAAGCCACTGCAATGAGAAGCCCACACACCACAACAAAGAGTAGCCCCCGCTCGCTGCAACTAGAGAAAGCCTGTGCGCGGCAACAAAGACCAACACAGCCAAAAATAAAATAAATAAATAGATAAATTTTTTAAAAAAAGAAATGCTTTCTTCACTCCATGTCATCGTGATTTGCCTTTCAATTTTTTATTTTTTACTATCTTTGTTGGAGTATAACTGCTTTACAATGTTGTGTTAGTTTCTGCTGTATAACATAGTGAATCAGCTATATGCATACATATATCCCCATATACCCTCCCTCTTGCATCTCCCTCCCACTCTCCTTACCCCACTCCTTTAGGTGGTGGCAAAACACCAAGCTGATCTCCCTGTGCTATGTGGCTGCTTCCCACTAGCTATCTATTTTACATTAGGTAGTGTATATATGTCAATGTTACTGTCTCACGTGATACCAGCTTACCCTTCACCCTCTCCATGTCCTCAAGTCCATTCTCTACGTCTGTGTCCTTATCCCAGTCCTGCCCCTAGGTTCATCAGGACCATTTTTTTTTTTAGATTCCACATATATGTGTTAGCATGTGGGATTTGTTTCTCTCTTTGACTTACTTCACTCTGTATGACAGACTCTAGGTCCATCCACCTCACTACAAATAACTCAATTTCATTTCTTTTTATGACTAGGTAATATTCCATTGTATATTTGTGCCACATCTTCTTTATCCATTCATCTGTCGATGGACACTTAGGTTGCTTCCATGTCCTGGCTATTGTAAATAGTGCTGCAATGAACACTGTGGTACATGACTCTTTTTGAATTATGGTTTTCTCAGGGTATATGCCCAGAAGTGGGATTGCTGAGTCATATAGTAGTTCTATTTTTAGTTTTTTAAGGAACCTCTATACTGTTCTCCACAGTGGCTGTATCAATTTACATTCCCACCAACAGTGCAAGAGGGTTCCTTTTTCTGCACATCCTCTCCAGCATTTACTGTTTGTAGATTTTTTGATGGTGGCCATTCTGACCACAGTGAGGTGATACCTCATTGTAGTTTTCATTTCCATTTCTCTAATGATTAGTGATGTGGAGCATCTTTTCATGTGTTTGTTGGCAATCTGTATATCTTCTTTGGAGAAATGTTGATATAGGTCTTCTGCCCATTTTTGTATTGGGTTGTTTTATTGGTATTGAGCTGCATGAGCTGCTCATATATTTTGGAGATTAGTCCTTTGTCAGTTGCTTCGTTTGCAAATATTTTCTCCCATTCCGAGGGTTATCTTTACATCTTCTTTATGGCTTCCTTTGCTTTGCAAAAGCTTTTAAGTTTCATTAGGTCCCATTTTAAAATTTTTGTTTTTATTTCCATTTCTCTATGAGGTGGGTCAAAAAGGATCTTGCTGTGATTTAATCATAGAGTGTTCTCCCTATGTTTTCCTCTAAGTGTTTTATAGTGTCTGGCCTTACATTTAGGTCTTTAATCCATTTTGAGTTTATTTTTGTGTATGGTGTTAGGAAGTGTTCTAATTTCATTCTTTTCCATGTAGCTGTCCAGTTTTCCCAGCACTACTTACTGAAGAGGCTGGCTTTTCTCCATTGTATATTCTTGCCTCCTTTATCAAAAATAAGGTGACCATAGGTGCATGGATTTATCTCTGGGATTTCTATCCTGTTCCATTGATCTATATTTCTGTTTTTGTGCCAGTACAATACAGTCTTGATTATGAAACTTTGTAGTGTAGTCTGAAGTCCGGGAGCCTGATTCCTCCAGCTCTGTTTTTCTTTCTCAAGATTGTTGTGGCTATTCAGGGTCTTTTGTGTTTCCATTCAAATTGTGCAATTTTTTGTTCTAGTTCTGTGAAAAATGCCATTGGTAGTTTGATAGAGATTGCACTGAATCTGTAGATTGCTTTAGGTAGTATAGTCATTTTCACAATGTTGATTCTTCCAATACAAGAACATGGTGTATCTCTCCACCTGTTTGTATCATCTTTAATTTCTGTCATCAGTGTCTTACAGTTTTCTGCATACAGGTCTTTTGTCTCCTTAGGTAGGTTTATTCCTAGGTATTTTATTCTTTTTGTTCCAGGGTAAAAGGGAGTGTTTCATTAATTTCTCTTTCAGATTTTTTATCATTGATGTATAGTAATGAAAGGGATTTGTGTGCATTAATTTTGTGTCCTGATACTCTACCAAATTCACTGATTAGCTCTAATAGTTTTCTGGTATCATCTTTAGGGTTCTCTACATATAGTATCATGTCATCTGCAAACAGTGACAGCTTTACTTCTTCTTTTCCGATTTGGATTCCTTTTATTTCTTTTTCTTCTCTGATTGCTGTGGCTAAAACTTCCAAATCTATGTTGAATAGTAGTGGTGAAAGTGGGCAACCTTGTCTTCTTCCTGATCTTAGAGGAAACGGTTTCAGTTTTTCACCATTGAGAATGATGTTGGCTTTGGGTTTGTCATATACAGCCTTTATTATGTTGAGGTATGTTCCTTCTATGTCTACTTTCTGGAGAGTTTTTATCATAAATGGGTGTGGAATTTTGTCAGAAGCTTTTTCTGCATCTATTGAGATTATTATATGGTTTTTCTCCTTCAATTTGTTAGTATGGTGTATCACATAGACTGATTTGTGTATATTGAAGAATCCTTGCATTCCTGGGATAGACCCCACTTGATCGTGGTGTATGATCCTTTTAACGTGCTGTTGGATTCTGTTTGCTAGTATTTTGTTGAGAAGTTTTGCCTCTGTGTTCATCAGAGATATTGGCCTATAGTTTTCTTTTTTTGTGACACCTTTGTCTGGTTTTGGTATCAGGGTGAGGCCTCACAGAATGAGTTTGGGAGTGTTCCTCCCTCTGCTACATTTTGGAAGAGTATGAGAAGGACAGGTGTTCGCTCTTTAAATGTTTGATAGAATTTGCCTGTGAAGCCATCTGGTCCTGGGCTTTTGTTTGTTGGAAGATTTTTAATCACAGTTTCAATTTCAGTGCTTGTGATTGGTCTGTTTATATTTTCTATTTTTTCCTAGTTCAGCCTCGGAACATTGTGCTTTTCTAAGAATTTGTCCATTTCTTCCAGTTTGTCCACTTCATTGGCATATAGTTGTAGTAATCTCTCATGATCTTTTGTATTTCTTCAGTATCAGTTGTTACTTCTCCTTTTACATTTCTAATTCTGTTGATTTGAGTCTTCTCCATTTTTTTCTTGATGAGTCTGGCCAATGGTTTATCAATTTTGTTTATCTTCTCAAAGAACCAGCTTTTAGTTTCATTGGTCTTTGCTATTGTTTCCTTCATTTCTTTTTCATTTATTTCTATTCTGATCTTTATGATTTCTTTCCTTCTGCTAACTTTGAGGGTTTTTTGTTCTTCTTTCTCTAATTAATTGCTTTAAGTGTAAGGTTAGGTTATTTATTTGAGATGTTTCTTGTTTCTGGAGGTAGGGTTGTATTGCTATAAACTTCCCTCTTAGAACTGCTTTTGCTGCATCCCATAAGTTTTGGGTCGTCGTGTCTCCATTGTCATTTGTTTCTCAATATTTTTTGATTTCCCCTTTGATTTCTTCAGTGATCTCTTGGTCATTTAGTAGTGTATTGTTTACCCTCCATGTGCTTGTATTTTTTACAGTTTTTTTTCCTCTGATACCTAGTCTCATAGCATTGTGGTCGGAAAAGATACTTGATATGACTTCAATTTTCTTAAATTTACCAAGGCTTTATTTGTGGCCCAAGATATGGTCTATCCTGGAGAATGTTCCATGAGCACTTGAGGAGAAAGTGTACTTTGTTGTTTTTGGATGGAATGACCTGTAAATATCAAGTCCATCTTGTTTACTGTGTCATTTAAAGCTTGTGTTTCCTTATTTTCATTTTAGATGATCCGTCCATTGGTGAAAGTGGGGTGTTAAAGTCCCCAACTATTATTGTGTTACTGTTGATTTCCCCTTTTATGGCTGTTAGCATTTGCCTTATGTATTGAGGTGCTCCTATGTTGGGTGAATAAATATTTACAACTGTTATATCTTCTTCTTGGATTGATCCCTTGATCATTATGTAGTGTCCTTCTTTGTCCCTTGTAATAGTCTTTATTTTAAAGTCTATTTTGTCTGATATGAGAATTGCTACTCCAGCTTTCTTTTGATTTCCATTTGCATGGAATATCTTCTTCCATCCCCTCACTTTCAGTCTGTATGTTTCCCTAGGTCTGAAGTGGGTCTCTTATAGACAGCATATGTATGTGTCTTGTTTTTGTATCCATTCAACCAGTCTATGTCTTTTGGTTGGATCATTTAATCCATTTACGTTTAAGGTAGTTATTGATATGTATGTTCCTATTACCATTTTCTTAATTGTTTTGCATTTGTTTTTGTAGCTCTTTTCCATCTCTTGTGTTTCCTGCCTAGAGAAGTTCCTTTAGCATTTGTTGTAAAGCTGGTCTGGTGGTGCTGAATTCTCTTAACTTTTGTTTATCTGTAAAGGTTTTAATTTCTCCATCGAATCTGAATGAGATCCTTGCTGGGTAAAGTAATCTTGGTTGTAGGTTTTTCTCTTTCATCACTTTAAATACGTCCTGACACTCCCTTCTGGCTTGCAGAGTTTCTGCTGAAAGATTAGCTGTTAACCTTATGGGGATTCCTTTATGTTATCTATTGCTTTTCCCTTGCTTTTAATATTTTTTCTTTTTATTTAATTTTTGATAGTTTGATTAATATGTGTCTTGGCGTGTTTCTCCTTTGGTTTATCCTGTATAGGACTCTGTGCTTCCTGGACTTGATTAACTATTTCCTTTCCCATATTAGGGAATTTTTCAACTATAATCTCTTCAAATATTTTCTCAGACCCTTTCTTTTTCTCTTTTTTGTTCTGGGACCCCTATAATTCAAATGTTGGTGCATTCAATGTTGTCCCAGAGGTCTCTGAGACTGTCTTCAATTCTTTTCATTCTTGTTTCTTTATTCTGCTCCCTGGCAGTTATTTCCACCATTTTATCTTCCAGCTCACTTATCCATTCTTCTGCCTCAGTTACTCTGTTATTGATTCCTTTTAGAGTATTTTTAAGTTCATTAATTGTGTTTTTCATCACTGTTTGTTTGCTCTTTAGTTCTTCTAGATCCTTGTTAAATGTTTCTTGTATTTTCTCCATTCTGCTTCCTAGACTTTGGATCATCTTTACTATCATTACTCTGAATTCTTTTTCAGGTACGTTGCCTATTTTGTCTTCATTTATTTGGTCGTGTAGGTTTTTACCTTGCTCCTTCATCTGTAACGTATTTTTTTGTCGTTTCCTTTTTTTTTTTTTTTTTGATGGGTGGTGCTGTATTCCTGTCTTACTGGTTGTTTGGCCTGAGACATCCAGCACTGCAGTTTGCAGGCAGTTGGACAGAGCTGGGTCTTGGTGCTGAGATGAGGCCCCCCGGGAGGCCTCACTCTGATTAATATTCCCTGGGGTCTGAGGTTCTCTGTTAGTCCAGCGGTTTGGACTCAGAACTCCCACAACAGGAGCTTGGGCCTGACCTCCAGACTGGGAACCAAGATCCCACAAGCTTTGTGGTGCAGTAAAACAAGAAAAAAGGAAGAACGAAAGAAAAAAAGGAGGAGTACAATATCAAAGAATAAAAAAACAAAATAAAATTAGGAAGATAAAAAAAATTAGGAAAAATAAAACTATAATTGAAACAACTGCCACAAGGTAAAATAAAACCACAACAGAAAAAAGAAAAAAAAAGACAAACAGGTGGTGGGGGGGAACAAGCCAAAAGGAGAGATCACTAACAAAGTACAAAGAATAAAATAAAATTAGAAAAATAAAAGATTTATTAGGAAAAATAAAAATATAAAAGAATCAACAACAATGAATCAACAAGGTAAAACAGAACCCCAATCTAAAAGAAGAAAAAAGAAAAGAAAAAGAAAAAAGCCTTGGCTATGGGGGCGGAGTTTAGGCGGGGGTGGAACTTAGGCAGGGGTGGGGTTTAGGGTGGGGTGGACCTAGGTTGGTTGGGGGGTGACATTTGAGCCTGGGGTGGGGCTTAGGCCAGGCGACATTCAAGTGTGGGGCGAGGCCTCTGTTTAGGTCCTGCATGGAAGGGGAGAGGCAGCAAATCCTGAGGATGGAGTTAGGGCGTTTGGAGGTAGGGCCCTGAGTGAGAGTGTGTGGGTGAGGTTTTGGCCCAGCTCGTTGGAGGGGGGTCTCCAAGTGTAGAGGTGGGGCCCTGGGTGGGGGTGTAGGGACGGGGCTTGGGCTCTGCACAGCAGGAGGGAGGCTCCAAGGGCAGAGGATTAGGCCCAGGAGCCAAACAGGCTTCCCAGTGGACAGGGAAAGCACTGGCCCTGTTCCCTTCTGTTCCTTCGTGGCCCTCCCCTACTGTCTCCCCCAAGGTCTCCCCTGTCGCCACTGGACCCCTAAACATGGGTGGGTCCCGCTGGGTGTAGGAACTCCTTCTCTCCCCCAGCTGCCCCTCAGGGGTGCCGGTCCTGTAGGTCTAGCCTTTACTTTTGCTCCCCCTTCCCTCCCTCCCATTCCCTCAAGACCCGTGCAGCTGGAGAGGACCTAGGTGGGCAGAGGATCAGGCCCAGGATCTCAACAGGTTCCTGGGGGTCCGAGTGGGCAGGGGAAACCTGGCCACAGTCCCTTTTGATCCTCTGCCCTCCCAATGGTTCCCCAATTTCTCCATTCGGGCGTGGGATCCCTTCCCCTCCCCCAGCCGCCCCTAAGGGGCACCAGTCCTGTCCCGCCTCCACTTCTTCTCCCCCTTCACTCCCCCCGCGCTGCACGTCCTACCCGATTGCTGGGGGTTCATCCCGTCCCCTTAGGTGTCCGTGGTACCACACCAGTGCCTGGTAGGTGCCCTAGTTGTGAGGAGACACGAATTCCACGTCCTCCTAGTCCGCCATCTTGGCTCAGCCTCCCCAAATTTATTTTAGGGAAACACTAAAACCTTCTCCCATGGATTGGTGAATGCTCTCTGAATCAAATCTAAATTTAATATTGACTCTAAAAGAACACAATTATAAGGATATATTTGCAACCAAAATAAAAATCTCATAATACTTTCCAAAGTCAAGTGAAAATATTTTTAGATTATGTGCATTTAAAAATTATTTATGCTACTATTCCTACTATTCCTCTCCATCAATGTAGAAAATTAAGTGCAATGTATCCTAAGTGAAGCATGCCTTTAGATTTAGGAGGGTAATATGCTTACATTTCAAATATATATTTTATATCATACTCATTTGAACATCTCAATTATCTTATTTAACTATGGATTAATATGCTTTGCAAACAGTCTATTACTCCAATGTACATTCATTTAGCAACACAACATAAATGTTAAAACATTTGGGAAAACAAGCTAGGTCTATCTAATAGAATGCTTTGCTGTGGTTCCTAACTTTTGTTTTCTCATTAGTGGTAGAACTGACTGCTGAATTTGTAGTGTTCATGCTTTCATCTGAATGAGCAAATGTAATTCTGTGTAATATCCCAGATACAATATACATTATGTGCTTCTTTAGAGAACAATAATTACAGAGTTTCTACCTATAAGAAGTAAACCTGCAATTGTCTGGCACTGAGAGGCTTCAGTGAATCAAAGAGCTGATTTAAATTAGAAAATTTCCTCATTTTTCCCCTTTAAAGCCATGCATGTTCAATGAAGGACTTCTACAGATACACCAGACTGCAGAGAACATTTATATTTTATCTGAATATAAACTTAGTATCTACAACAATTTTCAAAACTAGAAGAAATTACTGGAAATGGCCCACAGTTGACAAAGGTTACAACACAAACTATCTAATGCCAAGTCCTATAGTTGGGGAAATGGAATAGTGAGAGTAAACGCACCCCATGTTCATTGCAGCATCATTTACAACAGCCAAGATATGGAAGCAACCTAAGAGCCCATCAATACATGAATGGATAAAGAACATGGGTACATATATACAATGGAATACTACTCAGCCATAAAAAGAATGAAGTCGTGCCATCTGCTACAACATGGATGGACCTTGAGGGTAACATGCTAAGTGAAATAAGTCAGACAGAGAAAGACTAATACTGTATGATTTAACCTATACATTAAATCTAAAAACAAAACAAATGAACAAACATAACGAAACAGAAACAGAGTCATAGATACAAAGAACAAACAGGTGGTTGCCAGAGGGGAGGAGGTTGGGCAGAGCAAAGAATTAGGTGGGGGAGGTTAAGAGGTACAAACTTCCAGTCACAAAATAAATGAATCACAGGTGTGAAATATACAGTGTGCAGAATATAGTCAATAGTTATGTAATATCTTTGTATAATGACAGATGGTAACTAGACTTATTGTGATCATTCTGAAAAATTTAGAAATTTCAAATCACTATGTTGTATATCAGGAACTAACATAGTGTTGTAGGTCAGTTATACTTCAAAAATGAACAAGTAAAGAAACTCACAGAATTTTGGTTACCAGTGACAGAGGTTGGTGGGAGGGGAATTGGATGAAAGTAGTCAAAATGTACAAACTTCTAGTTATAAGATAAATAATACTGGGTGTAATGTACAAAATGATAAATATAATTAACACTGCTGTGTGTTATACATAAAAGTTAAGAGAGTGAATCCTAAGAGCTCTCGTCACAAGAAAAAAATTTTTTCTCTTCTTTAATTTTGTATCTATTATTAGATGATGGATGTTCACTAAGCTTACTGTGGTCATCATTTCATGATGTATGTAAGCCAAATCATTATGCTGCACACCTTAAACTTATACAGTGCCATATAACTCAATAAAACTGAAAGAAAAAAAAAAGCTTACTCTCTTTGCTAACACCTTTGAACCCCTGCTGACACTAAAGCAACAGTAGATGGGTTCCTCGCCAAAAGTCTACAAATAAACAGTCTTTTAAATTTGAAGAAAAAAAAAAGTCTAAGTGATGTGGAGAACCTGCAGCAGAACCAAAGAATAGGTCCGCCATGGAGAAACAAGTCCAAAGCCACTAAGTATAAAATGCAAAACAGATAAAGATGGGGGTAGGAGTAAGGAAAGCAAAATTTAAAACACAGCAAGCAGATATAGAGCCATTCTTCTAGCTTCTCTGAGGACTTTTTGTCCAAAATCACAGACAGATTGAAGCCTACCTCTCCGTCAAACTTCCAATGAATGCTCTCTCACACTGCTGGTGGGAGTGCAAATGGGTACAATATTTTTAGAAAATGACTGTTATTAAGAACCTTAGAACTGTTTAAAAAAAAAAAAACTGTGATCCTTACTGGATCAATTCTAAAAAAATCTATCTTAAGGGAATATTTCTAAATAAGGGAAACAACAACATGCACAAAGATGTCATTTAGGGATTGACTGTTTACAATAAACAAATAAAAGAATAACACACTATTAGCAGAACCATTAAATAAATTACTCTTCCCAAAGGAATATAACCATTTAAAATGAAAAACTCCTGCAAAAAAAAAAAAAGGGAAAAAATGTTTATGTTGAGTGAAAATGCAGTATGATCAAACTATGTCAAACAGGCTAAAACTCTACCTAGGTGAAAAGCAAAATGTGTGCACACTGGTTTTTCTTTCAGTGGTGGGACACCTACTTTTCTGTATTTAATCATCTATGAAGAAGATATGTTACTTTTTGCAAGAAAAAATCTGATAAATTTTATTTTTATATAAACCAGAATATACTCCACAAAATGTTAAATGAGGATAAAGCCCAAAGAAGGCAGTAAAGAGAGAAAGAGATTATTTTCATTCTCCTACCAGCTAAGTATAGTACTGCAATGTTGATCCAGCCATTGGGTTTTCCTACTTCTAATGAGGGGCCGGCCACAGCTCTCTGTATGAGGCTCGTCATCATTCAGGGCAGGCTAGCAGTCAAAGCTTAGTTGGCAGAGTGGATTAAACAAGGAGGCTGTGCATGCTCCTCAGTTTATCAGCAAATCCACAGTGACACGCATTTTCTTTTCTCCTCCACTCATGGATACTAAAACTTCAGGTGGGCAGGCTATGCAGTTTCAGGGTACACTAGCAAGGCTAGTGGGTCAGCCAAGAGCCAAGAGTGACATGAGCAGTTTCTTTGAATAATGATTAAGAAAGTTTATGTGGATGAATAGATGAAAGAAAAACTCAGTTTTATCTTTTTCTAGTGAAAGAAGGCCAGCTTAGCCACAACCTGAACGTCAAAGTCCACGACTATTTTAAAAGGCTGAAAATACTAAGTGGTAGGGGATTAGTTTGGTTAAATTTTTTTTTTTAACAGAGAAGCTTAATTGTGGCAAATGGAAATCATAACCCTCTTTATTTATTCTACTCATCCTCCTTTCCTCATACCTTTTGAAAAGTCCTGTGAGGCCAAGTTATACCGTCAAAATATAGCCTCTCTCAGAGCATATCAGACTATAATTAGTTTCCTTTGGTTTGGGGTCATTTCTTCTGCTCAAAACTGCTAACTGTAAAACCAGGGTATAGATACCAGGTTGACTCTTTGTTTTTGGGGGGGGTTTTTTTGGTTTTTTTTTTTTTGCGGTACGCAGGCCTCTCACTGTTGTGGCCCCTCCCGTTGCGGAGCACAGGCTCCGGACGCGCAGGCTCAGTGGCCATGGCCCACAGGCCCAGCCGCTCCGCGGCATGTGGGATCTCCCCGGATCGGGGCACGAACCCGTGTCCCCTCCATCGGCAGGTGGACCCTCAACCACTGCGCCACCTGACTCTTTGTTTTTTGTTTGCTTCTGTATTGCTGACCCAGAAAGCCCTTATCTATGTCATTAAAAAGCATTATTCTGTAATTCAGAAGTTTCAGTGCTTTTCATTCGGTTAGAACCTCTGAGCATGGAGACAACTGACACAAAGGAAGAGCTAACAGATATTCCCTATCAAGGAATGTTTCATTACCTCTTCATATAGTGCCCGACAACATGAGTGCTCAAAAAAATATTTGGTGAGTTGATGAAAGCTATCTTCTATTGTTCTAAAATCATTTCATAGGCAAGAACCACGACTTATAAATCTTTTGTCTCTTGCAGCACACACTACCGTCATGGGTTCATAATAGGCAGTCAATCAAAATTTTAGGTAAATAAACCCCCCAAAATTGATATTATGAGCACATAAAACCTGCTAAGCAAGTTTTATGCAGGGTACCTAAGAATAAATTTGTCTTTTCGTCTCCACATTCCTCTGATGTCCAGTTGCCTCTCATAGACAGATATCCCATCTTTCTCCCCCTTTTAAAATTTAATCATATACTGTTACTCCCCACTTATACCAGCTTAAATTGAATCTGAACAGAGATGTGAATGATTGAAAATTACAACTCGTAATGAGCCCCTCCTGCACCCCTCTTTGTGCAACCTCACTTAGTGTAATAAACGCACCCTACCACCCCTGAAAGGAAATGCATTAGCCCCAAGACAATATCGAACCACCACGGACACAGCTGAAAAATCAATAATCACTTTGCACTGGTATTTGACTAGAAGCAAGGCAACTGCTTTTCAAAATCTGATTTTTTTTGAAAATATAGTGGTAAAACAAAGCAGATTATATAGCCATTTAAAGTATGTCTGACACCTCCCAAAGCAACTTTTCCTATAAGAGAGTAGTCATGCAATAAATATGGCCCCATATAAATACATTATAGCATAACACATTCGAGTAACTTACACAGTCATTCAGAGCAGCAGATAATTTCTCAGGGCTCTGTGAGAAAACTGACAAGCTAAATAACTCAGTCATCAAGGTTGTACTGAAGAGCCTGGGCAAATATTACCCATTAATAGGAAACGGGATTGGGAATTAGGTTTGTCTAAGGAAACTTGGTTCTTTGCAAATTCTATTAGGCAGAACTTGCAAAGAAGGGAGGATATATAAAACAATCCAGTTGGACAGGAAGGCCTGAATAAAACAACTTGGTGGAAAAATAAATGTGCCCAGGATATTGGCATTCCTTTTAGATATGGGGAACAAAATTTGGGTACTGTCCAAATTACTGCAGGAAATTCAGCTTACACGAAAACTATAAACTGTCTGTCTTTGGTCCCATTTGTTTTCATCAGACCAGTGCTTTGTGCCTCAGTCTTATTCTGTTGGCCAACCATGCCCCTGCTCACGCTCAGCTTCCCCGGGAAGGCGTTAAGTCTTGTCCATGACCCTGCATATTTGCCAGCCCTCCTCTTCGCTCTCAGACCTCATCTTCCAATCCCCTCTCCCTTGTCCACCCCCACATTAACCCCCTTTCCTTCCTGGCCTCCTTGCTGCTCTTCGACCCAACCAGGCCCCCACCCACCTCTGGGCCCCCGTGCCTGCTATTCCCTCTGACGAGAACAGTAACAGTGTTCTTATTTCCATGTGGCTTGCTCCTCATCCCCTGCTCAGATAGCTTCCTCCCTGTAGACCCACCCTAATAGCCCTATTTAGTACCGCAGCATCAAACACATACACATACACACACACTCATTTGGATATAAGCCTCGTTAAGGCAAGTGTTTCTGGTGGTTTTGTTCACTGCTGCCTTCCCAGCACCTAGAAAACTACTCGGAACATAGTAGGCTCTCACTAAATGTTTATTGAACGAATGAATGGAGGACTGGATACTACTGTGAGGTTAATCGATTTACTTTAAATACCAACTGATAACATATGAAACAGTTTGCTTTCACATGGTTTTAGATAACAGTGCCAAGATAAAATGTAGATCAAACCTCTCGAACCATAATGGCAATTGTCAATGTTTCACTGATCAAAGGTTTTTTTGTTTTTGTTTGCGGAATCTCAGTTCCCTGACCAGGGATTGAACCCGGGCCACGGTACTGAAAGTGCCAAGTCCTAACCACTGGACTGCCAGGGAATTCCCTGATCAAAGTTTTTTTAAAAAATTGATGTCCACTTTATCCATTTGTCAAAAATTATTGAGTGGTGGGCAGGAAGGGGGAAGAAGTATAGACGAAATAAGAGTGGCAGATGGTTACAGTGGTTGAAACTGCATGGTAGGTACACGGAGGCCCATTATACTATTTATGTTGTATAGGTTTGAAATGTTCCATATATTACGATCTTTTAAAAACGTATATTGAAGATTAAGAGGTACAAACTACTACATATAAAATAAATAAGCTACAAGGATTTATTGTATAGAACAGGGAATATAGCCAATATTTTATAATAACTATAAATGGAATATAACCTTTAAAAATTGTGAATCACTATGTTGTACACCTGAAATATATATGACACTGTAAATCAGCTATACCACAATTTTTTTTTTTTTTTTTTTAATTTTTTTTTTTTTTGCGGTATGCGGGCCTCTCACTGTTGTGGCCTCCCCCGTTGCGGAGCACAGGCTCCGGATGCGCAGGCCCAGCGGCCATGGCTCACGGGCCCAGCCGCTCCGCGGCATATGGGATCCTCCCAGACCGGGGCACGAACCCGTATCCCCTGCATCGGCAGGCGGACTCTCAACCACTGCGCCACCAGGGAGGCCCTATACCACAATTTTAAAAAACCCTATATTGAAGTTTCTTTCCAAATTGAACTGGGAAATAGGGAAAAAGAAGCTTATCAATTTTCATGGTAGCCTGTGGGCTATTTCTCTACGTTCACATTTTTAAAACTCTGAGCTTTCCCCAGGAAGTTTGCTTGGAAACACAGCCACTAGAAGTCAGAATTCCCCCAAGTAAACTTTGTTGGCTTTCCCATCTTGATCGAGGTCATGGAGCTATCCAGGTATGAGGCCAAACTGTGCAGAACGACATGTTTGGAAGGGAGAATGTGATCACAGCCTTTGGAGTCAGTAAATGGATGCTCATCCCAGTAGGGGTGAAAGCAGGTAAAGGCGCATTGTACACACCTGCACCAACCTCCCATGCTGCCTAGAAGGGGACAATAGGCCTGATTACAAACCCAGCTGTGGCAAGCCAGTCCTCCCTCCTCCTGACTCATCTCTCTAAAATACAGCCAATCTATGACTCCAGGAATAGCTAAAATCCTTTACAAATAATGATAGATTCTGGGGTTAAAAAAACTTTTTTGAATGCTAAAATAGTCCTGAAACAAATAAAAGTCAGTTCTGCATTTTTATATCCCTTTTTAGATGTCTACAATCCTCAAAATTCAAAAGACACGTGATTTTATACAAAAATTATGTGTGTCTTACAGCATGGTGATCATTCAGCCTTGTTGATGTGCTTTTTTAATTTATTCAGCATATGGAATATTTTTTCGAGGTCTGGGGCAAGTTCTAGCCTCATAGTTAGAGAAAGACCTATATCTTCCGGAACAGCCTGGAAGAATATACTACTACCCTCATCTCCCTGAATATGACCAATTGCATTTGGAAGAGATATTAGAGTTTAATGATTCTACTCTGACCTCTAATCCATTTGCCTGCCACAGTTCACCAATTCATTGAAGGCCTAGCTTGAGTAAAAACAGAATACCATCCTTAGGTTCATTTAAGCCTCTGAATGCTGGGCCAGTTATTACCTAGCAGGTAACTGACATGAAATTTTCAAAAGAAACTAAAGTAGAGGTTTTAAAGACTGGTGACTAGCAACAGTGTAATGAGTTTGGTTATGTCTGTTGTCCACCTTACATATTTGTTACAAACAGTTTCAGAAAAATAATTTTAAAATTCAAGAAGACATTAGTTCAATAAAAAAGTTTTTGTCACCACCTAATACCCATTAGGATGACTACTATACAAAAAACAGAAAATAACAAGTTTTGGTGACAATACGGAGAAACTGGAACACTTTTGCATTGTTGGTGAGAGTGTAAAGTGAAGCAGCCACTATGGAAAACAGTATGGTGGTTCTTCAAAAAATTAAGAACAGAATTACCAAACAATTGCTGGATCATGTATTACATGCCGAAAAGAACTGAAAGCACAGTCTCAAAGACATATTTATACACTCGTGTTCATAGCAGCATTATTCACAATAGCCAAAAGGTAGAAGCAACCCAAGTGTTCACCAACAGATGAATGGATAAATAAAATGTAGTATATACATGCAATGGAATATTATTTGGACTTAAAAAGGAAGGAAATTCCAACACATGGTACAACACAAATGAATCTTGAGGACAGCATATTAAGTGAATTAAGCCAGTCACAATAACAATAATAATAATTTATGATTCTACTTATATGGGGTACATAGAGTACTCAAATTTATAGAGAGAGAAAACAGAATGCAACTGCCAGAGGCTGGGGGAGTGGGGAGTTGTTGTTTAGTGGGTGCAGAGTTTCAGTTTTAAAAGATGGAAAGAGTTCTGGAGACTTGTTGCACAAAAACGTGAATACACTTAACTACTGAACTGTATGCTTTAAAATGGCTGAGATGGTCAATTTTATGTTGTATGCATTCTACCACAATTTTTAAGTCAAGAAAAAAAAGGCTTTTGTCTATCTGGTGGAACAAAGCCTTTCTCTGCCTGTTCTCTGTGGTCTTGAAATCGTTACTGACACTGGATGTACAGGCAGCCATGCTCTGACACTTACAGCATTCAGATGAATTGCTCCAAGGATCTAGTGTAAATCAATTGGAAGCACCAGAGCATGGCTGCAGATGGCAGAGGAGACATTGTGGCTGATAGAGCTTGATGAGAAGTGACTTTGAGGGACAGGGAGGTTGAGTCTGGCCATGTCCAATGCCATAAAAGGCACCACATTGAAAAAGTCCAAATCAGAGCTTTCAACTATTTTGGCAACTAATGCATACTATAGCAAGATCCATCTATCGAATGTACCACCCAGGGCAGGAAAATATGAATGTATGGACACAATTTTAGGCTAAACAAATGCAACAATAATTGTAATTGGATCACCCCTTCCTGCTGTTCACCCATCCCTCATGCTCCTTACCCACAGATTTACTGAATAGCAACTGAAAACCAACTACTGGATACAACTGTGTAGTTCTAGAGCCAGAAGAGCTTCTAGATATAATCTGTCTCAAGGCCACCCTGATCATTTGGTATTAGCTGCCTTGAATGTGATGCTGGGAAAGATTCTGAGGCTACATCTGGGCTCAGTGGGAAACCATGACTTGATGCCTTGGTTATGTCTGGCCCAGATCATTCAGAGAGATTGAAACAGAATTGGGAATAAAACTACCTGTCGAGAGTCTGTTCTGTTGAGGAGCAACTTCTCATGGATGAAGAAGCAAGTTGGTAAGCCATAAAATGGAATTTGCTTTACATATCACTTCCAAGTTCCAGTTCACAGAATAGGAAATGACTTGGGGGTGGGAGGAGAGAAAGGGGGAGTTTGGGAATACCTGCTTCAATATAACTAGAATTTTCATAAGTGAGGTGGGCCTCTGGATATGAATGACTCACCAGAAAGGAGACAGTAGAGAATCACAGAGGCATAAGGCCGCCAGCAGGAAATAAAAAAGAAGGCTAGGGCTTCCCTGGTGGCGCAGTGGTTGGGAGTCTGCCTGCCGATGCAGGGGGCGCGGGTTCGTGTCCCGGTCCGGGAGGATCCCACGTGCTGCGGGGCGGCTGGGTCCGTGAGCCGTGGCCGCCGAGCCTGCGTGTCCGGAGCCTGTGCTCCGCGACAGGAGAGGCCACAGCAGTGAGAGCCCCGCGTACCACAAAAAAAAAAAAAAAAAAAAAAAAAAAAGAAGGCTAGTAAGAGAAAAAACATTCATAACAAGATAAGCTTTGTAAGAAGCCAAAGAGACCTTAGAAACTTCCAATCCAATGTATTTCTTTTGTTTTCTCATGATTCTTTTTTTACAGAAATTGTCTACTTTGTCATCCCTGTTCTTGTGCACATTAATCATATCATTTTAGAGTTTACATCTAATAGCTCTACTATCAGGACAATCCATGGATCTATCTGGTTTTCCTTTGGTTTTTGTCATGTGGTCCTGTCTCCTGGCATCCTAGTTAACTCTTAATTGTCATGTATTGTATATGAAAAGTTAAAAAGGATATGCTAGCTCCCTCCAGAGAGCGTTTAATTTTTCTCCCAAAAGCTATTAGACCAAAGGCAGATCCAATTAGGAGCTGAGATGCTTTGAGACTAGTTTTTAGCCTTTGAGAGGGCTGGTCTACTTCTGGTTTATCCTAGAGTCCAGTCTTTCAACAGTCTCAACTCAGGCATTTACCATGGACACTCCTCCTTGGAGTTCTGAACGCCATTGTTTTTTTTTGTTTGATTGGCTGGTTGGTTTTCAGGGGGGGGGTGTTTGGGGGAGGGTTTGGGGGTTTTTTGGTCTCCCAAACTCTAAGAGAAATCCAAAAACCCTAGGCCTCCACTTTTTACCCAGCCTCTCATCCCTGCTTACAAATCAGCAAAAACCTAGAGTGGGGAAGTAACAGAGAATTTCAGGGTTACTTCAATGTGTTTCCCTTTTCTCTGTCTTGGCTCTTCAAGTCCTGGCTGCCTTGGTTGTTTTCTGATGATTTCAACAGCTATTTGTGTATATATGTGTGTGTGTGTGTCCCTGTGTGTGTGCGTGTGTGTGTGTGTATTGGTGAGAGGATTGATCTGATACAAGTTTTCTATTACAGCCAGAAGCAGAAGGATGTTTTATTTTCAATAAATTAATTATTCCACTATTGGATGGTACAAAAAAAGCATAATAAAACTGAAAAAGACAAAAGGAAACAGCTCACCCATAATCCTATTATCTTAATATAATCAATTTAGTATTTTGGTATTTTCTTAAATTATTTTCTCCTATGCCTTTTTACATCATTCTAATAATAGTGTAAATACAACTTTATATCCTAGTAAGAACTCTAAGGAAACGTGTACAAAATTTTAAAGTGTAAATCCCTTTAGAACTCTTTAGTAAGTGATGTGAGGATTCAAATAGACGTAATCTGTGGTACTTACGTGCTTATGATTTGTTTAAGGAGACCAAAAAAATGCATAACTCCTAAAGGTTTTTCAACTCAGTGATGAGGGCTATTCTCTAACTTCTTGACTTAGCAACAAATAATAAAATCATTTTCATTTTTTCATAAACAAATGACCCAAGGGAACTTTAAACCTAAAAACTGAATAACTGGACAAAATTAACATCACAGGACAAATAAAAAAAAAAAAGAAAAGAATCTTTCAGGACTTCTGCTTAAGCTTCCTTTCTTTAAAAAAAAAATCTATAAAAATTACTTTCCTCCATCTTTCATTTATTATATCCTCCCAGTAGTAAATACTCTATATGTGCTTGTGAGCCAGCCAGCCAGCTCTTGGCTGACTGATATATCTAGTTAATTTAAGATCAAGCCACCAAGGTACTAAGCTGACCACAACGTCTGCTTCTGATGAGCTGTTATCCTGTGAAGCCAATGTGCTAAGGATAGAATTTCACATAGATTTTCCACATCTATGTTGCAGAAGAAATTTTTTGTGGTGTGATAGATTTTTTTGCCAGACCAACTGAGTCAGCACTTTGTAGTGTCAATCCCTCTTCCCTCTTAGGTTTTAGATACATGCTTGTCCTGGAATTGATGCAGGCCAGCATGATGCCTTACAAGTCATTCTTCAGACCAAAGAGGACCAGGAAGGCCTCATGACATTTCTCATTCATTTGCAGCCAGACCTGATGGGTAGCTGTCTTTAGAGGGGTCTCCCCCTTCAGGTACTGCTTAGCCAACAAATCTGTGAAACACATCATGGGTATTAAACCTGACTAGTATGTATGAATCTAAGGATTTCTCAAAAGCAGAGTATAAAATTATGAAAAAAATAGTATTCATTCTCTTGAATAAAGTGACTTGGCTTTTTCTATTTGCATACCCAAGTTGAAATTTCTTTGTAAATAAAGCGTGGTGTGATATGAAGTTTATGTTTCAAAGAAAATACTATTAATAATACTTTGAGTTTTATAATATCCATTATATCCAACATAAACATATTAACAAGCCCATAAAGACAAATAAATAATTTAACATGAAGCTGGGAGATGTTTCAGGTAAGTCACAGAGGACTATGTTGGCAGGGAAGTAACATTTTTTACTCTTTTTTGGTACTACTCCTAGATTTCTTTAAAATGCATGTAAAGCAGCCCTTTGACACTCACAAGTACATGTACCCAGATATTCATAAATTCCCAAATCAGAATTGTTTCTGATACCTACTGGTTCTCTTCCAAATCATGTTTCATCAAGAGCCATACGTTTCTTAGGCAGATCTTCACATCACTCAAGTTTTACCCTCTCACTCAGTGATCATTTTCACACACACACACACACACAACTATTGTGTATGAAAATTAGCAGAGAAAAACAAAGCTTTAAAACTATATTAAAATACAGAAGCCAGGGAGCCGTCTAGGCTCACAGGAAAGCAAATATTGAGCTGTCACCTACTATCTTTTACCCAACCTCAATTCACACCTTTTCAAAACTGCAATATAAAGTACATATCATGGACCTTGAGATCCAAGAGAAATCACTGAAAACTGCAAATATCAAATCCTTGAAGGACAAAGATCAATTGGTATTGACTATCTGATAATGATGCAAAGCTCCCAGTGTGGTATATAAATATTCTTGGAAGGTTTAAAAAGATATCAAAGGACTCTGATATCAGAAAACAACATCATGGGCTTCCCCGGTGGCGCAGTGGTTGAGAGTACGCCTGCCGATGCAGGGGACACGGGTTCGTGCCCCGGTCCGGGAGGATCCCGCATGCCGCGGAGTGGCTGGGCCCGTGAGCCATGGCCGCTGAGCCTGCGCGTCCAGAGCCTGTGCTCCGCAACGGGAGAGGCCGCAACGGTGAGAGGCCCGTGTACCGAAAAAAAAAAAAAAGAAAGAAAACAACATCATGGAACTACCAATAGGTTCACTTTAAAAAATGGCTGGTACCAGTGTAGAGGATCAACTAAACAAGCCTTATAGGGTCTAAATCAAATAGACTCTTCCTTGTGCTGACTGCATCTTCAAGGGATCGCTGGAAGTAGGTGGTCTCTTTCACATTACTATACTTGTAACACATAAGAGCAAGTGTCCCTTTTATTCTACCCACATCTATAGCAGACTTATTTCCTTAAGTAAATATTTTTCTAAATATGACATCTTAAGTGCTTTCAAGATCATTTTATTACTACAACACCCAAGAAATAGATTCCATTTTTTCAAAGGTCATAAAAGAAACCCAAATAGAAAGGCACAGAAATGTGACAACAATTATCATTTATTACACCAATAAGTAAGCTTTGGTTTCCACAGCCAAAATCAGAGTTTAAGCCAGGAAAAAGCCTGAGCAATGACCAAGGAAAATACTTTAATTTTTTAAATAACTTTTCCTATTCCTTTAAGATTTCTAAAGGATCACTTGCATAATCCAGGTAAACCACAGAAGGAAATGGGTGGCAAATGACAGTGATAGGATTACAGCACGGTAATACTAGCACCAAGAATATAATGAAATGAAATTCTAGTCCTATAGATTGCAGCAATATAGGACCTGCTAACGGGCAGTATTTAGACAGGCTGTCTTCACTGGCTCAAAGACTCAGCCAAATGTCTGAATCTGACAAACTTGTTTTCCACCTAGAATGCATTAAATCTTTAAAAATCCAAAGACACAAAGAAAAAATAAGTCTTCTAGTGTAGATTGAAAATAAAAATCTGTATGTTTGAAATGCAACAGAAGGGAAGCTTTCCTTTGCCAGTGTTTACAGACTGGAATATTTTGAAGAAATATCTAAGGGTGCCCAAGCTTTAAAATGGATCAGAACATGTACGGAGATCACTGTCTTTTTCCATGCGGTGGGAATTGAGTAAATAAAGGGGAAGAGAGGGATTTGAACGTGCACTTAAAGAGGAGGATTTTTTTTTGACATGGGGACCTTTGTGTGATGGTTGTTTAGTTGTTATAAAGCAAGGAGTCTAATATTGAATTTCCTGATGTTTATGTCACAGTACATACCATCCAAGGACTGGTCTTGGGGCCAGTCAGTTCAGCTACCTGAGCCGTAGCTTTACATCTGTTTAAGAAGAGAGAGATCATTCCTGTCTTCAATCCTAGCTCTAAAAGGCCTTCAATCTGTAAACAGGAAAGACCCTTTCATATGTAGGTACAAGTCTAATTTTTACCATTGTTTCTCCTTCTGAGTCAAAACCATTGCTTGTATGCATGTCCTCAGCCTCCTAACAAAAGTAACAGGCAATTCATTTCTGATTCTCAGGAGTGAAATATACTAGGTGGGAAATTATATACTAGGATTACACAGGCAATTAACCACCTCTGTCAGTTGAAGTAGTGACAGCTGTTAATCAAATCTTTTAATTCTTCTCTATTTTTTAATCTGTTATTATTACTCTTATAACAATTTTCTGATCTCGCAATCTTTTTCTCCTTCAGAAAATCCTAACTGAACTATTCCTGACCTTCTTTTATGTTGGATAATTTTCCCCCTGGAAACATTGGCTTCATTTCATTTCAGCCCTCTAGTTTCCTCATTCTAGCTCCCTCTGCTGATTGCAACCAATTTGTTTTCAAAGGTCTAGGCAGCCCTCAAAGGAAAGCACTAACTCACACTCCTGCTCTGTAACCTCCAATGATGATAGAAAAGAATATGTTTCTTGGTCAAACATGGAGGCATTTTTCAGGCTATATGGTCCAGCCCTTTATAAATAAGAAAACTGAGATTTTTAAAGACTCCACTAAAGTAACTGTACTATAGGATTTTAACATTGCTTCCATAACTAACCATTGTCACATGACATATGGAGGGACCTGCTGACTTCTTGCTCTGATTTTAAGTCCGAAGCTCCAAACAAATCACGTGATTATTATCATCATTACCATAAGAGGAGTTGGTTCAACAGCAGCTCTATTAGTCGGGGTTGCTAGTGGAAACAACAGAATCCCCTCTGGCTAATTTAAGCAGAAAGGAGATTTATTAAAGGATAGTAGGTAACTTACAAAATCATAGAGAGACTAGAGGCTCAGGTTCCAGGAACCTGAGGACCTGACTTTACTGTCCCTGCCACCACCTCCAGTACAAATACTACTTCTTACCACCTATGCCATACCTGAAAGTCAGCTGCCTCAACAGCCAGGCGAGCCAGAGAATGGAAGTCAGCGCTGCCCTGTTTCCTCCTGCTCTTGCAAATCAACGCCTCACACAGACACAAGCCCAGCATCCCACATTTATTTCAAGTGCAAAGGGCACTGACACTCATAATGTGGGAATTTCCCCAAATACACAAAGGCTATTCAAAAGTAAATGAGTAGCCAAAGATCTAACAAATGTGGACTTCAGTTGCTAAATGAAAAGCAGAATTCCAGCCTCCTTCGGCTCCATCCCCCTGGTCTTGACCATTTTATTACAGCACAATTACATTCACAAATGATTCATTCCTGCAGTGAACAGAGAGAAATAAACATTCTCTTTATCCACACACACACACATCCAGAGCAATACGGGGATGTAGTAAGTCCTCAGCTAGACTCATTCCCCCCAAAATGAATGCTTATACATTGCTTATGTTCAATGCAACAAATAAATATCAAGCACGTGCTATATCTAGAGCTTGTTCTGGGTGCTGAGGGATGATAAATAGATGAGTAAAATATGGTCCAGCCCTCAAGGAATTTATAGCTTGGGAACAGGAGAAATATTCGGGGACTAAATGTAATACACCTTGACAAATACCATGCAATAAAAAAAAGTACATGAAATGTGTCAAGGAAACAAGTAACTAACTCTACCTTGAACTGGAAAGCTGGGGGAGTGGGGTAGCGACCTTTGGACCCAAGTGCAAAAGAGTTTTACAGATGAGGAGAAAGGACATTTCAAGCAGAGGACTTAGTGACAGCTAAAGCTTCTAAGCACTTAGCAATACCAGGCATGTTTCCAAGCATTTTACATGTAGTAACTCATTTAACCCACTCAACAAACCTATGATGTAGCTACTATTAATATTCCTGTTTCACACAAGAATTGAATGTGGGTGTCCTGATTCCAGCATCTGAGCTGTCACCATGATCCCAGCATCCATGCTGCCCTCCTGCAGTAGCAAAAGTACAGATACTGAGGTGTGAAGAGTACAGTGCATTCCATGCAGAGCTGAAACTTTAAGTGTTGTCACTGTATATAATGGTTTGGTACTAAAGAAAAGGCTGAAAGATAAAGTCATCCTTAACTGCCTTAAATTTAAATACCTTTCTTAAGCAGCAAGAGTTAAGATCAGAGTGGCTAATCTTTGCCAGGACAACAGTGGTGAGGGGGAAGGGTAACCTTTTTTTTAAATTATTTTTCAAAATTGGTAGTAGAAAAAGTGAAAGCTGTGCTAAAGAAAGTGAGTCTTGCTCTATGCTGCTATGCTTCCCAGCTTAACTTTGGTGCTTGGTTGTGCCCGGTGACAAGAGTCTGCCCTCCCCCTCTGACAGTGTCTACGCCCAAGGTGGCTAGGGTAGGCACCTCTTTTCTCCTTCATCCCTCACACCACATCCCTAGGACCACAATCACTTCAGAGGGAAGCACAGTCAATATTCTACTGAAGCCAAGTTCAGAAACCTTGTGACTTGAGGCACAGAAAGTTAAACCAAGCTACTTTTTTGAAATCCTCCCAAACAGAATAATTCCCCACTAGAAAAGAAGGATCAGCTGGTTTACTTATGCGACTCATCCATCCCTGACGTCTGTGATCCTGTGATATGATTCCAATCTGCCTTCATGGAGGGCTGTCTGCTGAGTTAATTGTATGTACCCCTTTGTGCTGGCCTCTTATGTTTATTTCATTACAATATTTACAAAAGGACTTGAGAAATAAGTCACTATGCAAATGGAAGTATGAATACATGATTCAGAGGAATATTAAAATTCATTAACCTTATTTACATTTAAACTATTATCATGTATATTTGAGCACAGTGCACCTGCCAGAATGGATGTGAAGCCACATCAGCAGTCCACTGAATAATCTATTCACTGTCTTTATTTCCCCGTCAAGTAAAGTAAAAACTTCCTCATCTTGGACACATTCAAAATCACTACCAAGCTGATTTATTCATTAGCAGTTCTTATTTCTAGAGAAGTCTAATACAAATTTCAAGTTGTCCTTTGGCATTTGGAGGCTCTATTCCCTTAAAGAATTTTTCTCATCTTTGTTAATTTTGAAATACTGTGTTTCTCTTATCACCCACTTGGAAATGAAGCAGACCAAGCTCATCATTTTAAAAACTGACAAAGAAAAGCTATATCTGCATGACACCATCCCTCACCCCCCAAAACTCAGTTCTATAAGAAAAGGAAAAATATAAAAGAAGAACAGTCAAATTGGTGACTTGGTATTAGTTAGGCAAAGCAATCAACTGGTTGGAATTTTCACTTTTTCAGTCATTTATTTGGCACTATCTTGATCCAGTTAGTGTATGGGATCACGTGACAAGTCAAAACGGTGAGCAGAGCCACTATGATGATGTTTTACGCCTTCTACAACAGTGAGAACTGAATCTGCCTCAGACAGTCCACTTGGCTTTGGATTATGTAGCAGAGGAAACAACAGGAAAAAAATGTGTGATTTACAACTGCTGTCTGATAGGGTAAATCCAATTAAAGGGCAGTTTTTCTGTTCTACCAATGCCTTCATGAGTTTGTGAATGCAAGGTGACAAGTGGGAGCTGATGAGAAATCCACACAACAGAAGGATGATATTCTGAAGACCCAAAGAAGCTAATGAGAAGGGAAGAAGCTGAGTGCTGTAGGATGCGAGGGTCAGAACAGCCCAAAGGCCAGCTCAGCTGAAAAGAGAGAACAGGAATTTCCAATAGGCCATTGTTAACTTGTTTCTTGTGGGGTATGTAATATAAATACCTCCTCACCACTCTTCAACTTATCTTCAGTAAAGTCTGCATGTTCATAAGTGCTTTTTGTGAGTGGATTCTTAGAAGGAGTGTTTAGATTTCTAAGTCAATGTGGTGCAGCAAAGAATCAGCATAAGAACTTGGAGCCTAGAAGCAGAGGGTTCAGTGCAAACAACAGGTCGTAAGAACATGTGGCATCTAAGAGCTGCAACATAATCAATAATCAATCATAATAACAATCAAGCCATGGAAATGGCGGGTTTGAGCAGTGGCTCTCAAAGTTTAACTTGCATCAGAATCACCTGGAGGACTTGTTAAAACAAATCTCTATGCCCACCCCTGAGGTTTTCATTCAGTAGGTCTGGGCTGGCCCCGAAATTTATATTTCTACCAAGTTCCCAGGTTATGCTGATGCTCCTAGAATGGGGACCACACTTTGAGAACAATTCTCTCTAGCTCTAGAGATGGCAGGAGGCCTGAAAGCCCTACTAACTATAAGGCAGTGATTCTTAGTTCTGGATTCATGTTAGTATCACATGGGGAGATATTTTAAACTATTAATGCCTAGGCCCACCCTACTAGTTAAATCAGAATTCTTAGAGGTGGGAAACTAGGCCTTGATATTTTTTAAAAGCTCTCCAGACAGTTGCCTGTGATGCCAGGATTAGGAGGCACCACCATAAGGTAACAATCAAAGGCAGAGTCCTAGACAGCAGAAATTGTGCTTTCTGGCATATGGAACTCTGATGTGGAGAACGGACAACAGGACACAGTGGCTTAAGTGGACAACCCCAAGTGCAAAGAGAGGCAGCATTTAAAGAACCACACTACATGGGCTTCCCTGGTGGCACAGTGGTTGAGAGTCCGCCTGCCGATGCAGGGGACACGGGTTCGTGCCCTGGTCTGGGAATATCCCACATGCCGTGGAGCGGCTAGGCCTGTGAGCCATGGCCGCTGAGCCTGCGCATCTGGAGCCTGTGCTCTGCAACGGGAGAGGCCACAACAGTGAGAGGCCCGCGTACGGCACAAAAAAAAAAAAAAAAAATTAAAAAGAAAAAAGAACCACTACAGCCTCTCACTCAAAGGCACAAGGGTAGCAGGCAGTCAAAGGTGGTATAGTCTCTTCTAAAGAAAAGCCTGGAGATTAACATAGGTCAAAATAAGAATAGAAAGCTTAGGAAAAGCTTTGGAAATAGCATCTATACCATCTACATATACCTACAGTATCAACTACAGATGGAGTAGTTTACAAGTCTTTGCATTAGAACCACATGAAAAAGAAACTTATCAATCTAATCTCTTTAGCTAACTCTATACATAGTAGTAACAACCATCATCCTAACACCATGCGTACAAATTGAAAAGTGGGAGCAGAAGAGATATAAACACAATGGGGAGAAGACAACTGAAGATTCAAAGGGGCTAATAATCATGTGTGTGGTGTGCAAGGAACGGGGTGGGGGGGCGTTGCACACACATGTGTGTATTTGTGCGTGTGTGACTGTGGGTGTGTAAGTGTCCCAGAAGACTTGGAGCTAAGGCCTAAGGACACTTAACTTGAGAAATTAGATGGCACCTCCCCCTTCCATCTGGTCACAACCTTTGATGTGCATGGAGCCCATGAACCTCCTGTAAAGAACACACGGGGAGGGCTTCCCTGGTGGAGCAGTGGTTGAGAGTCCGCCTGCCGATGCAGGGGACACGGGTTCGTGCCCCGATCCCGGAAGATCCCACATGCCGCGGAGCGGCTGGGCCCGCGAGCCATGGCCGCGGAGCCTGTGTGTCCGGAGCCTGTGCTCCGCAACGGGAGAGGCCACAGCAGTGAGAGGCCCGCGTACAGCAAAAAAAAAAAAAAAAAAAAAAAAAAGAACACACGGGGGCCTCCCTGGTGGCGCAGTGGTTGAGAGTCCGCCTGCCGATGCAGGGGATACGGGTTCGTGCCCCGGTCTGGGGGGATCCCATATGCCGCGGAGCGGCTGGGCCCGTGAGCCACGGCCGCTGGGCCTGCACGTCCGGAGCCTGTGCTCTGCAACGGGAGAGGCCACAACAGTGAGAGGCCCGCATACCGCAAAAAGGAAAAAAAAAAAAAAAAAGAACACACGGTGTATGCACACTTGGAGGTCCAAACCCATAGACTTGTGTACCCACTTTGGTAAGAGAACTCAAGTTGGCTAAATTATGTGAATCTCTATGGAGCAGAGCCCTTGAGGAAAAAAATAACGGAGGCGGGGTGAGAGGAGACACCTGGCCAGCACAGACAGACTTCACAGAAGAACGCAAGCATCTGGGAGAAGTAGTGGTTCCAGGTATCATAGGAGGCTTTATTTGAATCACTTTATAGGCACTTTTGTAAAGCAAATAATCATTGCATTAAGATTTTCACACATTATTTTTAGCATAGGAACACTGTCATCAAGTGAAAGTATATCGGAAACAAAGTTATAAAGCAGAAAAAGACAGAACTGCTCCACAGGGAAGAGTGGCAAGCCTCGTCCCCAAACTGGGGCTCACCTTACTCCCTACTGCAGTCCCTGAGAAGCCCTGCACATCATAGTTTGAAAACCGCTGGATAACACATTTGGTATTGTGAATCTGAATTTTCACTCAGAAAACTGATTTTTATACAAGATAAAAAGGGAACTGGGGTATTTTCATTGAACCCTGGCAAATAAGAGGTTAGACTATTCTTTAGTTTCTAAGTCATGAGAGGTGCCAGAGGAAGAACTACCAGCAGAGTTCAGCCCAGCTCAGAGAGCAGTTCTGCAGATGTCTAGCAGAGCTGCCTTGGTCAGGAAGCCAGTCAATGTGTCTTTGGTGCACAAGTCTACAGAGGTCAAGTAAATTACCACCTTAGCCTTTTCCTCTCTGTGTATTTATTTTCTTAAGGTCAAAAAAAAGGTAAATTCAGAAGTACCTTTATGCCTGAACGTCAAAGTCAACCTGCCTGGAACCAGGTCCTGTGGCATAAACTCTTTTATAGCTGGGTAGTTTTATTATTAGATTTAAAACCTCGTATCACCAACTGACAGAAGGTCTCTATAAAATAGGAGGCGTAGCAATGAAGGAAGACACCTGGGAATGGGAATATATGCAGATGGTGCATCTGGCCCAGCAGACGGGTCAAATTTCAACTGGAGATGCCCATCTGGGTTTATCTTGATACCCTGAACATCCTTGCTTCCCTTCTCTAGTGTTTATTAAATTAAATCTTTAGTCTATCTCTACCCATGTTCCCCACTTAATGTTTTAATCTTCTCTCTACTCCAAACACCACTTTCCATTATCCAGACTACCAGCACAGTTTCAAAATGTTGTGTCCTAACTAGGCGAGTCCAGTAGTGAAAACATTTCCAGATCCTGGGCAAGTTGGAGCAAACATCCTCACTCACTTTTCTTGGCCATGCTTTCCCTGCTATACACTACTCAGGGTTGTGCTTCCTCAGTAGTAATAGTTAAAATATTTAATGAAGGGAACAGTAAGGGCACTCATGGCCCTACTGAATGCCAATACATCATTTATGACACACACTACTGCAGTCTTTGACATAAACACTTTGAATCCTCAATAAAATAACAGTATTCCAGATTCCAGGAAATAGGGTAAAATGAAAGTTTACTAATGTATTTGTAGATATGCCACAGTTAAAGAGATCCTTAAATACATTGTTATAGAAGATTACGTTATAAGGATTCAATATATATTAATTAGTATTCACTACTCTCTATTTTTAGCTGTCATATTATTCCCATACACGTCACAACACCTACAAATACCCATAAATACACACCCAGAAAATTCTTATTACAAAATCAGAAATTAATTTTATTCCTAAAAGCCAAATATCTTAATCAAAAGGTTCACCAACTTCCATGGACCATCTGTCTCACTAAGGCACTTATTCTTTTCTAACAGAAGCTGTACTACCATCAAATTCCTCTTTTGCATGTACCTGCTTTCATCTTCTGGAACAAAGAATTATAATTTCGTCATGAAGAAGGGAAGATTTAAGACATTCCCTTCCAGAATAAATCAAATCAGACTTATTTTAAAGGATATTTCATTTTTAGGACTTTTTTTATGAAGGAAGAAATAGGTTGTTAATTTTTATAGGTTTTAGTATAAGTAAATATACAAACAAAGCTCCCCCAAATATTTTTTCCCTCTTGAGTGTATGTTGAATTTAATTGTAGAGTTAAACTTTTGTCAAGTGTTTAAGCCAGCAAATCATCTTAGCTAGCCCAAAGGACCTATTTTCTATGCTTTTCCTCTTGTTTACTTAGAGCCACTAGTCAATTAGCTAATTGTTCACATTCTGGATTATTAGTGGCAAATCCCTTTTTTTCAGCTTTGAGAAATCCTTTTAGATTAAAAAAACATAAACTTTAGTATGACTTTGAGTGCTCCTGTCATAGTAAAGATGCATAAAAAGAGGTCAGTTGCTACAGAGTGAGTCTCCTCTTAGTAAAGATTAGCTCAGGTTTAGAAACACGATATTAGAGGTTTCTCTTAGGGCTCCTGGGAGAAAAGGACTACATCTTACATGACACTGATTTAGAAAGCAGAATACCAACTTCTTAATTTACCATCACAGGATATTCCCTCAGGAGATGGTCACCAGGAGAACAAGTCACAAATCAGAAAGATGTTCATGACCCTAGAACTGGGCACGGGGGGAAAGAGCGGTCCTAGTTAGCCTAATATGTGGAAGTTAAGCTAAAGTATGAAAATTAATCTAAGGCAGGGATTCTCAACCTTTAGCTTGCATCAGAATCACCTAGAAGGCTTATTAAAACACAGATTGCTGGACACTGTCCCCCAGCATTACCAAATCAGTGGGTCTGTAATAGGACCCAGGAATTTGCATTTTTACAACTTCCCAGGTGATACTGCTCCCAGGCCCACAGTCAAGGAACTAGATGAATCAGCCTTGTCCACTGATGGATATATCTGTCTGTATAACCAGTACTGGTATTAGAACTAAAGTCCATCCTCTCCTGAGCAATGGTTAATTCACAAATTTTTTACTCTACAGATAAGGAATTCTTTATCAGTCAACTATGGGACAGCTATAGCCCATGTTATAATTCTCAAAAACTTAGTGTGTGCTACTTGTGCTTTACATTAAAGCCTTCCTGATGAAATCATTTGGAAACATGCTATTCTCTCATTTAAAAAGCATGCTTACAACAGACCTGTTAAATGTGCTGCTTGGGCCAGTTAATTCCATGCATTGAGCAATGATTATTGTTAGCTTCTACTTCAATCTGCAACATTTTACTAGTTTCAAGGTCTGAAGATGCCACCCGGATCAGCAAGGAATACATTCATCTAAAAGTAACAAGAAACGTGATGTACAGAAGCCTTGACCTCAGGTTTATTTTTTCACATAGTAAGAAATTTGAATTGAAGCAGTCCAGGGCTGCTGCGGCTTTTCGAGTACGCTGCCAATGACCCAGACTTGTGCTTCCTACTCTGCCATCCTTTGCATGTTGGATTTTGTCCACCTGCTTATTGCTTCATTGTAAAAAGATGGATGCCGCACCCTCAGCCTCATGTCATTATTCCAGGTAGAAAGAATAACAAAATAAGGAAGAAAGGAGAGTACCTGTGTCAGAAACTGAAAAGCTTGCCATGAAACCCAATTTAAATTTCATTAGCTGGCACTATGAAAAATGACCAACTCTAGTTGTTCAGAAAGGTGATAATTGTAGCTGGATACATAACTGTCCCCTTCCCCATAAAATTGGCATTCCATTAGGAAAGATGAAAGGAAGAGCTCACTTACCAATGTATGCTCCACTGCTGTATTTGAATATAGCATCCCCATCACAGACCTCAGCTCTCAGGATGTCAGAACAGTCCTGGGAATCTTCAACCTAAGCACAGAATCACCAGACCAGGTCATAAGGAAAGTAAGCAAGCACCATTTTTTTCTTTTGTAAGAACTGTAAATTCCGCCAAATCATTAGCATGAAATATCAGTGTCACCACTGATGCCCAAAGTGCTAGAGATTTGTGAACATATATATGAATAAAAGTATTTTCCCATCAAATATTTCTATAGCAGCCCAGGGGCTCACCCTCCACAGTAGGCAGGACTCCAGGGAGGGAGTTTCAGTATTCCCATGACACACTGTGTGCCAAGGCATTGCACTAGATAACAAAGAGTTGCAAAACTGAATAAGACATCATCCCTGACCTCAAGGAACTTAGAGATTAATTTGAGAATGACCAGGGTAGGAAAGAAGAGGAAGGACATGCTGGATCTTATTCCTTTTACATTCATTTCTTCTCCCACTACATAGGGCAGCTAATCTCTGTACAAAGGAACCAAAAGGTGATGCTGCATCTGTGTCATGATGGAACAGCATTCCTGGCTCATGGCAGCAGAGATTCACTGTCCAATTGTTGTGTCTCCTTTATTCCCAAGAAAAACTATCCTCCAAACCCAGTCTGGCACAGTGGTTCAAGGTACAAGCCCTGGGGTAAATGCACAGCTCGTACGCTTAATGCGTGAACCTTGAGCAAGTGCTTAACCTCTCTGCACCTTAGTCTCTTCACCTGAATATGAGAGGGATGATAATGGAATCAATCTCACAGAATCTGTCATAGGTTTCAAATGTATGGACACATGTGCTCAAACTCTCAATGTTATGTGGCATCCTGGATGGGAAGGGTGTCTGGGGGAGAATGGATACATGTATATGTATGGCTGAGTCACTTTGCTGTGCACCTGAAACTATCACAGTTATAGTTAATTGGCTATACTCCAATATAAAATAAAAAGTTAACAAAAAGAAAATCTCTCAGATTGGTTGACTGATGTTAACATTTTCCAAGGCCCAGATTAAAAAAAACAAAAAATCCCGATTTATGTCTAGCTAAACTCACTTAAGACAAACAAACAAACAAACAAAAAGAGCTGTGCTCAACAGAGAAGCACTAGAGGAGCATTAACTGGTACTTGTAAACAGCATCATGTGGGAGAAGCCGGGACTTTCATCACACACAGCACTCTATACTCATACTCTGCCTCAGGCAGTACCTGGGCCTTTTTCATAAAAGCCCCCCAGATTTTTGCTCAAGAATTTTCCCTGTTGAAAGATCTGTACCCCATCCTAAGGCCTGTGTCTAAAATCAGTCCCAATGGCATCAAAGCTTTTGTTTTCCAGAAGAGAAAGCCAGAGGATGAGTTTTCTTGTTTTTACAATAAAAGAGTTGGCATGACCCAGGGAAAACAGTTCCTCTCTTTAGGGGAGAGTCTCAGATACAAAGCAATTGAAGTAGAAACTTGACTTCATTAGAATTCTTTTGACCACCTGAGCTCATTCCTCCATGTGCTCGAACAAGGCAAATTAAGCCACAAAGGAGTCAGACTGGCAGAAGTTGAAACATAAAGAGTATTATTTTAATCTTAAACTGGCAACTAAAAGACCCCTCAACCAGGCTGTCCCAACTGGATCCGGCATTCATACCCAGAGATTTGGGATTTGGCTGCAGCTAATTCCAGAAGGCTGAGCTGAGGTTTGGAAGCCTCTTCTTCCCTCACAAACTGGTGCCAAGCAGGTCCAGTGTTCATCAGCTCACTCAGACATCACCACCTCCCTGAGGAGGAATGATTTTCACAGTCCAGGACAGTCCAAGATGCAAACAGAGATGATTTTCTGTTTTACTAACATATGAGTCCCTGCCTGTCAGTGTTCCATGCAGTATGTTAGTCCTTTCCTTTCACCTTCCTGAGGCCAGGGTGGTGTTTTCCTCTTCTCTCTCTAACCCCCACAGGACTAACACTGCATCTTGAACACTGTGGGTGTTCAACAAATATTTGCCATATATATAAATGGCCAATAATCCAAAGGTCACCTCGGGTGCCATAACTGATGGCTGCTTATCTCTGAATGAGATCTTCCCTACTGCAGTCCGTTCCAAAACAGGATTAGAAACAGCCTCCATGGGCACATAGAGGACCACGACCAGGGGAATCTTGGCCCAGACTTCAGCATTCAGCATCACCAGGACCTTGCCTTGGAAGCCCGACAGAGAATCCCCACCGAAAGTGGAGCCAAGCCATTGTCTGATAAGGCTCTCAAGGATGCAGAAGGGAGGAGTGCCAGGTTGGCTCAGCTGTTTGCATCCCATGAAACCACCCCTTCCTTGATTTGTCAGGTTAATCACAGCTGCCTACATCCTACTAAAACTGGGAAATTAAAGCACTGCAGCACTGCTCCATTATCCCATTAGGGATACATCCTATTCCTATTTCCATTCCAGCAGGCAGAGAGAAACGCTCATTCATCACCCTGAAAACGTGCTAATTAAGACCTGGACGCTCATCTCAATTCTTCTCTTTACCTTGAGAACAGCTATAAAACTGCAATTTCTAGCTATCACCTTGACAAAATTCCCTCAAGCTTTGGAGGGTTCAGTGACTTGCCTCCTTCCAAAATGAGGACAGTGGTCTTCTTGATTCTCTTTTCTGGACACTTTATATTCACTTAGGCACATAACCTTTCAGCATTCCTGCACTTCATGGTGGCCTCCACATGGCTGTTTTGTGCCTAGACAGACATTTGGTATTCATTCAGCAGCTCAGAATCTAAACCCTTTCTATGTTTGGTGCATTTCTATCTGAAGATAAAAATTCTAGGTACTTGCTTTCCTAGCATTATCTATAACTAGGCTCAAGCTTGTAACCAACCAAAGAGATCCATTCACACCAGAATAGACTTAGGATCTAGGGACTTGAGCAGGAAAGGACAGAGCATTTCTCTCTCTCTCTCTCTCTCTCTCTCTCTTTCTCTCTCTCCCTCCCTCCCTCCCAGACACACACACACACACACACACACACACACGCACGTGCGCACACACACTCAGCGGCTACAAGGATGAGTCCTTGACAACAGAGAGGTCAGCACTGGTTGTGGTAAAAGCAATTTCCTAGTGCAGAAGTGGTACAAATGTTTGCATCTGTATCTTGGTAGCAGCTGAAGACCAGTTCTGATGCAAAGTCTGGGATGTTGATTCTGGCAGATTTGCCTTGGCTTGGCACTATAGCCCTCCCAAGGATTCTATAATTTGCCCCACCTCCTCTTGATAAACTCTTTTTCTGATTAATCACTCAATCTCTATTGTTTGCAACTGAGAGCTCTGACTAATGCAATAAATTTCTTAAACTGATGCTTTTCTCCAAAATCTCCTCTCATAGTAGTGATCATTTTGGACCCCAGTGGGTTGAGTCTAAATCTTGATTCAGGGTTCAACTTTCAGACACCCATGTGGGCACACTGACATGGTTCAGGTGAAGCCCAAGCTCACGCAGCTAGTGAGAAGAAGAGCTGGAGCTGAGACTTGGATCCAGATTTTCTGACACCAAACAAGTACTTTTTATACAATTCTGTTTCTCTTGGCACAAACAAACACCTCTGGAGTTGGCAAGCCAGCTCAAATAAGTGCTGTATTTTACATTTTCTTGAAACGACTTTAAAAGTATGAGCTGAGCTATTCATCCTTGCCCATAGAAAGCCAGATTGTTGTTTCTCATTGTCACAACATAGATAACTGCTAATAACACAGCTTTCAGTCCACTCAAGGCAAAGCTTGTGCTAACTCTACAAAACCTTTTTCCCACTCACAGCTAACTGGCTACTCGGCAGTGTGCATTTTTGCTCCCAACCATGGAGTTGTACTCTTACCAAGAATCAGTTGTGGGGCTTCCCTGGTGACACAGTGGTTAAGAATCCGCCTGCCCATGCAGGGGACACGGGTTCGAGCCCTAGTCTGGGAAGATCCCACATGCCACAGAGCAACTAAGCCCATGCGCCACAACTACTAAGCCTGCACTCCAGAGCCCAAGAGCCACAACTACTGAAGCCCGCACACCTAGAGCCCGTGCTCCAAAACAAGAGAAGCCACTGCAGTGAGAAGCCCACGCACCACAACAGAGTAGCCCCCACTTGCCGCAACTAGAGAAAGCCCGCGTGCAGCAACGAAGACCCAATGCAGTCAAAAATAATAAATAAATTAAATAAATAAATCTATTTTTTAAAAAAATCAGTTGTGTCTGTTCTGAAACCTATTTATGAAAATTGTACTTGTTATTGAAATTTATTAATTTAATAAAGTATTGGGGAAAACCAACAAAATACTCATCTAAAAAGAATTTATTATTTTGAAAGGATTCAGTAGAGGCAAACTGGTGAGGATTTAGGAGGTTTATAACCATAAAACTACAGAAAATCATATAGGTATAGAAAGATTTTGTTCTCAGAATTCTTTCCAACTATACTGAAGTTCTCAATCTAATTTAAAGACACTGACGCCGGGAATCATGGAAGATGCATTATGGACAACGTTTATGTAAGAGAGAAAAACAGGTATTCCAATCAGCAGAACAGTACTTAATGAATGCCCTGACCCCATATCAAAATACTGAATGATGAATGTGCATGCACATGTTTTAAAGTACATTTAAATAAACTGTGTAAGTTATCACGCATCCTCTTTTATGACTTTCCACTTTCAGCTGACTTTGTTGATTAAATAACTAGCTCCTGGGTCCAGTCACATCAGATAGGAGACCAGCTATTGTAATTCTGTTTGTGGTTCCTCTCCTGGCAGATGAACCTGCCCGTTCTGGATGATGCAGTTATGGGACAGGCTTGATTCTCTGTTGCCTATGCCAGGATGCTGTTGATCTAGAGTTTCCAAACAGAGAACCTCAGACACCAGGGAATATTCATCAGTGAGGTCTCACGGAGGTCCTCATCTCAGCACCAAGACACAGCTCTACCCAATAGCTTACAAACTCCAGCTTTGAAAGTCTCAGGCCAAACAACCAGTAAAACAGGAACACAATCCCACTCATAAAAAAAAAAAAAAAAATGAGATGGCAAAAATATATGTCACAGATGAAGGAGCAAGGTAAAACCTACAAAACCAAATAAATGAAGAGGAAATAGGCAATCTACCTGAAAAAGAATTCAGAGTAATGAAAGTAAAGATGAGCCAGAATCTTGGAAACAGAATGGAAGCATGGATTGAGAAAATACAAGAAATGTTTAACAAAGACCTAGAAGAACTAAAGAATAAACAAACAGAGATGAACAACACAATAACTGAAATGAAAAATACACTAGAAGGAATCAATAACAGAATAACTGAGGCAAAAGAATGAATAAGTGAGCTGGTAGACAAAATGGTTGAAATAACTGCCGAGGAGCAGAATAAAGAAAAAATAAATGAAAAGAATTGAAGACAATTTCAGAGACCTCTGGGACATAACCAAACGCACCAACATTCGAATTATAGGGGTCCCAGAAGAAGAAGAGAAAAAGAAAGGGTCTGAGAAAATATTTGAAGAGATTATAGTTGAAAACTTCCCTAACATGGGAAAGGAAATAGTCACCCAAGTCCAGTAAGCACAGAGAGTCCCATACAGGATAAACCCTAGGAAAAACATACCAAGACACATATTAATCAAACTAACAAAAATTAAATTCAAAGAAAAAATATTAAAAGCAGGAAGGGAAAAACAAAAAGTGACATACAAAGGAATCCCCATAAGGTTATCAGCTGAACTCTGCAGACCAGAAGGGAGTGGCAGGATATACTTAAAGTGATGAAAGAGAAAAACCTACAACCAAGATTACTACACCCAGCAAGGATCTCATTCAGATTCAATGGAGAAGTCAAAAGCTTTACAGACAAGCAAAAGCTAAGAGAATTCAGCAACACCAAACCAGCTTTACAACAAATGCTAAACAAACTTCTTTAAGTGGGAAACACAAGAGAAGAAAAAGGCCCACAAATACAAACCCAAAACAATTAAGAAAATGGTAATAGGAATACACATATTGATAATAACCTTGAATGTAAATGGATTAAATGCCCCAACCAAAAGACACAGACTGGCTGAATGGATACAAAAACAAGACCCATATATATGCTGTCTATAAGAGACCCATTTCAGACCTAGGGACACATACAGACTGAAAGTGAAGGGATGGAAAAAGATATTCCATGCAAGCGGAAATCAAAAGAAAGCTGGAGTAGCAATACTCATATCAGATAAAATAGACTTTAAAATAAAGACTGTTACAAGAGACAAGGAGGGACACTACATAATGATCAAAGGATCAATCCAAGAAAATATAACAATTATAAATGTTTATGCACCCAACATAGGAGCAAACATAGGAGCATACATAAGGCAAATGCTAACAACCGTGAAAGGAGAAATCAACAGTAACACAATAATAGTAGGGGACTTTAACACCCCACTTACACCAATAGATCATCCAAACAGAAAATAAATAAAAAACACAAGCTTTAAATGACACAATAGACCAGATAGATCTAATTGATATTTATAAAACATTCCACCCAAAAGTGGCAGAATACACTTTCTTCTCAAGTATACATGGAACATTCTCCAGGACAGATCATATCTTGGGTCACAAATCAAGCCTCAGAAAATTTGAGAAAATTGAAATCGCATCAAGCATCTTTTCTGACTACAACACTATGAATTTGGAAATCAATTACAGGAAAGAAAACTGTAAAAAACACAAATACATGGAGGCTAAACAGTGTGCTACTAAATAACCAAGAGATCACTGAAGAAATCAAAGAAATAAAAAAATACATAAAAATAAATGACAATGAAAACACAATGACCCAAAACCTATGGAACGCAGCAAAAGCAGTTCTAAGAGGGAAGTATATAGCAATTCACTCTCACCTCAAGAAACAGAAAAATCTCAAATAAACAACCTAACTCTACACTTGAAACAACTAGAGAAAGAAGAACAAAGAAAACCCAAAGTCATAGAAGGAAAGAAATCATAAAGATCAGAGCAGAAATAAATGAAATAGAAATGAAGAAAACAATAGCAAAGATCAATAAAACTGAAAGCTGGTTCTTTGAGAAGATAAACAAAATTGATAAACTTTTAGTCAGGCTCATCAAGAAAAAAAGGGAAAGCAAATCAATGAAATTAGAAATGAAAAACGAGAAATCATAACTGACACTGCAGAAGTACAAAGGATTATAAGAGATGACTACAAACAACTATATGCCAATAAAATGGATAACCATGAAGAAATGGACAAATTATTGGAAAGGTACAATTTTCCTAGACTCAACCAGAATTAGAAAATACAAAGAGACCTATCACAAGTAATGAAATTGAAACTGTAATTAAAATTCTTCCAACAAACGAAAGTCCAGGACCAGATGGCTTCACAGGAGAATTCTATCAAACATTTAGAGAAGAGCTAACACCGATCCTTCTCAAACTCTTCCAAAAAACTGCAGAGGGAGAAACACTACCAAATTCAATCTATGAAGCCACCATCACCCTGATACGAAAACCAGAAAAAGATATCACAAAAAAGGAAAATTATAGACCAATATCACTGATGAACATAGATGCAAAAATCCTGAACAAAAATACCAGCAAACAGAATCCAAGAGCACATTATAAGGATTATACACCATGATCAAGTGGGATTTATCCCAGGGAAGCAAGGATTCTTCAATATATGCAAATAAATCAATGTGATATACCATATTAACAAATTAAGAAATAAAAACCATATGATCACCTCAATAGATGCAGAAAAGGCTTCTGAAAAAATTCAACACCCATTTATGATTTAAAAAAACTCTCCAGAAAATGGGCATAGAGGGAACCTACCTCAACATAATATAGGCTATATATGACAAAACCACAGCAAGCATCATACTCAATGGTGAAAAACTGAAAGCATTTCCACTAAGATCAGGAACAAGACAAGGATGTCCACTCTCACCACTTTCAACATAGTTTTGGAAGTCCTAGCCACAGCAATCAGAGAAGAAAAAGAAATAAAAGGAAAACAAATTGGAAAAGAAGAAGTAAAAATGTCCCTGTTTGCCGATGACATGATACTATACATAGAAAATCCTAAAGATGCCACCAGAAAATAACTAGAACTAATCAATGAATTTGGTAAGGTTGCAGGATACAAAATTAATGCACAGAAATCTCTGGCATTCCTATACAGCAACAAAAAAATCAGAAAAAGAAATTAAGGAAACACTCACATTTATCATTGCAACAAAAATAATAAAATACCTAGGAATAAACCTGCCTAAGGAGACAAGAGACTTGTACTCAGAAAACTATAAAACACTGATGAAAGAAATCAAAGATGACATAAACAGATGGAGAAGTATACCATGCTTTTGGATTGGAAGAATCAATATTGTGAAAATGACTATACTACCCAAAGCAATTTACAGATTCAATGCAATCCCCATCAAACTACCAATGGCATTCTTCACAGAATTACAACAAAAAATCTTACAATTCGTATTGAAACACAAAAGACCCCAAACAGCCAAAGCAATCTTGAGAAAGAAAAACGGAATTGGAGGAACAGGCTCCCTGATTTCAAACTATACCACAAAGCTACAGTAATCAAGACAGTATGGTACTGGCACAAAAACAGAAATACAGATCAGTGGTACAGTTAGAATGCCCAGAGATAAACCCATGCACATATGGTCACCTTATCTTTGATAAAGGAGGCAAGAATATAAAATGGAGAAAAGACAGCATCTTCAATAAGTGGTGCTGGGAAAACTGGACAGATACATGGAAAAGAATGAAATTAGAACACTCCCTAACACCATACACAAAAATAAACTCCAAATGGATTAAAGACTTAAATGTAAGACCTGACACTAAAACTCTTAGAGGAAAACATAGGAAAAACACTCTTTGACATAAACCACAGCAAGATCTTTTTTGACCCACCACCTAGAATAATGGAAATAAAAACAAAATAAACAAATGGGACCTAATGAAACTTAAAAGCTTTTGCACAGCATAGGAAACCATAAACAAGATGAAAAGACAACCCTCAGAATGGGAGAAAATATTTGCAAATGAAACAATGGACAAAGGATCAATCTCCAAAATATACAAACAGCTCATGGAGCTCAATATCAAAAAAACAAACAATCCGGTTAAAAAATGGGCAGAAGACCTGAACAGACATTTCACCAAGGAAGACATACAGATGGCCAAGAGGCACATGAAAAGATGCTCAACATCACTAATTACTAGAGAAATGCAAATCAAAACTACATGAGGTATCACCTCACGCCAGTCTGAATGGCCATTATCAAAAAAGCTAGAAACAATAAATGCTGGGAAGGGTGTGAGAAAAATGGAACCCTCCTGCACTATTGGTCAGAATATAAATTGATACAACTACTATGGAAAACAGTATGGAGGTTCCTTAAAAAACTAAAAATAGAACTACCATATGACCCAGCAATCCCACTACTGGGCATATACCCTGTTTGTTTATTCTTTAGTTCTTTTAGGTCTTTGTTAAGAAAACCATAATTCAAAAAGAGACATGTACAACAATGTTCATTGCAGCACTATTTACAATAGCATGGAACCTACCTAAATGTCCATCGACAGATGAATGGGTAAAGAAGATGTGGCACATACATACAATGCAATATTACTCAGCCATAAAAAGAAACGAAATTGAGTTACTTGTAGTGAGGCCGATGGACCTAGAGTCTGTCATACAGAGTGAAGCAAGTCAGAAAGAAAAGAACAAATACCGTATGCTAATGCGTATATATGGAATCTAAAAAAAAAAAAAAGATTGTACTGATGAACCTAGTTGCAGGGCAGGAATAAAGAGGTAGACATAGAGAATGGACTTGATGACATGGGGTGGGAGGGCGAAGCTGGAGGCAAAGTGAGAGTAGCACCAACATATATACACTACCGAATGTAAAATATTTGGCTGGTGGGAAGCAGCAGCATAGCACAGGGAGATCAGCTGGGTGCTTTGCGATGACCTAGAGGGGTGGGATAGGGAGGATGGGAGGGAGGCTCAAGAGGGAGGGGATATAGGGATATGTGTATGCATATGGCTGATTCGGTTTCTTGTGCAACAGAAACTAACACAGTATTATAAAGCAATTATACTCCTTTAAAGATCTTCTTTTTAAAATATTCTGAGATAAACTAAAAGGGGAAAAAATGCTTGCAGGATCCTTCCCTTGGACTTAGCTGTCTTAAAGAAATTATTAAGTTATGCTTTTTCCTATGCAGGAAGATAGCCCTGAGACAACAGTGGGTGATGCAAAGTTTACATCCAAATATACCAGGTTATAATCCAGAATTTGAAAAGGGTGGCAATTTTTGTGATCCTCTATAGATGATAACAGGGATTGGATAGGAGCATGCTCAATTTTCCTACTAGTGAACATTGGTCATGCAAGTACATGATAATCAGAATCTTCTTCCAACATAATAATCCATCCCTTTTTTTCTTATTCAGAAGTTATTAATTAAGCACCTACTGTTATGGATTGAATGTTTGTGTCCTCCCCTAAACTCACAAGTTGAAATCCTAAACCCTAATGTGATGGTATTTGGAGGGGGGGCCTTTGAGAGGTAATTAGGTTTAAACTATGTCATGAGGGTGGAGCCCCCATGATGATATTAGTGCCCTTATAAGAAGAGGAAGAGATGTAACAGCCCTCTCTCTCTCCATGAGCACACACCAAGGAAAGGCCATGTGAGTACACAGGGAGAAGGCAGCTGTCTGCAAGCTGGGGAGTAACTCCTCACCAGACACTAGATCTGTGGACAACTTAATCTTGTACTTTTCAGCCTCCAGAAGTATGAGAGATCAATTTCTGTTGTTTAAGCCACCCAGTCTACGGTATTTTGTTATAGCAGCCTGAGCAAATTAAAACACCTACTATGTGCCAAAAACTATTCTAGACATTAGGGATGCAAGAGTGAACAAAACAAAGTTCTGCTCTCATGGAGGTTAGATTCTAATGGAACCATTTATCCTCCCCACCAGTCTGTGAGTTCCTAGAGGGTACAAATTGCATCTAAATCATCTTTGTATTTCTAGCACTTAGCACGATGTCTGCACAAATTAAATGTTCAGTGAGTTGAATTAAGTAAAACTGAATCAAATTGAAGCTAATTTTCTGAGAGTAAGATCTCACCAAACTTGGTAGTTATTTTTCTATCATATTAGAACTTTGGACTGTTCTCTATTTCTCCAAATTTAATTTGAATGATATAACAACCTTGTTTGAATTATGCCTCAACTGCACAAAGACAATCCTATTTCCCAAGGAGGATTTTTTTTTTTCAAAAGCAGACTTCACTTCAGCAAACTGTATTTCAAAAGATTACATCAGGGCTTCCAAAACAGTTTTTAAATATGGCATGTTTACATACAGGAAACTTAGATCCTGAGAGCCAGTTCCAAAGTAAGCAATGGAAACAGTCAAGATCAAGATCTATAACAAAGGAATTTCATCCAGTCGGGGCATAAGAGGAATGAATGTTAAGTCTTCACAAGCTGTATATAAACATGCTGAATGTATCTGCATGCAGCCACATTAGTCATTTTGTCTTCTTCCCACAACAACCACTATTGATACTTTTTTTTTTTTTTTTTTTTTTTTTTTGCGGTATGCGGGCCTCTCACTGTTGTGGCCTCCCCCGTTGCGGAGCACAGGCTCCGGATGCGCAGGCCCAGCGGCCATGGCTCACAGGCCCAGCCGCTCCGCGGCATATGGGATCCTCCCAGATCGGGGCACGAACCCGTATCCCCTGCATCGGCAGGCGGACTCTCAACCACTGCGCCACCAGGGAGGCCCTACTATTGATACTTAATATTTAAAATGCTATTTTTGTTTTTCCAGTTCATAGATATTTTTAATACAGAAATTTCGATTCAGCAAATATTTGAATGCCTACTTTTTTGCCAGGCATTGTGTTAGAGACTCCATATAGGATATAGCATCATCCAGTTTCCACACTGATTTCTCCCCTGAAGAAATACACACTGTCTTTTAAATCTATTTCTACAGACAACTTTTCACGGCTTGTGAGAAGAAAGTTGCCATGTAATTCTGAGTATCTGTTTCCCTGCCACACCTAAAAGGAAATTATTTTCTGGAAACAGTAGAAGAAAATGAAATCTGACAGTCTCCATGAAATCTGACAGTCTCTTCTGGGGATGTTGTTTTCTAGACCTAGTAACTGTGCCACTTGCTTGTGGAACGGAGCAAACAGTGTCCGGCGAGGCTGAAAAGGAGAAGGTTCTGGTCTACCACAGCCTTCCTGCCCTTTTTGGGCTCCCAGGCAACTCACCTGGAGGAATAAAGACAAACTTCTCCACGTTCCTGGGAACTTGCAGAGAAGCACTCGTCCACGGTGTAATGAGTAAAACAAACTGCAGTTTTAACAATACTATTAGTGCTGTTATTCTCCATGTTGGTCTCAGAAAAAAAAAAAAAGGTAGGCCTTGGAGAGTGGTGCTGAAACTTAAAGGAGGTGATACAACACCAAACATCCAACTGACAAAATGTAACCTAGAGTAAATCAACTACATCTTCCATAAATGTAAATAAAAGACACAGATCTTCAAGAATGCCTTCTTCCAGGAATAAAGACGCAGATGTAGAGAATGGACCTGAGGACACGGGGAGGGGGAAGGGTAAGCTGGGACGCAGTGAGAGAGTGGCATGGACATATATACACTACCAAACGTAAAAGAGATAGCTAGTGGGAAGTAGCCGCATAGCACAGGGGGATCAGCTCGGTGCTTTGTGACCACCTAGAGGGGTGGGATAAGGAGGGTGGGAGGGAGACACAAAAGGGAGGAGATATGGGGATATATGTATATGTATAGCTGATTCACTTTGTTATACAGCAGAAACTAACACACCATTGTAAAGCAATTATACCCCAATAAAGATGTTAAAAAAATTTTTTTAATAATAAAAAAAAAGAATGTCTTCTTCAAACAGATATTTATGTAGCCCTAGCAGCATTAAGGTCTAAGGCCCAGGGAGATGACTGTGGTGCTGTGGGGATTTTATTTCTTTAATTGATATAATAATCGTCAAGAAGATAAATGGAGAAAAGTGCAATATATTTATTAGAAAAACCAAAAATACTGGGTCTCATAATAAAACTCTGACATGGATGTCTGTTTACCTGAGACTTAAAATGTCTCATCCAGTTTGTATCCTTTCAGGAACAAAAGAGCAAAGAATAAAACTCATTCATGTCCTCTGGACAACGGCCAGCCCATCTCTAATGTCCCTCACTATAGGAAGCTAAGAATATGCACAAAGAGAAAGCAAATGACATTTAGTTGAATGATTTTTTTTTTAAATTAAAGGTGGCTTTCCTATTGTGCTATTTTTCCTCCCTATATGCACAGCTTCTCTGGATGGAGCTAAGTTATGTAACTGCACTTGCAGAGAAGGGATAATTTGCTGGACCCAAAGGAGTTCTTGGAATACTGAGAGAATATGTTACAAGATGGACCCTGAAAGAGGAGCATCTGGTTGCCCTAAGTATAATGCTTCTGGCAGAGAAATCACCGTAAATAGCTTTAACAGACACCAAATGTGTCCACTTCAATCCAGTATTTTATCACCCACCAAGGGAATGTATCGGGGTGAAGGGAGAGAGGGGGGGAGTGGAGTCATTTTAGCAGGGCATGGTTCATAACTCTTTTATTAGGACCAACAGGTCAGGGTCTTCAATAGCTGTAAGATGGAAAGTTAAAATCACTGTTATCCAGCCACATTTAAAGAATGAAAAGAGAGAAAACTGAGAAAGAAGAAAACTAGTCTCTCCAAAGCTGGGGCAAGAGGAGGGATTGTATTTAAAACGTGATTTAGAGAATTCGAAAGGAAGGTTGTATGTGCTTTTTTTGCTTAAACAAAATATCCTTTGGTGGGGGAAACAAATTATAACTAAAATTTACCAAGGTGAACAATAGTCAGATCCTGATAAATTTGGGATTTTCTTACCCTGTCTCCAAGGAAATGAATTGAAGACTCTAGTCTTAGGAGAATTAGCATGTACTAGAAGTGAAATAATAGGCTTGTTCATAGGAGGAATATAACCATCAAACACACTGGTTTGCTGCAAATTAACAAAAACACAACAAACAGTTGGTAATTCAAATACATGTCTATACAAAAAGTGCATGCATATTTAAGAATTATTTATTTTGTTTAAATAGCAATAAGCTGCCACATGGCATGGATTAAAGGATATTTTAGTACATTGTAAGGTACACCTCACTCTGTTTCTGAGGAAGGTGGGGAAATACCATACAAAAAAATCAACTGATTGAATTCTGGTGAAATACAATCTCAAAGGGAAATTCAGGCATCCTGTGAAGAGCCCATAGGATCAACTAAATCTCTGGCATTTTTCCTTGTCAGGATGGCAAAAAAACACCGTGTGCCACTTCTGCTGGAGTCCTTGCCTGATGTCCTGGCATCACCAGAATCCTCTTGCTTTGGAAAATTATTCTGAACTTGGACATAAAATTTGACCACAATAATCACGGCACTCTCCTGCCTTATGTGAGTCTGTTTTAACTGCTCTGAATCCACTCTCCAGAGAAGTCACTATTTGTTAAATGTCTTTTGGACCAAGTTGCATGTCCTTCGATTTAAATGCTGCATAAATGGAATAATAAAAAATAAATAAGGCCTGGCATATGGGCAAAACTGAGGCGTCTATCTTATTCCATCTTTCAAACTATTCTTTTCAGATCTAATTGTATGCAGGCAATTTAAATCAGAAATAGCATTTGTGTTTCCCCTGCTGCAGTCCCTCCATTCTTATAATGAAAGAGCTAACTGCCATCTTCATCAGCACATTACAACATGAAAACAACCTGAACCTTACTGCAGATGATTGATTGAGCCACTAAAGGCATCGAAATCCTATAATAGAGCTGTCTGAACAATATCAGACGCCCATAGAGATGTGCCGTGGAAAGAACTCAGACCTATCTCAACAAAAATAAACCCTGTTTAACTGGAATCACCAGTCTCCTCGCCTTTGCCTCACCCTCTCACCTAATACGTCAACCACGATAAAGTCCCACCTTTGCCTTGCCCAGGCGGAATTATTTATTTTTATTTTTTTAACATCTTTATTGGAGTATAATTGCTTTACAACGGTGTGTTAGTTTCTGCTTTATAACAAAGTGAATCAGTTATACATATTCATATGTTCCCATATCTCTTCCCTCTTGTGTCTCCCTCCCTCTCACCCACCCTATCCCACCCCTCTAGGTGGTCACAAAGCACCAAGCTGATCTCCCTGTGCCATGCGGCTGCTTCCTACTAGCTATCTATTTTATGTTTGGTAGTGTATATATGTCCATGCCACTCTCTCACTTTGTCACAGCTTACCCTTCCCCCTCCCCATATCCTCAAGTCCATGCTCTAGCAGGTCTGTGTCTTTATTCCCATCTTAACCCTAGGTTCTTCATGACATTTTTTTTCCTTAGATTCCATATATATGTATTAGCATATGGTATTTGTCTTTCTCTTTCTGACTTACTTCACTCTGTATGACAAACTCTAGGTCCATCCACCTCACTACAAATAACTCAATTTCGTCTCTTTTTATGGTTGAGTAATATTCCATTGTATATGGAATTGTTTGATTTAATAAAGGGCCAATACCTTGACCAGTGTGCTCTGTAAATACTCTGGATACTTTCTATTCATGAACACATACTTCTAACATCTTCTGACTCTCTGGCAGCTGCCTTTGGTCTGTATACCAAACCTACATTTGTTGAATGACAATTCAGCAAGGCTCTCTGACCTCTACCACATCTGACATTTTTTCCTCTGGGTCACCTTGCTGCCTTCATTGCACGTGTCGACTATCATTCATCCCTTCTGCTAAAGCCACAGAAAGCCAGGTCCTTCAAAAGCTGAAGCCAGTATCCTGAGCTGACTGCAGTTATGTAAACTGCTATCCAGCAGCCACTCATTTCCACCCATCCCCCCTTCCTCCTCTCTGAGCTGTCAGTCAAGAGTAGGAACTCTTTTAGTGCCTGCATGTTTCTACTTATAATAAAGTAATCAGAATAAATGTTGCTTTTGTTAAAGAAAAGCCAGCCTTAGCCACAGAGTTACAACTAGGCTTTGATGATGGGTCTTCATCTAAGAATGACAGTCTCTGAAGGGTGTTCTTATCAACCTTGGAAGGGGCATGAGGAAAGATTGGGGGTGACAGAAATGTTCTATAAATCGGTTAGGGTAGTGGTTACCTGAATATATACATTTGTCAACAAATTCTACTTAAAATTGAAACATTTTATTGTTCAAAAAGTATACTTCAAAAAGGGGATTGTAAAAAAAAAACCTATAAACAGATAGTAGGTAGGTAGGTGACAGACAGATAGATAGATAGATAAAATGAAGCAAAACTGAACTCATCCGAGTGACAAACCATTCCCAATTTTCTAATTGTATATCCAGGATCGAATTTCCTAAACTGAATATAGTTTGGAGTTTTTATTTTATTCAGAAATTGTTAATGCAAAACTCTAACAGGCCAGCAAGTCATCTAAATCCTGCCAAGTGTTTGATCAGACAGCATGAGTTATTACCTTGACACAACTATAGGAAAAGCAAGCAACCTAATTTCCCCTATATATACACTGCTGGAGGCAAGAAACTTGGTTTCACATGAGGATTTCCCAGAATCAGCATCCTCCACAATTCTCACTTTTGGTGGCTAGGGAGGGATTCTAAACCGAGGGGCACGAAGTCAAAAGACATGTGAAGAAAATTCTCAACTATAACGTTTATAGAGGAAAATAACATTTGTTTTCTTCATTGTGTAAGGACATCCAAGGTGAGAGCCAAGCTCAGCTGCTCCTTGTAAATCAAAATAACCTTTTCATTTTTACCTAACAAAGCAGAGAAAGGAGAAAGAACAAGGCTACAGAGCGTTCTTACCTAGTGGGAATACTAAAAGGAATGGCATTGTTGACGAAATGTGCAAGGTATATAAATCACACGGGTTAGAAGTAACAGGGCACACAATTAAATGTAATATTGGGAAGGCACGATTCTTCTTTGACAAGGTTGAACTGTTGAATATAAATCCTGGGAAGAACCAATATGAATGAGGAAAAAGTAAACAAGACCTGGAATGTGGTACAGTTTCTGACTATCAGATGTTACAGACCAAAGGAAAAATACCATAAAATATTCTGTGTGTGGTCAACCCTTGATTATCCAAATTAGTAGTATATAGGAATGCACATAAATTCCAAAAGAGCAGGTGATTAAGAAACAATTTATATTTAATTTTGGAGGGCAGTCACACACAGAGACTCCTACACACACACACACACACACACACACACACACTCTTACACTCCCCTGGTCTTAACATTCTTCACACTCCATGGTATCATTCACAGTGTGCATTCCAGCTGAAGTGGAGGAAGCCAGGCAACAAAAGACATGTGTACGTGTTCGTGAGAATTTTACTGTGTTCTTAGGATGGATGCTGACAAATAACTTTAAAGTAGCTCAAAGAGAGAGACATTATTCCTTGAAGATGCTGCTCCTTTGCTCATACAAGCTAATATATTATAACATTTATTTCTATTTAACAAGCTGGCAGTTTCCCAGCTGTAAATTAGGAGGTATTTCTAAATGAGTTGCACTAAGTCTTCAACACAGCATTTCTTAACCGTTCAGAGGGACTACTGCCTAACCAATCAGGTCATGAGAATAAATCTAATCAAGTATACTGTGTCCTTTCAATGATTTAAAAAAAAAATCTACACTTCTGAATGTTAGCATTTAAAAACTACTTAAATACCCACAAACATTTGCAAATATACACCTGTCTTCCTAGAAACACTTAGCTGCCTAATTTATGTACCCATATTATAATGCATAAGTACCAATATGCACCAGGCATGGTACAAAGCATTCTGTACACATCAACTCACAACAGTTCCATGAAGCAGGTATTGTTATATCATCATATAACAAACAAAGGAACTGTGGTTTACAGAAGATAAGCAATGGGCACAAAGTCACATGGCTAATAAGTGACGGAGCCAGGGTTGAAACTCAGTCTGTCAGAAACCTAAGTCCATGCAGCTGCAGAGAGCAGCACTGGCTTGTGGTGCTCAACATGACACCCAACTAATTAGGATAATAAGAGCATCAAAAGCTGAAACCTCACGTGCACTGAGAAGAAATTACTCTTTATAGTGTGAAATAAAATTCACATTGTATGGTAAGACAAGAAAAATTTAAACATGAGAACTTTTCTCTGCCCTTTGGCCTCCTCTCTCCTCTCACTGTGCACTGTGTATCTGCATTATGCATCGGCCAACCTCCCCCACCGGCAGAAATACCTGCTCAACTATAAAGAGCAACATTTTCCTAGCATCAACAAGACAACTCACTAAAGATAACATTCCTTCTTGATCTTGTAAGGGGCTGCGATGACGCTTAGATCTGGATTGTGTAAACTGTCAATAATACGTCATTTAACGTGCAGCCCTCTGTCTCAAAAAACTTCTATAACTGTGCCTTAACTTCTAACAGGTGCAACAGTTCTTAGAGCTTTCTGAGATGCTGTTCCTTAGGTTATAACCTCAATTTGGCTCGAATAAAATTTTCCATGTCTTTCTTAGATTGACTGATTAAGTTTTCGTGGACAAGAGCACTTGTTCATTAGAGAAGTTGGTACGTCAAACTGGTTAAGAACACAGACTATGTAGCTAGACCACCTGGTTTCAAATTCCGTCTCTGTCACTTACTAGCTATGTGACCTTGGGAAAGTTACTTGTCTGTGCCTTGGCTTCTTCTTTTGTAAAATGGCGATAACACTACCTAACGTATAAGGTTTCTTTATAAGGGTTACATTTATGTGTGATACTGGCATTGTGAGAATCTTTCTTAAAACGTCTTTTCAAGATGCATAGCATACTGAACTATTCAGAGAAAAATATTTATGACATTAACATAGTGGGGTTGGAAGGCTATAGATAAAACAAAACTGACCATGAGGGAGTAATAGTTAAAAATGAAATATGAGTATGTGGAGGTTCATATATTCTACATACACAGGTACTCCTGTTTGTGTTTGGAATTTTCCATAATAAAAAGTTTTTTTAAGTATTTTATGTAAAACATTTAAAATTATACCTGGCACATAGTAAGCACCATAGACAAGTTGGTATTAGTACAGCAAGAACTGCATTTTCAAAGCACTTACATAAATTTATTTTAATTCTATTTACATTTAGACTCTTTTTTTATTTCTAGTACATAAGGAAAAGTAAGTAATAAAATGTTCTTCTATATCTCTAGTTGGCTTAGGAGAAAAGGCAAATGAAGCCATCCAAGGAACTGTTATCAAAAAAAAGGGAAAATAGTCCATCATTCAGATAAGTGTTAGAGTGACAAATCTGATTTAGTGCCCAGCTCCTAAGAGTAAAAGATTCCAAGTCATGAGAAAAAAAGTTAAGATAGAGACGTCTATACACAATCTGAGTTAAGTAGCATCGTACAGTAAAAAAGAGAATAGGATGTAAAATCACATAAAAATAGCAGTAATAATAAGAATACTAGCTCTCATGTACTGAGGAGATATTATGTGTGAGGCACTGTCATAAGTGGTTTTACATTTATTACATCATTTAATCCTCCCAACCATTAATTATCTCCATTTTATAGGTATGAAAACTTTGGCCAAAAGAGGATAACTAAGACCTGTCACGTAAGTCTACGACTGCAATATTTTTCTTCCCCAAACATAACTGGCTCAGGAACTGAGAAGTTCCAAAGTATTTACCAGGCTGACAAATAATGGCATGCCCATCATCACTCAACCAGCTAGTTAACGCAGGAGCCGACACACTCAAGCCAGCAGCAGGCAGATTCTAGAGCCCTCACTCACAACCACATCACTACAGAAAACCTGGGTTCAAGTCCTGACCACCTCAGCTTATACTCTGGTGCAAGTCGCCTCACTTTTAACCTGTCCTAAGTCATTTCCACTGCTTCACCTTCCCTTGTTCTTTTTGTCTGAAGCGATAGATGGTGCCCTTTGGCAGACCTCAGCAGCTCTGAGTTTTAACAAGTCACAAGGAGTCAGGAAAGATCTCAGCAAAGCCCAGATCACCACGTGGTTGTTGCCAGATATTGCCAGGGACTGCTCGTCAACACACAGCTAACGCAGTAGCTGTCAACCCTGACGATACATTAGATTCATCAAGAGCTTTTAAAAATTACCAGTGCCCAGGGCTTCCCTGGTGGCGCAGTGGTTGAGAGTCCGCCTGCCGATGCAGGGGACGCGGGTTCGTGCCCCGATCCCGGAAGATCCCACATGCCGCGGAGCGGCTGGGCCCGCGAGCCATGGCCGCGGAGCCTGTGTGTCCGGAGCCTGTGCTCCGCAACGGGAGAGGCCACAGCAGTGAGAGGCCCGCGTACAGCAAAAAAAAAAAAAAAAAAAAAAAAAAAAAAAAAAAAAATTACCAGTGCCCAGCCCTACTCCCAGATCAATTAAATCAGAATCTCCAGGGAGTTCCCTGGTGGCGCACTGGTTAAGAATCCGCCTACCAATGCAGGGGACACGGGTTCGAGCCCTGGTCCGGGAAGATCTCACGTGCCGCAGAGCAACTAAGCCCGTGAGCCACAACTACTGAGCCTGCGCTCTAGAGCCCATGAGCCACAACTACTGAGCCCGTGTGCCACAACTACTGAAGCCTGCATGCCTAGAGCCTGTGCTCCATAACAAGAGAAGCCACCACATTGAGAAGCCCACGCACTGCAACGAAAAGTAGCCCCCACTCGACACGACTAGAGAAAGCCCATGCACAGCAATGAAGACCCAACGCAGCCAAAAATAATTAATTAATTAATTAATTAATTTTAAAAAAAAAAGAATCTCCAGAGATGGAGTCCAGGCAGTGGAATTTTTTTTAAGTTCCCTAGATAATTCTACTGAATCTGGTGTTGAGATCTGCTGAGCTAAAAGATGGGAGACATCCACAGTTAGCATGGAGATTTAATAGAAGTAAAATAACCTAAATATTGAAGTAAACACTCCAAAACAGTGTTTCCCCATATACTGTACCCTACTTCTGCTTATTTGGAAAATCCTAACTCCAAGATTAAATATGTTAGTGTATTATTCATAAATTTATAAGATAGGTATATATACATGTGTATACATACATATACACAAACATATATGTGATGAGTATGACTGTGTGAGTGAATAATTGTTACACTACTACAGTCCTATAGTATTCTATGCATCAGGTTTTCAGGTAATAGTAACATCAAAATGTCAGTAGTACTTCCATTCTACCACCATACACATACACACACTTCATGCTAGTGCTCTGTAAGGCTGGAACCTCACCTTCGCATCTTTCTAAGATTGAAGAACGTAAGTTATTTGAGCTGCTGACAAATGAAAATGTCTTGTCTCTAGTTATAGTCACATTTGAACCAAGGAAAAAAATGCCTTAAACTCTGCTGGTTTTCTATTGTCATTTAAATTGGAACATTTTGATTTTTACAGCAACTTCTGTAGATTTTTATATAGGCATATGTTTAATAATTTTTCATGTGTCACACAAAGAATTTAATGTGCACAACTGAAAGGGGGAAAAGACCATGGTATTAAGATATTTAAAATAAACTGAACATTCTTTCCACGTTTTTCTGGATGACTTACCTCCATAAATTATACCTTTTGCACTATGCCATTTGTTTCCCCCAACTGTTTCTATATGGTGCAATAATTACATGCTCTGTTGAATTCAAAAGGGTTATTGAAAGAGCAAATATAAGGAAATGTAAAGGAAAAGCTGCAGTTTGGTCTCTGTTGGTACATAAATAAAGATAAGTGAATAGGAATTTCATGGAAAGGAAGGAAGACATCAAGATTCTGTTCAGGTTACATTTTACACAAAGCTCTCCATTGGAAAACACACACTAAGCCACCTTAAAAGTGTAATTTTCTCATGTCTCTTTTTCCTTACATAGGCAACAAAGAATCCCAAAATGATAATAAGAAAGTCTGCTTGAATACCATTCTAATAGCATATAAGAACAAATGAACAATTTATACTATAAAAATTAAGATAAAAGTAAACAATATTGGATAGTCTACCCTCATGGACCTGTGAGCAATTTGAATCTGAGTACATTCTTTACAATGCTTCCAGTTTTGTCTTAGTATCATAGATGTTTAAAGCTGAGAAAGCTGATGAAGCTTATCAAGTGCAAAAGCCAGAAGGTGCCAACAAAACCTCAGCAACCGATATACACAGCTTCAGTCTAAATCGCTCTCTGACCGCCATTGGTAAGGTGAGGATAGGATGCTGCTGTGTACATACTTCCCTGCACTCCACACATACTGTGCTTTGGGAACCACCTTTCAAGGTTGCCTCTGGCGTTCTTTTTCCTGTAACAAAACATGGCACGCACAAGGAGAGGAAGATGAGAAAGTAAGGAAAAACCACATTATAATTTTCCCTGGACCTCAGCTCCCCTGTGAAGAGCCCAGTGTACTCCAAATGCATTTATGCTGAATTTCTAAATAGATTCCTGATAGAATAAGAACTAAAATTATCTCACTGCCAAACAAAAGGCTTCTGCATTGAAATGTGACAGCTCATTGCTCAAGCAGCTTATTGCCAGAAGGATACACACCGTTTCCAGCAGAAAATTGGTTTCGGCAACTCACCCAACAACCCAGACACAAAATAAACTTCCCTGGCTCTTTGCAACTGGTCAAGGCCATTGGGATTCACCCCTAGTCCATTCAATAGAGCCTTGAATCTCCTTCAAATTTAAAAACCCAAACTAACTAGACCAGATTATGCCTCAAATGCCAAAGACTGGCATTTCTTTCTCGGGCATTTCTATTTCATCAGTGAATTTATTCCACAGAATTGCTCGTAACTACAGACAGCATTCCTTAATTAAGCCCCAGTAGAACTAAATTTAAGCTCTCACCTGAGAAAACATATTCCACCATTGCTCAAGAATATGGTTTGCCACTACATGAACCGTTTTTTGTTATTTATTTATTTATTTTTGGCTGCATTGGGTCTTCGTTGCTCTGCACAGGCTTTCTCTAGTTGCAGCGAGCACGGGGCTATTCTTGGTTGCAGTGCGCAGGCTTCTCATTGCAGTGGCTTCTCTGGTTTCGGAGCACGGGCTCTAGGCACGCGAGCTTCAGTAGTTGTGGCACGCGGGCTCAGTAGTTGTAGCTCATGGGCTCTAGAGCGCAGGCTCAGTAGTTGCAGCACACGGGCTTAGTCGCTCCGCAGCCATGTGGGATCCTCCCAGACCAGGGTTCGAACCTGTGTCCCCTGCATTGGCAGGCAGATTCCTAACCCCTGTGCCACCAGGGAAGTCCCACAGGAACCATTTAGCTCTGTTAAATATATAGGTTTCCCAAAAGTTCTGGGTCGTTTTTGCCTTCAGAAAAGCACAACACATGTGTCCTTGGTAGTTAGCATTTGAGTATGAATAAAGAAATTCATGATTTGGTGGTGTTTTCAAAGATGGACTCTAAATTTTTTTTTTTTGTTTTTTAAGATTGCACCGCCAGATGAGAATTTAGCAATCATGAAGTCTACTCTGCTCATTTTACTGATTGGAAAGAAAGAGACCCAGAGAGGCCAACAGATTTATTCAAATCATGCAGCTATGTAGGGTAGAACCAGAGCCCAAATCCACTTTCCTGCTTCCTTGTGCCTCTGTTCAAAGGAACAGAGAAAGTACATGAAAAAATAGGAAGTCTAAAATATGCAGATGCTCTCACAGAAGATGATATGTTCTTGCAGGTGGCTCCTAGGGGCCTGTCAAAAGCTGCCAAAGATTCCAGTCACTTTTCCATCTGAAGGGAAGGAGGAAGCCTAAAAAATGGAAAAATCATGAGGGATCCCTGCTCAAGCTCCAGCCTCCCATAAAACTGTTAAGGTCTTTTCAGTTTTATAGGCATATATTACTTAAAAGAAAATCTGAAAAATAAAATCCAAATGTGTAAATCAGATAAATCAGGAGGTATGGTGTATTTTGCAAAAATGGAATCTCTGCTTTACTAAGCTCTTTAATAAGTTTTCTCTAAAATTATGACCCCCTTATGATTAATAAATATTCCATTCAGGTGCAACCTTCAGGGCCATTTCTATTGCATTAAGCAAGGTATGTCTCCATGGTTTACTCCACTGAATTTTAACTTTCTTTTTTTTTGTTTTTTGGGGTTTTGGGGGGGGATTTTTAAATTTTTATTTATTGTTTTATACAACGGATTCTCATTTTATACATATTAATGTATATATGTCAATCCCAATCTCCCAATTCATCCCACCACCATCCCCTGCCACTTCCCCCTTGGTGTCCATACGTTTGTTCTCTACATGTGTCTCTATTTCTGCCCTGCAAACCAGTTCATCTGTACCATTTTTCTAGGTTCCACATATATGCGTTAATATACGATATTTGTTTTTCTTTTTCTGACTTACTTCACTCTGTATGACAGTCTCTAGATACTGTACCATTTTTCTAGGTTCCACATATATGCGTTAATATACGATATTTGTTTTTCTCTTTCTGACTTACTTCACTCTGTATTACAGTCTCTAGATCCATCCACGTCTCCACAAATGACCCAACTGCATTCCTTTTTATGGCTAAGTAATATTCAATTGTATACATGTACCACATCTTCTTTATACATTCGTCTGTCAATGGGCATTTAGTTCCTTCCATGACCTTGCTATTGTAAATAGTGCTGCAATGAACATTGGGGTGCATGTCTCCTTTTGAATTATGGTTTTCTCTGATTATATGCCCAGTAGTGGGATTGCTGGGTCATATGGTAATTCCATTTTTAGTTTTTTAAGGAACCTCCATACTGTTCTCCATGGTGGCTGTATCAATTTACATTCCCACCAACAGTGCAGGAGGGGTCCCTTTTCTCCACACCCTCTCCAGTATTTGTTCTTTGTAGATTTTCTGATGATGCCCATTCTAACTGGTGTGAGGTGATAACTCACTGTAGTTTTGATTTGCATTTCTCTAATAATTAGTGATGTTGAGCAGCTTTTCATGTGCTTCTTGGCCATCTGTATGTCTTCTTTGGAGAAAAGTCTATTTAGATCTTCTGCCCATTTTTGGATTGGATTGTTTGTTTTTTTAATATCAAGCTGCATGAGCTGTTTATATATTTTGGAGATTAATCCTTTGTCCGTTGATTCATTTGCAAATATTTTCTCCCATTCTGAGGGTTGTCTTTTCCTCTTGTTTGTAGTTTCCTTTGCTTTGCAAAAGCTTTTAAGTTTCATTAGGTCCCATTTGTTTATTTTTGGTTTTATTTCCATTATTCTAAGAGGTGGATCAAAAAAGATCTTGCTATGATTTATGTCACAGAGTGTTCGGCCTATGTTTTCCTCTAAGAGTTTTATAGGGTCCTGTCTTACATTTAGGTCTCTAATCCATTTTGAGTTTATTTTGGTGTATGGTGTTAGGGAGTGTTCTAATTTCATTCTTTTACATGTAGCTGTCCAGTTTTTCCAGCACCACTTATTGAAGAGACTGTCTTTTCTCCATGGTATATCCTTGCCTCCTTTGTCATAGATAAGTTGACCATAGGTGCATGGGTTTATCTCTGGGCTTCCTATCCTGTTCCACCAATCTATATTTCTGTTTTTGTGCCAGTACTATACTGTCTTGATTACTGTAGCTATGTAGTATAGTCTGAAGTCAGGGAGCCTGATTCCTTCAGCTTCGTTTTTTTCCCTCAAGACTGCTTTGTCTATTCGGGGTCTTTTGTGTCTCCATACAAATTTTAAGATTTTTTGTTCTAGTTCTGTAAAAAATGCCATTGGTAACTAGATAGGGATTGCATTGAATCTGTAGATTGCTTTAGGTAGTAGAGTCATTTCCACAATGTTGATTCTTCCAATCCAAGAACATGGTATATAGCTCTCCATCTGTTTGTATCATCTTTAATTCTTTCATCAGTGTCTTATAGTTTTTGCCTACAGGTCATTTGTCTCCCTAGGTAGGTTTATTCCTAGGTGTTTATTCCTTTTGTTGCAATGGTGAATGGGTGTGTTTCCTTAATTTCTCTTTCAGATTTTTCATCATTACTGTATAGGAATACAAGAGATTTCTGTGCGTTAATTTTGTATCCTGAAACTTTAACAAATTCATTGATTGGCTCTACTAGTTTTCTGGTGGCATCTTTCAGATTCTCTATGTATAGTATCATGTCATCTGCAAACAGTATGAGCTTTACTTCTTCTTTTCCAAATTGTATTCCTTTTATTTCTTTTTCTTCTCTGGTTGCCGTGGCTAGGACTTCCAAAACTATGTTGAATAATAGTAGCGAGAGTGCACGTCCTTCTATTGTTCCTGATCTTAGAGGAAATGCTTTCAGTTTTTCATCATTGAGAACGATGTTGGCTGTGGGTTTGTCATATATGGCCTTTATTATGTTGAGGTAGGTTCCCTCTATGCCCATTTTCTGGAGAGTTTTTATCATAAATGGGTGTTGAATTTTCTCAAAAGCTTTTTCTGCACCTATTGAGATGATCATATGGTTTTTAATCTTCAATTTGTTAATATGGTGCATCACATTGATTTATTTGCATATATTGAAGAATCCTTGCTTCCCTGGGATAAATCCCACTTGATCATGGTATATGATTCTTTTAATGTATTGTTGAATTGTTTGTTAGTATTTTTTTGAGGATTTTTGCATCTATATTCATCAGTGATACTGTTCTGTACTTTTCTTTTTTTGTAGTATCTTTGTCTGGTTTGGGTATCAGGGTGATGGTGGACTCATAGAATGAACTTGGGAGTGTACCTTCATCTGCAATTTTTTGGAAGAGTTTGAGAATGATGGGTGTTAGCTCTTCTCTAAATGTTTGATAGAATTCACCTGTGAAGCCATCTGGTCCTGGACTTTTGTTAGAAGACTTTTAATCACAGTTTCAATTTCATTAATTGTGACTGGTCTGTTCATATTTTCTATTTCTTCCTGGTTCAGTCTTGGAAGGTTATACCATTCTAAGAACTTGTCCATTTCTTCCAGATTGTCCATTTTATCAGCATAGAGTTGCTTGCAGTAGTCTCTTAGGATGCTTTGTATTTCTGCAGTGTCTCTTGTAACTTCTCCTGTTTCATTTATAATTTTATTGTTTTGAGTCCTCTCCCTCTTTTTCTAGATGAGTCTGGCTAATGTTTTATCAATTTTGCTTATCTTCTCAAAGAACCAGCTTTCAGTTTTATTGATCTTTGCTATTGCTTTCTTTGTTTCTGTTTCATTTATTTCTGCTCTGATCTTTATGATTTCTTTCCTTCTGCTAGCTTTGGGTTTTGTTTGTTTTTCTTTCTCTAGTTCCTTTAGGTGTCTAGCTCCTTTAGGTGTAAGGTTAGATTGTTTGAGATTTTTCTTGTTTCTTGATGTAGGCTTGTATTGCTATAAACTTCCCTCTTAGAACTGCTTTTGCTGCATCCCACAGGTTTTGGATCGTCGTGTTTTCATTGTCATTTATTTCTACGTATTTTTTTTTATTTCTTCAGTGATTTCTTGGTTATTTAGTAGCACACTGTTTAGCCTCCATGTATTTGTGTTTTTTACAGTTTTTTTCCTGTAGTTGATTTCCAAACTCAAGCGTTGTGGTCAGAAAACATGTTTGATGCGATTTCAATTTTCTTAAATTTTCCGAGGCTTGATTTGTGACCCAAGATGTGATCTATCCTGGAGAATGTTCCATGTTCACTTGAGAAGAAAGTGTAATCTACTGTTTTGGGATGGAATGTCCTATAAATATCAATTAAATCTATCTGGTCTACTGTGTCATTTAAAGCTTGTGTTTCCTTTTTAATTTTCTGTCTGGATGATCTGTCCATTGGTGTAAGTGAGGTGTTAAAGTCCCCCACTATTATTGTGTTACTGTTGATTTCCTCTTTTAGAGCTGTTAGCAGTTGCCTTATGTATTGAGGTGCTCCTATATTGGGTGCATATATATTTATAATTGTTACATCTTCTTGGATTGATCCCTTGATCATTATGCAGTGTCCTTCCTTGTCTCTTGTAACATCTTTATTTTAAAGTCTACTTTATCTGATATGAATATTGCTACTCCAGCTTTCTTTTGATTTCCATTTGCATGGAATATCTTTTTCCATCCCCTCACTTTCAGTCTGTATGTGTCCCTAGGTCTGAAGTGGGTCTCTTGTAGACAGGATATATATGGGTCTTGTTTCTGTATCCATTCAGCAAGCCTGTGTCTTTTGGTTGGAGCATTTAATGCATTCACATTTAAGGTAATTATCTATATGTATGTTCCTATTACCATTTTCTTAATTGTTATGGGTTTGTTTTTGTCAGTCCTTCTCTTCTTTTGTGTTTCCCACGTAGAGAAGTTCCTTTATCATTTGTTGTAGAACTGGTTTGGTGGTGCTGAATTCTCTTAGATTTGCTTGTCTGTAAAGCTTTTGATTTCTCCACTGAATCTGAATGAGATCCTTGCCAGGTAGAGCAATCTTGGTTGTAGGTTCTTCCCTTTCATCACTTTAAATATATCATGCCACTCCTTTCTGGTTTGTAGAGTTTCTGCTGAGAAATCAGCTGTTAACCTTATGGGAGTTCCCTTGTATGTTATTAGTTGTTTTTCCCTTGTTGCTTTCAATAGTTTTTCTTTGTCTTTGTCAATTTGATTACTGTGTGTCCCGGAGTGTTTCTCCTTGGGTTTATCCTGCCTGGGACTCTCTGCGCTTCCTGGATTTGGGTGGCTGTTTCCTTTCCCATGTTAGGGAAGTTTTCAACTATAATCTCTTCAAATATTTTCTAGGGTACTTTCTCTCTCTCTTCTCCTTCTGGGCCCCTTATAATGCGAACGTTGTTGTGTTTATTGTTGTCCCAGAGGTCCCTTAGGCTGTCTTCATTTCTTTTCATTCTTTATTCTTTATTCTGTTCCATGGCAGTGAATTCCACCATTCTGTCTTCCAGGTCACTTATCCGTTCTTCTGCCTCAGTTATTCTGCTACTGATTCCTTCTAGTGTATTTTTCATTTCAGTTATTGTAGTGTTCATCTCTGTTTGTTTGTTCTTTAATTCTTCTAGGTCTTTGTTAAACATTTCTTGCATCTTCTCCATCTTTGCCTCCATTCTTTTTCCAGAGTCCTGGATCATCTTCACTATCATTATTCTGAATTCTTTTTCTGGAAGGTTTCCTATCTCCACTTCATTTAGTTGTTTTTCTGGGGTTTTATCTTGTTCCTTCATCTGGTACATAGCCCTCTGCCTTTTCATCTTGTCTATCTTTCTGTGAAAGTGGTTTTTGTTCCACAGGCTGCAGGATTGTAGTTCTTCTTGCTTCTGCTGTCTTCCCTCTGGTAGATGAGGCTATCTAAGAGGCTTGTCTTAACTTACTTTCTGATTGTAATTGGGAGCAAAACACAAAGTGTGAGATACCCAAGACCACAGTGAGCTGACACCAGCTCACAGCAGCTCACAAGAAGCTGTTGTGGGCACCTCTTTCCAACTCTGCATTCAGTGGTTAAGGAATCGGACAGCTGATTTTGAGTGGACCACGTAGTGGGGCATAGAGAAGGCATAAAGACAAGTTTGTACAGGTTCCACCAGTTGCTTAGAATGTAAAATTTTAAATCATACAGAAAAGGCCCAGGGCCCTGGTGGGATTTCATGTAACCTGGAGCCTAAGGCCTGAGCAGCTTAACTCCCTGCAAAGAAAAAGAAAAGGAAAGACACTCCAGTTTGGAATAGAAGTTCAGGGAAGCCATCCCAATGCCTCAAGTTCTATGCCAGGCACAGAAACCACGGCCCACGCAATGTGCCACTACCAACAGTGCAGTGACAGTGAAACGGGGCAGCCAAGACTGTACTGGGCAGGGGATGACTGGGCTTAGTGACCCCAAGCATAGCCATAAAAGAGGGGTGACTAAGGCAGTCTCACCACTCTCACCCAAATGCAAGAAAGCATGGGGGAATATGTAGGAGAGGACAATTGTTTGGATCAACTAAGAAAAGATGTCACATCTGTACCTCTTGGCTGGTGTCATCCAGAGATATATCTGTTAAGTGGAGCATACAGGATGGGAAAACACTAAATGAAAGCTGCTGCTTTGGCCTAATTGTCCCAGACCTATCCTCTAACATCCAAATTCCCTTCAACCTGAATTATTTCATCTGAAGCCTTAATGACAGAGCAAATAGTCAATAAAAAACATGCATGTCCACCACCCACCTAGGGGTCACTAGTTACTGAGACTATTTGTGTATGGGAGTAATCACCATGTTCACAGCATGTTAATGACAATATTAAATGAGGTTCATTATGTCACTCTAGCAAAGAGTAGAAAGTATTTGTAATTAGCAGAGTCCTGATAAATTCAATACTACAACCTCAATTGGGGAATAGCACATTTAGGGTCCATTTAGCATCATTATATTCCCCATGGGCTCCTTTGTGATCTTTATGCACCCAAGCCATGGGTACGGGTGATATGAACCAGCTGAACCTGACAATGGCCCATTTGTTATCCCTTGCTAAACATTACTGGTCTTGCATTAATTAAAGACACAGCATGTGAGTTATCTAGCATTCAGTCTATAGCCAAACCATCCTATTTTGTCCTAAAGCCACTGTGGCTTTCCAAAATTCAGAGGATACACACGAACAAGGATAGGTTAAAATCATGACTGCTATTTAAACTGATTTTCCCACTGAGCCAAACAATTATAATAGATATGTATGTGTGGGTAACAAATTTAAATATTCAATTTCATTCATGGAATCAAACATTTCTTTTCTTATAACCCAATTCCTGAGGTATGAATAAAAGCTTAACTGAGAATAGAACTTGTTTATCTTCTCATTATTGATAGCTTTGGCTCCATTTACATCACTGGGGTTAATGAAAATATTTAGGACAGGAAACATTTTTAAATTTTACAAGATTTATTGGTCCAGTGTTTTTAAAAAATTATTATCTAATACATTTTGTGTTGGGTCAATGGTGAAATATTTTGGCATTAAGAACAAAAGGGATTTTGCCTAAGGCTTTTGTCATTTGCAAAATGAACTAAAAAATAAAGCCCAACATTCACCTTATTCCATTACCCTATTATGGGCTCAATCACCCAATAAAAAGTATCCAGCTGGGTACATGGACTAGGGTCCAATAGTAATTTATTCAGTTCAAATTCTTCCAGTTAATCATCTCAGCTCAACAAGTTCCAACTCTTAGCTCATTCTGTCCCAGATAGACGCAGCTTAAATGACTATTTTGGAAGAAAGTAACTGTTCTACCAGTCGATCAAGAAATTTCCACTAGAAGATAAAAGGCAAGTGGACTGTATATGGAAATTTACCCAATTCCAAGAGAATCTGTTGTATCCTGTGATAATTTGGTCTTACATCTGTGCCCCATCTAGGCAGGATCAGTCATCCAGTCATTGCACAAAATACCAAATTCTCAAACTATCTGCAAATACACTAAAGTTCATTTGGGTAGATTTTTTTACACAACGTTTTTATATATATTTTTTTAATAATACATGTTCACTGTAGACAAGTCAGAAAGCATAAACAAGCAAAAATAAAATGAAATCACCCATATTTTCCTTCTACTTCTAAGAGAGGTTCTGTGAACGTTTTGCTCTGTAATTTTTCAGCCGTGTGTGTGTGTGTGTGTGTGTGTGTGTGTGTGTGTGTGTAATATTCGAGAGATCTGAGTCTTGGACTACCTTGCCCACATTACTTGCTTTAGCCACATGTACTCATTTATCTCCATCACACTAAGACCATATCCGGTCTCTATCTCAGAAAGTTTTGAGCTTAGAATCCTAAGTTTTGAGCCATGATCATCATTGCTTCTCCTGGCCATTAACTGTTACTGAACTTCTTGCCTGGATTCTGTCCCTTTTACTTCTCACCCACTCCAGACTTCTAGCTAACATTTTGTTTCCACCTGTGAGTCCTGCTGGGCTTGCCTGCCCTGCTAGACACTTGGCCCTACAAGGCAGGCCCTTTTTTTTATTATTATTATTTTTATTTATTTATTTATTTATTTTTGACTGTGTTGGGTCTTCGTTTCTGTGCGAGGGCTTTCTCTAGTTGCGGTGAGCGGGGGCCACTCTTCATCGCGGTGCGCGGGCCTCTCACTGTTGCAGCCTCTCTCGTTGCGGAGCACAGGCTCCAGACGCGCAGGCTCAGTAGTTGTGGCTCACGGGCCCAGTTGCTCCGTGGCATGTGGGATCCTCCCAGACCAGGGCTCAAACCCGTGTCCCCTGCATTGGCAGGCAGACTCTCAACCACTGCAAGGCAGGCCCTTTTGATAGCAGCCTGTGTGTTCTAACCACCCTCCCCTCTGGTCTCCAAGCTCCAGCATCACCAGGCTTCCTGCCTACATTCTCTTTCTTTCCACATGCACAGCTCTGTCTCTTGCTAGATCTCCCAACACTGCAGTCTTCTTTGTTGGACCTTCCATGATGGGTGACCTAACCTTCTGGTGTCAGCCCTATTGGTCTGACACATCCCTTCACTAAAAGAAACCCACTTCTGACTCTTGATATGTGTAGACAGCCCATTAAGTACTCTATTTAATATTTGAAGCCTGAGGAGATTTCTTACCCCTTTTTTCCTAAGATCAACATGAAATCATTTTTGTAGACCAGTATTTTAAAGCAGTTAACTGCATGATCAATTATGCTAAATTTTATGCAGTTGTAAAATAAGTATAATGTCCATTCTTGGAAAGAAAACCACAGATGCACATAACTTATCATGTTCATCCCAGATAGGAAAGACTACTGCGTGATTTACAAGTTCAGGCAGTTGTGATAATACTCTTCAGTGTCAATATGTTATGAGAACTCACTGGACTTAGAAATAATATAATTTTCAATAGGACACTTTCACCTTGTTCTGACTTTGACCCTTCTGGTCTTATATTCTTATCCTGAGTCCACACGCCATCTACTTAGAGTAGGCACCTGAAAGTATCTGGCAAGATGATTTACCTTGCTAGGCCCAGATGAGGCCTGCCAGAAGAATGAAGAAAATTTAAAAGGAGGGGAGGGAAAGCAATGCTGCCTCCATAGGATCCCCTGCAATATGCTATAAACGGCACCAGTTGGACACCAAAGATCATAAAATGCAACACACAAGAGTCAATGCTGGATGTCATCGACATCTCCAGAGTCAACCATGAACATCAGTAAGCATTAACATCTGGGTAAGAAGTGAGATTAAGGGAGTGGACAGCCATTATGTTGCCTCACCATACACCATCTCCATAAACAAACTCCCTCTCTTCCTTCCACTGCCAGGTGATGGAATCTTGAGCCCAGAGAAACAGAAACAGGACTGTGAGTCAGAGAAAGAGAAGATGGGGAGGGGGGGCTGTGAAGAGCTATGTGAGAGATAATATCATGTAAATTTGACTGAATATTTACACTAAAGCAAGATTTAAAATTTAGTTGACAAGAATACATGAACATGACAACATTGTTTTTCCACTGCCAAGTGAGAATAGTGGCTTAAAAATCAATCAAGTTCTAGTAAAGATATAGAGCTTTGATTTTTCCAACCTAATTTGTAATTATTTATATAACTTCTGATGTCATATATACATAGAAATCAGAAGAAAGAGAGCTGACCCATTATGAAGAGGACTGAGAAATTAGATGATGAATAAAATGAGATCACAATGACCATATCAAGCAGAGGGTATTCGCCTGGTTTGAGACTGATATTCCAGGTCCAAGGTGAGGCCAAGAGCAGGTTCTTTCATGCCTAGGGAAGTATACCCTTACACAGTAACACAGACTTACAGAACATGGTAAAAGGACAAGCAGGGTTTAATGCCTCCACCCAACTTCTCAAATCCAATGGGAAAGAAAGGGAGTACCTCTAGCCAAATGGGGGAATAGCTCTTTCTCAACACTCCAGGAAGGACATCACCATGGTTGAGAGGTCAAATTGGGGAAGTAGGTATAGTTTGGCGGCCACAAGTCCTCAGGAAACTGGGTTCTTTATCATCAGTCTAGCCAAAAAGAAGTCCTTCCATCAGCAGGACCCAGCAGACGCAAGGCAGCAGCATAGGTCAGCTATGCATCATACTGCCTAACTCGGCTGAGAGGGAGAACATCAGGCACCCTGGCAATAAGGTGGCTGAGTTTAGTCTGACTTATCGGGGTGGCCAGGCAAATTTTACGTTTTTTAAAATCAGGAGTGGCCAGGCAAAGTTTTTAAATACACAATTAAAAGCCCATCATACAATCTGGCTTCAAAAAATCAAAGTGAAATTTTTTAAGCAACTTGCACCAGCCAACTTTATATTTAAAGTCTATGGGTGTCTCTTACAATGTAGGGAATGATCTGGAAATCAGAAAAAGGAAATCTCAATTATTAGTAGAATTTGCTTGGAAGGGCCTCAACCCCATGGAGGAGTGTGCCTAACCAAGACTGCCTGCACTGTCTGCTTAATTTTTAATATCATAGTACCAAAGTACTGTTGAAGATATAGGACTATTTGTGTCAATTGATGTTTATATACAGAAATAAAACATTTTTAAATTTCTTCTAATTTATTTATAAAAATATTTCTACCACTAGCAAAACCCAGTTTATATATCAAAATGCAAATGTTAACATTTAGTCAAGCTTGTGGTCTGAACAAAAAAAAAAGAAGCTGTAAAGATTCTGGAAAGTCAAACAAATATCTGCATAAATAATCGTAATTATCTGAATTATTTATTTTCTAACTTTTTTTTTTTTTTTTTTTTTTTTTTTTTGCTGTACGCGGGCCTCTCACTGTTGTGCACAGGCTCCAGACACGCAGGCCCAGCGGCCATGGCTCACGGGCCCAGCCGCTCCGCGGCATGTGGGATCTTCCCGGACCCGGGCATGAACCCGCGTCCCTGCATCAGCAGGCGGACTCTCAACCACCGCGCCACCAGGGAAGCCCTATCTGAATTATTTGTATGGCTCCCTAATTATAATTACAAAAGGGATGAAAGATAACAAATTATTGAATCCTATTTTTAAATGACTTATAATCTTAATCTCCATTGTAACTTGCTAAAATTTCTAAGAAGATATTTAACTACACTCCCACTTGGCCTCATTTAATTTTGTATAAATGTATTTACCATCATGATTATAACTTTGAAAATATTGCCTTATAAATATTTTATCAACAAGAAGTTTTAGTACTCCCCCACCCACTGACTACGAGAAAGAACAAAACTAAAACTGTCTTCCTCCAGTTGGATAGAAGAAAAATTTCAATATATATCCACAAATTTTGACAAATGTGGGGAATTTATCTTGAGTCATTCTGAATGGAAGCTTCTAAATTCCAGTTGTGAGAGACCTGTGAAGAACATTAGTTACTGAGCTTTTAGAATGAAAACTCAGCCTGTTTTTTTGTGATAACAATCTTTATAATCTACAGATGATTCAGCTAATATACATGGAAAAGCTAATGTGAGATTAGATAAAAAGGCTGTTTGTTAGAAATGAGGTGTATTTTCCTCCTATAATTAATAGCTTTAAAAAACAATCATACCATCCTACTCCCTGACACACACATAAAAGCATCAATAATTATCTTTCTTTACCTCAGTTTGCATTTTAGGATTTAAAATTACTTGAACCCCCTCACAGTGTTAACTTGGAGAGAAATAAGAAAGGGTCATTATGACTTTCTTTAAAGGATAATAATACCTGTCTTTGTCCTACACTGAATTCTTTGAGCCCAATTTCGAAAACTAAGTAAATGATACATGAGCATATGTACAGGCTTATGGCTGTAAATCACTTTCTACCCCTGAAACCTGAAAAAAGGGAAGACAACGGTTCAGAAGAAAAACACTAAAATAAAATAAAAATTTATGCCTGTTGAAGTGTTTTTTCAATCATTTCCAGAAATAACTGGCAAAATAATGCTAAATGTTTAAGCCAAATTAAATTGCTTACAAATGATCAGAAATCACGGTTGCCATGGTTTCAGGTGCCCAGAACATGGTGTATAGACTAAATACTGCCTTGCAGCAAAAATGCCCATGTATTAAGTACAAGCCTCAAAAAAAAAAAAAAGAAAGAAAGAGGAAAAAAAAACTAATTATAGTGTTCTCAGGCATTTGAAATCTTTCAAAGATAACAATAATAATGATTAATAATAATTCTTTTGAAGTGTCAGCTTATCTAACCTGTTAATGTGACAGCAATCACTCATCCCTGTCCTGGGTTCTCAGGCTTATCCTTGCACTAAAACCCAAACCCTCCACAGATGTCTAGCAGAGAACTAAATGGCCTCATGCTAATGACGAAGAAAGTCCAGCCAGCCTCTGACTCTACAGGTAATCAACGCTCAATAAGAAGCCCTCGATTTGCTTAGAAGTTGCTTAAAGTTACCTTCCCAAAAGAATCTCAAACTTCATGGTGGATTTAAATTGTTTTTTTTCACTAAAGCAGATCTCTGTTTTCTCTTCCTTTATTTCCTCAATCCCACGCCAAGATGGAGTTTTTGTGGACTTAAAATCAGTCAGTTGATCAGTCAACATTTATTGAGCAACACTATATCAGACACTATTCAGACACTGGTTATATCACCAACGGAGGTAGAGACCCTGGAAGTGAGGGCGCAGGCAAGAGTTTACGATACAAGTAGTTACCATGAGACATGTTAAGTTTTGAGGTCCCCTGAGCACCCGAGTTAGATATATGAGTCCATAGCTCAGAGGACAAGTTAAGGCTAATGCAAATTGGGAAGGCATCCTCCATTATTTAGAACTACACACATAAGACTAAGGATGAAGGAAGAAAAAAGCAGTGAACCAGAGGCAGAACTTTGAGAAACATCCATGTTTAATCAGTGGACAAGGAAAGTAAACCGCAGAAAGCCTTATGACAGAAATGTCAAGAATTGTGAAGAGTTAGATTTTACCCAACGTGCAGGCTAACTTGTTTCATGGGTGCTGGCAGAACACAGGAGACTCCTGGATCAGAGATAAAGGACTTCATGACTGACAACAACTGTTGTAGCCAGAATATCAACATTTTCTTGCATTGGTCCCCCAAGTATCAACTCCCACAGGGTGGTGCTACACTACATCTCTTCTGTTTCCCCTAGGTAAAGGGCTAAAGAAAGGAAAGGGCCTGGAAGACTTGTGAGAAAGTCATTATAGACAGTGAAGATAGAAAAACTGAGCAAAACGAATAAGCCCTTAGTCCAAGGGCTGGTCCAAGGTGACTAGAGTCACTTCCTGCCATGGACCAGAACCATGACATCCACCAAGCAAAATGGATTTGCTATACCTGTCAATCAACTATGCAGACCACCAGTGGGCCTAGATCATTGAGAACAAACCAAAATCAAACCATTATGGGAAAACACCCAGATTTAGTTTTGGCAACATCAAGCAATAGTGAGAAATCCTAATCAGGGAAATTAAAACCCTTTTTCCATCATTTACTAACTCACCATATCCCCAAGCCACAAGTACAACAATACATTCTTGGCACAGAGAAACAAAGAAACAAAAAATCAAACCTATGTGTTGAGGAAAGCTAGTCACTAGGTACTGTGAGTTCAGTGGTACAAATCACTGCTGTGTTGAGAACTGGCATAACCTTGCTTAGGCAAGCAGTTCTCTGGAAAAGTACTTACAAATTTGTTTGGGAACTTCAGGCATGTTTTAACCCCATAAGTACCCTTAATTACTTGAGCATATGTATTTTATGGTTCACTGAGGAAGTTATAAGCTCTAGACACAGGTTTATGAATTGGGGGCAACTCGAAGACCTTTCCCTGTTGCAAAATATGGCACTTCTATGGAGATCTAAGCATGCAAAATATGGCGATTCTATGACGATCTAAACTGTGGTTTTTGAAAATAAACAGATGACTAGGAGAAAGAGAATCTAATTGTGGGTCATAAAAATGTATATTTTGTGTAATTATATGTATATATTTTTAATTATATAAATTATATATATAGTATCTTATTAAACTATATTATAATTATTAAGATAACAAAATCACTCCAATTAACTATAATTATTAAGATAACAAAATCACTCAAATACTATTCGGATCAAATACGTGGTATATAAAGAGATCACCCATAGTTTCATACCTCCTGTGAAAGAACTTAACCAGCCACAGAAATCAATTTTAACAGTACTTTCTATCACCCAACACTTCAATTATGGGATTTTTTTTTAACTCATACAAGTCTTTCATGATTCTTCTGTGCCCATGCTTCATAACAGATTTATTAGCCTCTCAAAACCCAGATCAGGATCTACCTTAACATCACACCCCATTCACTACTCCCACCCTAATAGAGCTTGTCACACTCTCCAGGACTGATCATAAGTCCGCCTATTGTTGCTTCTACAATACTGTATGGTAATTTATTTGCTCAAGCATCTGTCTTCCCAAAAGTCTTCCCAGCAGGCTGGGACTCTGTCTTAAACATCTTTGAAGGGGATGGGAGAGTGAGTACAGAATCATTTCCAAACCTAATAAGGCAAGTAAAGAAATTCCAGTGAAAAAGAGCACTGCCATCAGTAAGGAAGCTTTTAATGAGGTCTTTTCTCCAACAGTCATCATTGCTCCCTCTTGTCCTGCCTCCTTCTAAATCTGTTTTTTTCATTAATTTGTTTGGGATTGAATATCTCCTAAATGTCAAGCAAACAATGTTAGATACTATAACTATACCCCAAGAGAAAGAGATTAGAAGCTCAAGAATAGAACCAGCCACTTTGAAAATATGGTGAGACCATCGATTAACTCGGTGGTACAGGCTACTGGGCATTCTGGGTCACAGAATTAGTAGCCAGTCCAGATCTCCCAGAATCAGGCAGGGAGGCCTCCTGTGTGTGTCTCAAAGCAATTTCAGAGGCTTTGAAAAAGCCTACAAAACCCAACAACCCACAGAAACACAGGTAGGAGGCAGGGGTGGACAAATCTTAGAAGTCAATAAGGTCTTTGTTAATCAATCGAGAAAGAAAAACATTTATCAAATTCTCACTATCATTTCTTACTAATCATTCTATTGGATGTTCCTTGGAATCTAAAAAAACAGGTAAATGTCAAGGTGCTTGCCAATAAGTAACAGAATTAAAATGTGGAACAAGACTTCATCTAAGAAACAAAATAATTTGCAGCAACATGGATGGACCTAGAGATTATCACACTAAGCAAAGTAAATCAGACAGAGAAAGACAAATATTATATGATATCACTTATATGTGGAATATAAAAAATAATACAAATGAACTTATTTACAAAACAGAAACAGACTCACAGACATAGAAAACAAACATATGGTTACCAAAGAGGAAAGGGGGGGCAGGCATAAATTAGGAGTATGGGATTAACAGATACACACCACTGTATATAAAATAGATAAACAACAAGGACTGCAAAGCACAGGGAACAATATTCAATGTCTTGTAATAACCTATAATGGAAAAGAATCTGAAAAATGTTACTTACTGTCCACATCTTTCACATAAGAGAAAGACACAAAGTCTGTGTAAGAAAGTCTGAAAAGCCTAACATATTTGGAACAGATTTTTAAAGCTGTAGTCATAGCATGTGCACTGCCACATGTGCTGCTGCCGTGGAAATGTTTTTATACACTCTGTTTGTTGTTGTTTTACATTCACTTTAAAACTCCAAGGAAAGCCAGAGGAGGGATTAGGGTTCATAATAAATTTTACAAGCTTGGGCAGTGAAGAAAACTCCAGAGTGTTATGAGGTGTTAAATAAATTGAATTGGCTGAACTTTCTGCCCCATTGTCATGATGGCCTTTATACTTCTCACAATGTGGAGAGAATTAGGTGTTAGCCTGGCCTGGAAAGATAAATGCCCAACTTCCAGACAAGAGTGTTGATTTAGCATGTGTTGTGTGGGCCACAGAATTCTTGTTCTAATCAATTCTGGCTTTAATGTTTGCAAAAAATGCATATAAGTAAGGATAAAGAAGTGAGACAGACAGAAAACGATGGCAAAACTTAATTCAAAATGCAAATATTTTTCATTTTCTCCCTCATTATTGAAGTTTTCCTGCAGGGATAGTCATAAAAGGACCCCAAGGGCAGAATAGAACTGGTAAAGCTTTTTTCAAGTATTACTAAGAAGCCAGTCTTCTATGCATTTTAGATGCAAACTCAAAATGGATGCATAATTTTTGTGCAAAACTATTTGCCTCTTTTGCTATATAAGTTAGTTTACCCAGGCTTCTCCCCTGTTCATTATATAGTCTCCTTATCAACTTATAACTGTATGCATTATGGAGAGGTCTACAGTAACAACTAATAGAGCAGGCATCCTTTGTGCATGGGGTTATTCCAGTCCCATCCAAGTCAGCTTGTTAAGACAAACACCAATGACATTCTTCCCATGGAATGGATCCTAAGACGTTTGAAAATTTGCAAATCTGTGAATACCACTATAAAGTTTCGCTCGTACTGAAAAAAGAGAATAGAAAAATTAAAGCAACCCAAAACTTCTATTTTTGTGGGAATGGAGGGAAGCAGGACTTGTTTGCTCTTCTTTTTCCATCACAATACATTTCTAGTCAAAATTTTTTCCACAAAAAGTTAACTTTTTAAATATTTGGAGTTACTTTGTCTATAAAAAAGAATAGAAATGAATAAATCAATCAAGTAAATACAAAACTGATTATTGGAGTAGACCCAAAAAATGATTAAAGAAAACACAAATAACAACATTAATATAGCATCAAGAAAGATAGTATTAAATGTATATAAAAAACATTACTTTTAATTTTAAGATAATGTGGTACAACTTCATAGCAGTAAACCTGAAAATCCAGATAAAATGGGTGATTACCTAGGAAAATACAAATGAACAAAATTGGCTTAAGAAGACTTCTTAAATTTAGATGGATCCATAAACATAGAAGAAAAAATTTTAAGTACTAAAGTCTCTGCCCCCATAAGGTACCAAGATGTTTTTATAAGAAAGCATTACCAAATCCTCAAGGAACAAATAATTTCTATGCCAAATGAACCAAGTAGCATTCTTCCCAGGAATACAAGAATGGTCAGTATTAGAAAATCTACTGATACAAATCACTGAACTAAGAGATTAACGGAGGGGGAAAAAATATAGGAGTTTCTTTAAAAGCATTTAACAAATTTACCATTAATTCTCAATTTTTAAAAAAATCGTATTAAGCAAGGAATAGAAGGAAATGACTTAAATTTGATAAAGGACTTCTACCAGCAACCTACAGAAAATCTCATACTTAATTATGAAATTTAATAGTTAAGAATAAGACAAGTGCTTCTATCACTGATATTCTTCTACATTGTTTCTGTTTTAAGATTAATAACTTATCATCAGTCCTTGTTTTGAGCACATACTAATTCATATGATTGAAGGTGTACAGTCTAAGTCATGAGGACCATAGATGGAGAAACTTGTTAGAAAATTCAAACAACAAATATATATTTTTAAAACTCAAAATTTAGTATCTAAACCTTTTGAGGATTGTTTTCTCTTTATAAGTCTGATGAGGAAGCTCCAACTTCTCTAAACAGAATTCTCTGCTAAAAAGTCATCTAAAAATTAAACAAAATACATTTTTTTACATATACTGCTTGACAGGAATATGAGTCAAATGATAATCAGTACAGTGAGAAGCATTTTAATGCCTCAAGTTCCATAGCAGCTCAGGTTAACTACACCATAAGTGCATCTCAACAGACCTAATTCGGGGAAATGGCATTACAGTAAGTGAATGGATCATAAGCTCCAGAGGCACTGTGCCTCCCGTGGAGTAGCTTTCATTGCTAACAGAGAATGCTGACTGTATTTATTTTAATTAAAGTCTGTAATTGTGTACAAGTAGAAGAGCATTTCTTCAGTGTATCAATTTTATCTTCTTGGGATCTAAACTAAAGGCTATAGGTTAGAAGAAAGACAACTAGACTATTCTGGGCCTTTGTGCCACAGCACGTCTGAAATAAGTATTACAAAAAGAAATATATAAGATAAATGTTAGTAATACTGAATTATGACCCAAAGTATAAAATTATTATCCATGAGTCAATACTGATATAAATAAATTATTGAAAAAAAATTATTGAAAAAATAAATGAGGGGAGAGAAGATAAATCCACCATACAGAAGAATTCCAAATTATCTATGTAGATACTCTACCCATAGGGAGGTGGAGCATAACTCCTACCCCATAAGCGTGAGCTGCACACAGTGACTTCTTTGCAACGAGTACAGTAAGAAAAGGGGGAAAGAGTAACTTTACAGTGGAGAAACCTGATAAACAGTACTTCAGCCAGGTGATCAAGGTCAACAGTAACAGTGATGTCAGATTGACAGCATGTACCCTTGATACGATGAGAATGATACTTTAACTACGTGGTCTTCCTCCCCAAAACCTGCAACCCCAGTCTAATCATAATAAAAACATCAGACAATTCCCAGTTGAGGAGCATTCTACAAAATACCTAACCAGCACTCCTCAAAACTGTCAAGGTCATCAAAAATAAGAAAATTTGTAAAACTGTCATAGCCAACAGGAGCCTGAGATGTGATGTCTAAAAGTAACATGGGGCTTCCCTGGTGGTGCAGTGGTTAAAGAATATGCCAGCCAATGCAGGGAACATGGGTTCGAGCCCTGGTCCGGGAAGATTCCACATGCCACGGAGCAACTAAGCCCATGCACCACAACTACTCAGCCTGCGCTCTAGAGCCCGCAAGCCACAACTACTGAGCCCTCATGCCATAACTAGTGAAGCCCACATGCCTAGAGCCCATGCTCTGCAACAAGAGAAGCCCGCGCAATGCAAGAGTAGCCCCCGCTCACTGCAACTAGAGAAAGCCCACGCGCAGCAACGAAGATCCAATGCAGCCAAAAATAAATAAATAAGATAAATAAATTTATATAAAAAATAAAAGTAACGTGGGGTCCTGGATGGGATCCTAGACTAGGAAAAGGACATTAGGTGAAAACTAAGGAGATGTGAATGAAGTACGGACATTAGATGATAATAATGTATCAATATTAGTTCATAAATTGCGACAGATCTACAATACTAATTAATGTAGGGTGTTAATAATAGGACAAACTAGATGTGGAGAAATGGGAACTACTCTCTTCACAGTTTTCTGTACATCTGAAACTATTCTAAAATTAAATGTTTATTTAAAAACAACAACAATAAAACACAGAGAAGTGACATGTCTTCTTTTTTATTTATTTCTCCAACAGCACCCAGCAAGTGAAATAATAAAGTAGAGCCTCAGCACTCACAAAATTAATATTCATTAAACATCTTGATTAATAAATTAGCTGGGTAGAGAAGTTTACTTTGGAAATGATTTTCCATCACAGTTTTGAAGACACGTCTCCCTTATCTTCTAGATTCCAGCACTGCTGTTGTAATACAGATGTCATCCCAATTTCTAAATCTTTTTTTTTTATATCTCTCTAACATTTGTAGAGTGCTCTTATTGTCCCTGGAATCCTGAGATTTCATGATGCTGTGCCATTTTGCTAGGAACTATAATGGATCCTTCAAATGAAAAATTCATCCCTTTCCATTCTAGGTTGCATATTATTCTGTTGATTTCCTCCCATCCGTTTTCTCTGTTCCCTCTCTGTTCGAACACCTATTATTTTGGTTTTGTATTTTCTGACCTGTTGCCCTAGTTTTACCTTATTTTTCTCATTTTCCATCTGTTTTTTCTTTTATCTCCACATTCTGAGAAATTTCCCCAACTTGATATTCCCACCATTTTTTGAATTTTTCCAAGAACTTTTTGTTTTGTTTTTACTGTTCACTTTTTTAAATAGTTATCCTATTCTTGCTTCCTGTATGATATCTTCTCTGACATTTTAATTGATGGTTTTTGAAAAGTTATCTAATCCCTAAATAGTCTGGTGTCTCATGCTTGTGTCTGTCTTTCATGAAAGAGGCCTTCCTCTGATGCCTGGTAATTGCACATTGTCTGTACATATTTAAGACTGGAGCATTAGAAGTTGATTAGAAACTGGAATATTACTCAGACTTAAAAAAGAAGGAAATCCTGTCAGATGCTGCAACATGGAAGAAGCTTGAGGACATTATGTTAAGTGAATTAAGCCAGTCACAAAAAGACAAGAACTACATGATTCTACTAATAGGAGGTATATAAAGCGGTCAAACTCATAGAAACAGAAGAATGATGGTTGCTAGGGGCTGGGAGGAGGGAGAAGTGAGGAGTTGTTCAGTGGGTAGAGAGTTTCAGTTTTGCAAGATGAGAAAGTTCTGGAGGTCTATCGTACACCAATGTCAAAGTACTTAATGCTACTAAGCTGTACAGTTAAAAAATGACTAAGATGGCAAATTTTATGTCATGCATTTTTTTTTTTTTTTTTTTTTTGCAGTACGCGGGCCTCTCACCGCCGTGGCCTCTCCCGTTGCGGAGCACAGGCTCCCGACGCGCAGGCTCAGCAGCCATGGCTCACGGGCCCAGCCGCTCCGCGGCATATGGGATCCTCCCAGACCGGGGCACAAACCCGCATCCCCTGCACCGGCAGGCGGACTCTCAACCACTGCGCCACCAGGGAGGCCCATATGTCATGCATTTTTTACAACAATTTAAAATAACTTTTTTTAAATGTTGGTTAGAAGCTCTGAGCACAAAGGTGGGACTGGTTTGTCATGGGCTTCAGTTCCAAGTGGTAAGATGAGTTATGTCAGTAAAGAATCCCTGGTGTTGATGTCATAGAGCTTTCCTCTTGGAGAGCCATGGGATGCTCAGATCCCCAGAGAATGATTACCCAAATTCCTCTTCTACAAGGTATGGGCCTGGCTGCCAGCTTTCTGTGAGGTGTGTAGGGAAATACAGTCAATGATTTCAGCATTCAGTGTGCAAACTTTAACTCTTTCCTCCTGCTTTCAGTATGGTCAGTCCCCTGTTCTCAGTTGTGCTTGGGATCCTCCAGTGACATTCTGCATTACCCTCTCCAGAGAATATATCTTTAATCTTCCAGGATGTGAGAAAAGCAAGCCATCATACAGGTCTATGGAGTTGGGATATGGTTCTGGGGAGACAAACTGCTTCAAAATCAGACTACTTTCCTTGCCCTTACACGGGTATTAGCTCTAATTCTTGAGTCTTGGAGATACAATAGTGCAAATCAATTTGTTACTCAAATTTCCCTACTGATAGCGTGAGATTCAGTTATCTCAGGTCTGCGTAGTTAATTCCCACTTTTCCTTCTACTTATCAATTTCTCAAATTTTGTTGTTCATTTCCTCCCCTTTTCTCTTGTCCTTGTGTTTATGCCTTAAAAAAAATAGTTACTGTTGTTTTAGAGAGGTCTGGTGTTTGACAAGCAAGTGGTGGCTATTGCATATATTCAATCCACCACCTTTACCTAGAAAAAAGTGGTTTGTTTTCTACAGTTTCAGACTCAATTTCCTGTGTTAGCAGTGATGTAGTGGAAAGAATAGAAGATTTAGATTTACCTTAGCAAGATTTTGAGTCTAACACTTTCTTGTTATATGAGTGTAAGTTAACTAACTTTTTTTATTCTCAGTTTTTCTGTTTATAAAATGAAGGTGGTTAAGTTATGGGCTTATTTGAGGATAATGTGAAAAACATGTGAAAAGCATACGTAAAATAATATATGTAATGCTTATGTGAAACATTAGACTTGCTTATAAATATTAATTCCCCTTCCTTGTCCAAGATTTGTTATTCAATTGACCTTCCCTTAGCAACTGTAACATTCTGGTAATAACCTCATTCTGGGCTTAGTTTCTATAATGATGCCTCCAATCATTTACCAGCCATCCTCTCCAACCTGAGGTCCTCCCCCAATTCAGTCTCAGCTGGATCTATGTCTCATTTGAATGCTATGCCATTTAGTTGGAGTAGTGCAAATTTTTAATTTTTGTATTTTTTATAAAAATGAATGCATTATTTTTTAGTCCTTCAATCAAATCTGCTTTTACCTTATTATGACTGATATTTTTCAAAATTTCTCTTAAAAAATAAAATGAGCTTAGGTTAGATATCAAGATCTGGAAGACCATGTAGAACTTTAACCGTCTATGGAGCCCATAGTATTGTTCATTTCTTTGGGGGTGGAGAGCAGCTGGTTACTGTCCTCCATGTAATTACATTTTCTCCCAACCCACACAGTGATAACAAAACAAAACCATCTGTAGCAAAAGCATGCCAACATTTTACAATGAACTGGGACTAAGCACTACTCCATACAGACAATCAAGAGATTCAAAAACCAGTGGCTTAGAGTTAATTATTAATTAAATTTACAAATATTTCTTCAGTACCTTCATAACAGTACCTGTTATGTTCCAGGAATTGTCCTAGGTACTTGGGATACAGGATTCATAGAAACAGATTTAAATAAATAATTCTTGCCCTCATAGAGCTTATATTCTAGTAAGGTAGAGAGACAAAACACAGTTAATAATTATAAAGTGTATTTTTTAAATAGAACAAGGAAAGGAGGATCAGAAGAACTATTGGAAGAGAGGTTGCAATTTAAATACAGGCATACCTCATTTTATTGCACTTTGCTTGATTGCACTTCTCAGATATTGCATTTTTTACAAATTGAAAGTTTGTGGCAACCCTGCATCAAGCAAGTCCATTGGCACCATTTTTCCAAAAGCATTTGCTCACTTCGTGTCTCTGTGTCACATTTTAGTAATTCCCACAATCTTTCAAACATTTTCATTACTATTATATTTGTTATGGTGACCTGTGATCAGTGATCTTTAACATTACTATTGCATAAAGATAACAACTTGCTAAAGGCTCAGATGATGATTAGCATTTTTTAGTAATAAAGTACTTTTGAATTAAGGTATGTACATTGTTTTTTAGACATAATGCTATTGCACACTTACTAGAATACAGTATAGCATAAATATAACTTCTATATGCACTAGGAATCCATAAATTTGTGTGACTCACTTTATTATGGTGGTCTGGAACCGAACCTGCAATACCTCCAAGGTAGGACTATAGATTGAACATTTCTCATATATTCTGGCTATCACCACCAAATCAGTTGTAGCTGTTTGGCTACAAGTAACAGAAACCAGCTCTAAACAGAAAATGTATTAAGTGTGTATCCGAGAATGCACAAAATTGACAGTAAGACTGGAGAAACAAGCTGGAAAAGGCCAAGAATCAGGGCAGCTCCAAAGCAAGTGGATTTAATCAACATTCTTACCACAATACCATCACTGAAATGAATGATCTACCATCTTGTAACCTTTCTGCATTAGTCCAATCAATATTGGAAGCTTCACAAGAGTCTGATTAATCTAGCTAGTATCACATGCCTACTCCTAGTAGCTAGATAACTTCCCAAAGGTAGAAAATTTCTAGAGGGAGAGGTAATTCTTCAAAAGGAAATTAGCTACACACTCTAAGATTCCAATTATATGACATTTTGGAAAAAGGCAAAACTATGGAAACAGTAAAAAGATCAGTGGTTGCCAGGGCTCAGTGGGAGGAGGAGAGGGAGGGATGAAGAGATGGAGCACAAAAGATTTTTAGGGCAGTGAAAATACTATGATACAATAATGATGTATGCATGTCATCATATATTTGTCCAAATGCACTGAGTGTACAACACCCAGAGTTAACTGTAATGTGTAACTGGACTTTGGGTGATTATGATGTGTCAATGTAGGTTGATTAACTGTAATAAAAATACCACTCTGGTGGGGGATGCTGGTAATGAGGAAGGCTGTGCACATGTGGGGGCAAGGAGTATATAGGAAATCTCTGTACCTTCCCCTTATTTCTGCTGAGAGCCTAAAACTGCTGTAAGAGATAAAGCTTTAATTAAAATTTTAAAAAGGCAATTATTGTGCTTATGCTGATGTAGGGGAAATGGGTGATGGGTAACCAAAACACAGTACATGTCTACTACCATTAATGCCAGCTCCAGAATTTCTATGTAGGAGTAGCAATCTGGGTGAAAGGAGACAACAGGATATTTTTTTAATGTTACATTTCGATAGCCATCACACAGCTTTGACTTAGATTATATCTTCATTTGGGTAGTTTGAAGGGCTGCTGAAAATTACTGGCTAAATTCAATGTCTCCAAGCCACACCTTGGTCCCTCTACCAACCATAACCCCAAAGACACCCCCTAATTGCTATTATAGTTCTCTTGGCCTTATTCTGGAATTCCCAGTAGGATTAACCAGAGAGGCCACCACACAGAATCATGGCACAACAGGGGCCTTTAGAAATAAACTACAAGGCACATCCTAGACTGAATTAAACAATGATTAGCCAATTGGATTACTCCTTAAGTATTTCTAATTATCCAAGGAAGACTTCAAAACTTTTCAAAAGAGGATTCTGAGCTGGCATATGCTGCCATGGAAGGAGCAGCATAGATTTTAATCCCCCCAAATCCCCATGTGAAAACAGACAAAACAACACACACACATCAAAAAAAAAAAAAAACCACACACAGACAATATTTACAACAAAGTTAAGTGTTTTCAGTTATCATACTAGCAATGATTATATTAATATTATTATTCTGAGATGAGTCTGTGTGTAATAAAATATAAAGCGAACTAGAAATAAAAGTATAGTGTAATTTCCTTATCCCTCAAGTCCTTGACAATTATGATTCCCAATGTCAAAGGAGTTAGAGATTTAATATATGAGAATATAAGTAAAAGTCTTATATTTCTGAATTTGAATTGGAAGTATCAGTATGAATTCATGAGGTTTTTATCTTTAAATATATATACACTTAACTATACATTAATATATAATATACATAATATATTAATATGTAGATAATATAGATTAAATATATATTTATATATGAATTATGTGTGCATATATATATATAATATACATTTAATTTTTTAGCTCTGTTAACTGAAAAGGCCTAAAAATACTGACCAACCCAGCAACAATGAGCATCCCTAATACATAGATGTGGTCTTGAAATTCTGTTTTCCAGGGGCTTCCCTGGTGGCGCAGTGGTTGAGACTCCGCCTGCTGATGTAGGGGACATGGGTTCGTGCCCCGGTCCAGGAGGATCCCACATGCCGTGGAGCGGCTGGGCCCGTGAGCCATGGCCACTGATCCTGCGCATCCGGAGCCTGTGCTCCGCAACGGGAGAGACCACAACAGTGAGAGGCCTGTGTACCGCAAAAAAAAAAAAAAAAAAAATTCTATTTTCCACAAGAGAAATCAAGGCTTCATGGAGAAATGGCTGATTCCAGGTTAGGAACAGGAAATGTACCAGGTGAGGCTGAAAATTTTGTCACACCAGCAGTAAGGAAGCTATCAGTGACTCCCAGAATCATGTCAAAAGAACCTGGAAGACAATTTGAAGAAGCTCCCACTAGCAAAAAGGAAAGTGCTTAATAATTATTGAATGAATAAATGCACCAGGTTTTCATATTTGTATGGATATATTTCTGGGCTTTTAATTTTGATCCAATGGTCTACCTATCCCTTCACCAATAATTTGCTTTAACTGCTATATTAATAATATATTTAAGGTAATTAACTCGATATCTAGTAGCAGGACTGGTGTCCTTATTCTTCCTCAAAATTTTCTTGACTCAGGATCACAAGTTTCATGAAAAAAAAAACACTACTGATATTTTCATTTGAATTTCATTGTTTATAAATTAAACAGGACAGTTGCCATATGGCATTGGGTAACCTCAACCATAAACAGAGAATGGTTCTCATTTATTTAGATCTTCTTTCATATTTTTCAATAAAATTTTATAATTTTAGAAATAAGGTCTTGCATATTTTCTATTAGTTATTCCTGGCTCCTTATCATTGTTGTTGCCATTGTATATGAGACCGCTTTTCTAATTACATTTTCTAATTGCTTTTTGTCTCCGAATAAAATGCCATTAGCTGTTCTATAATTTTATTGTATCTGGTAACTTATTGAATTTTCTTATTGGTTCTAATTTTCTCAGATTATCTACATAGACAATCATATAGCCTATGAATGCCAACCAGTTCGTTTCTTGTTTTCCAGTCCTTATACCTGTTATATGTCCTTCTTACAGCATGCAATAACAGGAGTCTCAATATAATGTTTATATAGCAGTCATTGTTATTACCTAAGTTAATAGCAGTACCTCTGTTATGGGTTTTTCCAATGCATTTGTATTTTATTTACATATGAATAAGATATTATATGAAATGTATATATAATCAGATTTAAGGATGAGTTTAAGTTGGAATGCTCTAAAATATAAGCAGCCTGTCGTTGTCAAAATGTCAAAACCAAACATCTAGCACTAATATCTAGAAGTGTCTGAATGAGCTGTTTGACACCTAAGAATCAACTATTTGTAGATCACTGCTCTTCTGACATGAACTGCAGTTTATCACTTAGTATAAAAGTTTTCAAATATGTAGTTCTTCGAGATACAAAAGAGAACATTCTTCCATCATCCTAAATAAACCCAAAATAAACAACATGTCTGCCAAGCAGAGTGCAGTTTTCTTTTCAAATGTATCACCACTAAGCATGATACTTGCTGTGCATTTGACAGATATTCTTTTTCAGCTTAGGAAGAGCTCCTGGTTTGCAATTATATTTTATCTGATGTTAATCTCTTTTATTCTTGGAGTAAAATTAACTTAGACATGATGCATTTGATCATAATAAGCACTTGCAAATTTTGCTTGCTGACATTTTTTTATTTTTATATCTATGTTCAGAATTTTCTTTTCTTATATTGTCCTTGTACATTTTGTCTTATAATCAGTTATACAAGTTATCATAAAATGTGTCTGAGAGTAGAAAATTCCTCTTTTTTCATTGCAATAATTTGTATACAGATAATCTGTTTCTTGAGGGTTGTTAGAATTTACCCTTAAACCAACTGTGTCTGTATTTTGTACTTTTTTATATGGGGTGATTTTATTTTACTCAATGTTAATGAATCTAGGTCTGTTTCAGTATTCTATTTCTTCTTTAATCCAATTTGAAAACATCTATTTTCTTTTTTAGAAAACTGTTCCTTTTTGTAAGGCTTCAAATGCATTGGTAGAAAATTGTTCATGATAATCTCTAATACTTGTTTAAATCTTCTCACCATCAGTAGTTGTATCTCCTGCTGTCTCTCTAATATTGTTTTATTCTGCATTCTCTCTTCTTAGTGACATATATCATTTAGTAATTCTTAGCAATGTTATAGGAGAATTAAATTATGAGTCTTTCTCTGAAAAGGTTATATCACCCTCTCTCTTGAATGAAAATTTAGCTTGATATAGAATTCTACACTGATAGTTTCAGCCCTTTAAATATATTGTTCACTGTCTGGCTTCTATTTCTGGTAATGTAAAATCTGTTGCCAGTCTATCTATTGTACCTTTGTAAGTAATCTTTTTTCTTTCAGGTTGCTTTTTTCTTTGCAGATTTTTCTCTTTGTCTTTGGCAATGTGCAAATTTACAATAATAACTCTAGATGAAAGAGAGAAATTTAAAAATTAGGAAAATGGAGGAGCTTATATTCAACTAAAACAAAAGCAGAAAAATTTCCAGAACTAATGAAAGGTATGTTTCCTTAGATTGGAGAAATATAACAACATCACAACAGAATAATTGAAAATAAGTCTACTACATAGAATATCCCAAAATACTGATACATATCTAAAAGTGATCAGAAATTTTAAAAAGAATTTAGCAAGGTCACAAGATACATGGTCAATATTTTTAAATCAATTGTATTTTTATATGAGCAATAAAAAAATTAGAAAATAAACTTTTTTAAAATATCATTCCACTAGCATCAAAAAACATCAAATGCCGAAAAATAAATCTAATAACAGATAGGCAACACCTCCATGCAAAAAGTACCATGTGCTGGTTTAGAGGATTTGATTTTATAATGATGTCAATTCTCTCTAAATTGATCTATAGATTCAATGTAACCCCAATCAAAATGCTACCACTTAGGGGTGGGGGTGGGGGTGGGTAATTAACAACCTGATTATAAAATAGCCAAGATCATCTTTAAGAAAAGGAACAAAATTGAAGGTCTTCTTTACCAGATATCAAGACATATTACAAAGCTACAGAAAATAAAATATGCTACTGGTACAAGATAGATAAATAGACCAATGGATCAATTGAATCCAGAAATAGACCTAGACATTTGTAATACTGTGGAGAACAAGTGATGTTATCAGTAAATGGTTCTAGATCAATTGGTGGAGGGGGAAAATGTTAATGTCTACCACACACCATATATATAAATACCCATTCCAAATGAATTGCAGACCTAAATGTGAAAGGCAAAGCACTAAATCCCCAGAAGATTACATAGGAAAATGTGTTCCTGATCTTAGGTCAGGCAAAGATAATTTTCAAAGGGACACAAAAAGCACTATGTATAAAGGAAAAGATCAATAAATTAGACAATTTTATTTTATAATTTCTGTTCATTAAAGGGCACCATTAAGAAAGTGAAAAGACCAGCAAACTTGGGAATTAATTATTATTATTATTACTTTTGCTTTGTCTTTGTATGTCAGTCCCTACTTCTCGCTTTCTACTTTATATAGTTAAATTTTTAACTGTTTTTTTATAGCTCTGTCAAGCAGAAAAGACCTGATCAGGCTCTTATCAAATTTGGAGTTATGCCTGGAATCACCTGTACATAAAAAAAGAAGCTATATGATAGTGTTAATCAAATGTGCTTGGGAAGAACCCAGAGAACACGGCAAAAATACAGACTACAATGCTTAAAAACAGCTGGAACTGAAGCATAAGATAGTAAGTTGAGTAATGGTCTGAAAAAATATCATATACATATGAAAATTCTTTGAATAGAGAAAATAAACTGTAGCTTCAAACATGAACCATAAATCAAAAGTTATAAAGGCAAATAATATACATAATATAAGCATTGGTTTGTGATAGAGCTGCTTCTCATGTGGGCAAACCCTATGAATTCTGCTCCAAGATGAGTAACAGCAGGAATTTATTTATTTGATGATGATTAAAGATGTTCCCTAGTGGAGATAAGTCTACCAGCTAGTAAAAAAAAAAAAATTTCAAAGACAGACACTTCGTATTGTTGCATCTTTTCTAAAAAGTAGTTTTTTTATTATTATTCTAACCTTCCATAAACTATAGAGATGCAGTTAGCTGTTTCATATTTTGTTCACAGGGCCTAAATCAGACATCCGTAGTTACCACTAAGAGCCAAATTCTTTATTTTTCTCTGTCAAGTGTTTCATAAATTTTACTGAAAATGATACCCCAATGTAAATGGCTTTGGTTAAAATTAATTTTTGTTTAATATCCATCCTAATTATTACAGATGTAGAAGCAACATGCTGGTATTTCACTATAGTCAATATTTATATTCCTTGAAGGCTTAAGTATTTCTAGCTAAAAAAATATGTGAAACAGTTCTATAATTTGAGACTTCAAGACAGAGAAAAATGAACTGACTGAAATTAATCAAAACAGCTTTATAGAATATACATATTCTATATATATATATCCCATTTATATATATTCCATATACATATACTCTATATATATGCTTTATATATTCAGGAATCGATTACTATGGAAACAACTACACTGTCTATACAAGCCAACAGTCCTTTACACCACCTTGGGAGATCTGGGCAGGCAAAGTGCAACTAGCAAGTTTGCCTTGGAGGAAATCAATAAGTTCCTTTCTACTTATCCTCTCTTCCATAGCAACAGAAGCAAGAAACAAAATAAGCCTATTTAACATGCAAAAGATGTACCTTGCTTTTAAATGTTTCTCGTCTAGTAGAGAAGCCATTTTTATTTTAGCACTTTCAAGTCTTTGAACATTTTCTGGCCCTACTCTATATGTCAGTTTATATTCTTTATATATCAGGTTTGCCAATTACCCTGGGGGAACATAAATATACCCCAGTTGTTTAGCGTAAAGATAAAAGCAAATACCTTCAAGTCAGACTGCCTAGATTCAAATCCTAGCTCCACCACTGTCCAGTCACTTAATTTCATATGCTTTAGTACATTCATCAATAAAATGCAGGCAATAATAATAATTAATAATAATATCTTTCTCCTAGGTTTGTTATTGCAAACTGACCCAAGTCAAATTGGCCATTCAACAATCGTCAGGTTCTTTTGGTAAATGATGAAATCCTCCTTGATAACAGACTCCACAATTAGAAATAAAGGGCAGCATCTCCCCCTTCCCCATAATTTCCTTCTTGGTAGAGTATTAAAATGAAAACAAGTCTTAGGCAAAATTCTACCAAATGCACCATCAATTACTAGCAAGCAAACACAAGGAAAGCCACATGATCTATTGTTTTAAGTTTGAAAAAGCCCCACTCTCTGTGTTCGAGCCCTCCAAAATTCCCCTGGCATGAAAGACTCACTCTGAGGCCAATGCAACAAATTTCTGATAGCAGGACACGATCTGCTCAGGAAAGGCAACACAGTCCTCCATAAACCAAAGGGGTACTACAATAACACACAAAGCTAAGTCATCTTGGGACAGAGTATGCACTCTGCACTGTACGCCATTTTATCGCAATATGGAGAAAGTTCAGTTATAAAGATTATAAATCAAAGATCTTAAAATGCAAATGAAGAAAAATAGCTTTACAGTAGGTTATGGAATGGATCTGTACAGAATCCTCTGTTGCTTATTCAGTAGATATTAAGTTGAGACCTATTTTCTTATATTCTAAGTGGAAGTTTCTGAAAGTCATGGACCTACCAAAAGAGAACTCCAAATGAGGCCGAGTAAATACTTATTTGACACTACCATGTCCTTAGCACCATGCTAAGAGTGATTCAATATGCAAAAGAAATATGATATTTTTCCTACTTTCAAAGAGCTTATAATCAAAATGAGGCAAGGAAAACACAAGTGAAGTAACAGCTAAAGACTAATATTGTATCTATAAACATATATACAAAATTTGTGTGCAAGATCTACAAATGCTTTAGAAGACCATGAAGAGAGAAACCAAAGAAGGTAAGGTTTTCATGGGAAGTCTCAGATAAAAGGCATGAACCTTTGAGCATGAACCTTAAATAATAGTAGGATTTAGATGGATTGAAGAGCAGGCATTCCCAAATATGGATATGATGTGGGAAGAAGTAGGAAGCCATTGAAGCTGTCTAGCTGGACTCATTTTAGTTGGGAGGTTCAATATGAGTGGATACAAGGTAAGTATGGCTCACCAAAGAAGACCATCACCTAATCCCTCGAACCTGGCACATATCACCATACATCACAAAAGGGACTTTGCATGTATGATTATGTTAAGGAACTTGAGGTGGGGGGATTATCCTGAATTATCCAGCTGGGCCCAGTGTAATCATGGGGTCCTTATAAGGGGGAAGCAAGAGGGTCAGAGCCAGAGAAACAGATATGACAAAGGAAACAATGGTCAGAGTGACATGGCACCATGGGCTAAGGAATGCAGGACGTCCCTAGAAGCTGGAATGGCAAGGAATGGATTCTCCTCTACTCTCTCCAGAGGAACCAGCCCTTCCAAGGCCTGGATTTTATCCTCGTAAGACACACTTTGGATTTCTGGCCTCCAGAATTATAATACATCTGGAACTCATCAGGATAGAGGCAGTTGTTTGAATGGCAAGGTTCCTAAGCGTTCTAGAACTCAAACAACTTATCTCACTGACCCCCATGCCACTATGTTACATGTTGCAGTTAAATGTCAGGACTTGGGCAAAAGTAAATGCTGACTAGGAGGAGGTTACTGTTGCTGAGCCGTGATGTAACATCTCAGGAAGGATCGTTGAGCACAGAATTGAACAATTTTATGCTCCTTTACTTAACCCACAACTACTCCTTGAAATGTTCAGAGGCATATTGAAATGATTCAATGACATGTTACACGTAAAATCCTTAGCACAGTGCTTGATACAGAGTAAATGTTCAATAAATAATAGCAATGTGGAATTTAATGATGACAGTAATTATTGGCATGCAGATAGAGGGTTATGTCTGAGCCTGAATAAACTAGACTCCCCCAACAACCTACCTCCAAGTGGAAGGGGCTAAGCCTAGAGGAAAAACTTCCATAATGGCCCTTGGTCCCTGGAACACAACTGAGTTCTTTTCTAAGCTACTTAGCTGCCCTAAATACCATGATAGTTCTGCCACTACTGTTTCAGGACTTAAGAGGAGGTCCAGGAGAAGCTTCCAATTCAACACTCAAAGGCTGGAGGAATTAATAAGCCTACTTTCTAATCTCTTTCATACTCACCATGACCCAATATGTGTGATAAATACAAAGATGCATGATCTGTATCACCCTTCAAGGGTGGTCAGCAGACAGCCTCCAACTGTTGGCTCTTTCACAATCTGCCTCAGCTGCAGAAAGCTGCCTGACTATAGGTAACACCTATTCTGCGGCTGAGCAAGGTGGGGGTATGAAAGCTTGACCATTCTGGCCCAACACAGGACAACTCTGATAGCAATTAGCCTTGAGTTGGCCAAGGTTTTATCAGGCCTGCATCAAAGTCCAAATATTTTCTCTACCCATGCTCATTTCCTTCCTCAGGTGTTAATCCCTAATATGTTTTTTGCAACCCAAACTGACTTTCAGTGTCTAAAAGTCACCCTAAAGGGGACAGAGAGAGGATGAAATAAAAGAAGATTGTCAGATTCCCAAAACTGTATAGGCAAGAAACAGGCCAATAAAACTACTCAACTGCAAATACATGCTATCCTTCATGAAAACGGATGACTCCAAAGGGAGAGAGCCTCAAGCCCAGAGGGTGGAGTTGTGAACCACAGAAAATTATTCCCAGGCCTTGAAACCTAATTTCATGGATGGATGAAATTTGCATGGATGTATTTCAAAGTTGCCTGGCACCGGTGACTCCTTATTCCTTCCATTTTCTCTACCTGAGCAAATTTCTCTACCTGAGCATGGGTAGAGAAAATATTTGGAACTGGAATATTTTGAACTGGTATATTTATATCTGCCCTAGGCCTATCCCACCATTGTGTTTGGGGAGCAGGTAATTTGCTTTTTCAGTTTCACAGATTCACAAATGGAGATGAACTGTGCCTCATGACTACCCAGAACCTCACCCATATCTGATGAGATTTAGAACTTTTGAGCTGATGAGATTTAGATGAGATTTTTGGACTTTGAGTTAATGTTGCAATGGGTTGACACTTCTGGAGCTATTGGGATGGGGGTGAATGTATTTTACATGTGGGACAGAAGTAAATTTGGAAGGGATAGAAGGTGGACCGTGATAGGTAGAATAATGGTCCCCAAAGATATCCCTCCTAGTCCCCAAAACCTGTGAATATAAGAAAAAAGCAACTTTATAGATATGATTATGTTAATGATCTTGAAATGGAGAAATTATCCGGATGGACCCTTCACAGGGTTTACAGTGGCAATAGAAACTACTATAAGTGCCCACCAAGGACACTTTTTTAAGAGCTTTGTGTTAAATAGTAGTGTGAGATCAACTGATTTCTGAATATGAGTCACATTTATTCACAGAACTGACTTTAATCAGTAAAGCATTAAAATTTAATGTAACACTCTCAGTGAATATTAATTAATAGATTGTATTTGAATAAAGAGACTGTATATATTGGAGACTGCAGTTTCTGACTCCAAGCCAATTCTTGGCACCTTACCATCACCATACTACCTCTAGAAGGAGGCCAATTACAGAGCTGGACATCTCTACCAAGGGGGTTGGAATCCAATGTCCAAGAGCAAAGAGGAATCAGAGATCTATTCAACACAGAATCACTGTCAAGTCCCTCCAGGAAAACAGAGGAGCAATTTACCTTCCCCTCCTGTCCAGAACACCAAATCGAACGGGGGGGAAAAAGAAATTTAAAAAAAAAAGTGTGAGTAAAGTAACTGCTTTTTCTTATACTACAGGAGAGGGACCTGGCATCTGTCTGGATTTTCTTTTCACTCTGAGCAGAAGGTCCTGGCAATAAACATCTGGAAGCTTGCCCACTATAAACTGTTTGGTTTCTTTTCCCCTGTTTCATGAGGCCATGGTGATATTAGACACTTGGAATTCCTCCTTTCATCTGCTTCATTTCCACTGACAGTTCATAAAGGATGGGCCACACTGGGAATGAAAGCTAAGCAGTTACTCTTAAAATACCAAGAGAATGTAGGCTCTGTATACAAGAAAGATAATTTTTTTCTAAGTTGTAGTAGTTTCAGTTTTCTGGGGTAGCACCCGAATTCCCATGTGGTCCTGAAAGACCTGATCTAATAACTTGGGAACTCCATATGGGGCTTTTTGTTCTTATGTTATTCTTAATAAAAATGGTTGTCATTTACAGGTTTTAAACAAAGGGACAAATTCTCTTTGTGCACTCTCTATATATATTCTTATTTAACTCTCCCCAAAACATTTTAGATATTAACTGCCTCTGCTCTATACATAAGAAACTGAAGTTTAAAAACCTTAACAAATTCGTGCTGATCCCTACTAAAAAGACACAGAGGCAGGATTAGAACACTGGTCTATCTAAGCCCAGGACCCACATGCTTAACCACTATTTACCTACTGCTTCCCCTCACTTCTGTATGAGAAACAAGCAGTAAGTTTAGAATTAAAATTATTCAGTAGAATGATGTTTTATTATATTAATTTGATCAAAAATGTTCTTCCTAATTCCTGTTAATCCCTGACCCTTCTCTGCATCCAGAGCTCTGAAGGACTTGGGCATGTTTATGCTATAAGCAATCATTACAGAAAATTATGTGCTGGCCTTCCCATCAGACTAGACAGACACTACGGGCTTCAGGGAGAGATATTAGATATTGTGATATTTCCTTAAGAAGGTGGCCTGTGTGCATCCCTCTCTTCTGAGTATGTCCCCAAACCCCCAGATTTGTAAAGAGTTTTAAAAGCAGAAAGTACCTGTGCTTTTGTCCCCAAATAGAACCTATGAAAGTGTGAAGTGTCCCAGGGAAGTCTTTCAGAACCTTCCATGACAAACATGGTATAGGAGAAGTAGAGCTGAAATGGCCAAGGAGGGTGAGAAAGCCAGAGTCAAGTAGGACAACCTCTGGGTCTTTCCTCCATTCCAAGAGGTTTGGCCACCCTGAGGAGAGGCAGCTCTAGAGAGGCCCTTGCAGAAGTTTGTCCAACAACATGACTGTCATCTGCAGGACAAACTGACAGGAGAGAAGACAGAAGTTGTCTTTCAGGATGTCTGACTACAGAGGTGACAACCAAGGACCAGCCCCCCGTCACCATCACCACCTCCCACTCACTGGCTTTCACCGAGCAATTCTAAGAGACTTAGACCCTGCCATGCAGATAGAGGAGGGAAAATCCAAAATTGACTAAGTTCACCTTGAATTAAGTTTTTGACTCAGTGTAATGTGAGATTATGCTGAGTTAAATGATATTTAGTTTCTGATATCTAGTAGAATGGAAATTCAAAAGATAAATTATGAGGGGTATAGGGAGGGAAAAAATAATTATCCCTCTACCCTTCTGAGTTCTTGGCTGAGACCCCTGTAATAAAAGACAGACTAAGAGAAAAACAAACAGACACTTATTAACAGGTATACTCATATATACCTGGGCGATACCAGGTAAAAATGAGTAACTCCCCGAGATGGCTTAGAATTCAAGGTTAAAGCCCATCTTAATAGGGAAAGGGGAGGGGGCATGTAAGCCTCTTGGGGCAGAGTAAATAATTTTTAGGAAAGATGAATGGGCCCTTGAAGAATAGATGGGAGGTATAAAAGTTCAAGACAACATTTGTCTGGGTGTGGTGCTGACTTCTGGTCTCTTCTCCTGTGATAAGAGTCAATCTTCCCTGGTTGATGAAACTCCTTCCTGGTGAGGGGATTTATGACAATTGAGTTCCTTTGGGAGGATCTGTCTTTAAGCAGAAAAGGGGAGTTAGGAGAAAGCCCCTCCCTGCATTTGCTGTTTGTCAAGTGCCTATAGCCCAAAATAATCAATAAGCCAAAGCAGCATATTTTGGGGTGGAATGTCCTAAACTCCTACAGTCACAGTTTGGAGTGTCATATTCTGCCACACTTCAGGGGAAAAGATGATATTTCCTTGAATACCTGAGCTTGTAAGAAAGATGCATTAGCCATAAATGATCATAAACTAGATCATAAATATAAATTGTGAGAAAATAATGTCTGTGCTTTCTAATTTTTACTTTTAATGAAAAAATGTCAAGCACTCACAAAAGGAGAATAATATAATGAACCCCAGTTCCAGAAATTATCAAGATATTGTCAGTCTTGTTTCATCAGCTATCACATACACACACACACGCACACGCACACACATGTACCAGCACACACACACTTTTATACTGCAGAATATTTTATAATAAATTGTAGGCATCATATAATTTCAAGCAAAAATTCTTCTGCATGTATCTTTAATAGGATTTAAAAGGAATTTTTTGGCATTACCAAGGTACCATTATCACACCTAATAAAATTAACAATAGTTCCCGCATGTAATATTTATGCCTGTTCAAATTTCCCTAGTTGTCCCACAAACATCTTTTTTAGGTTGGGTTGTTTAAATCAGGACCCAAACAATGTCCACAGATTGCACTTAGATGATAAGTCTCTTAAGTCCCTTTTAATGTATAAAAGTTTACTCTCTAAAATCTGTGATTTGTAAATTTCAAATACACATGTAATCACGTCTATGTACGGAGGTGAGCACTAAATTCACAAGCTTACAAGCTGATCTAAATGTTGTGCTCCAGCTCCAGGACAAAGAAGAATTCATCAGAAAGGGGTCTGTCTCCCTCTAGTGCTTTTTTCAAATTGTAACTGATTCTCAAACCAATTAAGAAAAAGAAAAGTAATCCTGATGTAAATAGTTCCATGCTGTAAAAAAGAGTTCCGTGCTTGTAGCTGCGTATTGCTTACATCATACTACTATAAGAAAGGAATTATTTCTTCCTTTTAATAATGAAAGATAAGTTACTGAATGCCGAATACAGAGTCAATTCATCATGATATTTTCTATCATGGAAGATGTCACAGTTCATCATTCAAAGTAACATTACGGTTGTTCACACCAGAATGTCTCTAAGATACCCCTACTGTTTTTTGTTGTTGTTGTTTTTTTTTAATAGATCTTTATTGCAGTATAATTGCTTCACAATACTGTTAGTTTCTGTTGCACAACAAAGCTAATCAGCCATATGCGGACACATGTCCCCATATCCCCTCCCTCTTAAGCCTCCCTCCCATCCTCCCTATTCCACCCATCTAGGTCAACTCAAAGCACCGAGCAGATCTCCCTGTACTATGCTGCTGCTTCCCACCAGCCAACTATTTTACATTCGGTGGTCTGTATATGTCGATGTTACTCTCGCTTCGCCCCAGCTTCCCCCTACCACCCCATGTCCTCAAGTCCATTCTCTATGTCTACCTCTTTACTCCTGCCCTGCAACTAGGTTCATCAGTACCTCTTTGTTTTTAGATTCCATATATATGTGTTAGCATACAGTATTTGTTTTTCTCTTTCTGAATTACTTCACTCTGTATGACAGACTTTAGGTCCATCCACCTCACTACAAATAACTCAATTTTGGTTTTTTTTTATGGCTGAGTAATATTCCGTTATATATATGTGCCACATCTTCTTTATCCATTCATCTGATGATGGACACTTAGGTTGCTTCCATGTCCTGGCTATTGTAAATAGAGCTGCAATGAACATTTTGGTACATGACACTTCTTGAATTACGGTTTTCTCAGAGTATATGCCCAGTAGTGGGATTGCTGGGTCATATGGTAGTTCTATTTCTAGTTTTTTAAGGAACCTCCATACTGCTTTCCAGAGTGGTTGTATCAATTTACATTCTCACCAACAGTGCAAGAGGGTTCCCTTTTCCCCGCATCCTTTCCAGTTTATTGCTTCTAGGTTTTTGATAATGGACATACTGACTGGTGTGAGGTGATACTTCATTGTAGTTTTGATTTGCATTTCCCTAATAATTAGTGATGTTGAGCATCTTTTCATGTGCCTCTTAGCCATCTGTATGTCTTCCTTGGTGAAATGTTTATTTAGGTCTTCCACCCATTTTTTAACAGGATTGTTTGTTTTTCTGATATTGAGCTCCATGAGCTGTTTGTATATTTTGGAGATTAACCTTTGTCTGTTTTTTCATTTGCAAATATTTTCTCCCATTCTGAGAGTTGTCTTTTTGTCTTGTTTATGGTTTCCTTTGCTGTGCAAAAGCTGTTAAGTTTAATTAAGTCCCATTTGTTTATTTTTGTTTTTATTTCCGTTACTCTAGGAGGTGGGTCAAAAAAGATCTTGCTGTGGTTTATGTCAAAGAGTGATTTTCCTATGTTTTCCTCTAAGAGTTTTATAGTGTCTGGTCTTACATTTAACTCTTCAATACATTTGGAGTTTACTTTTGTGTATGGTGTTAGGAAGTGTTCTACTTTCATTCCTCTACATGTAGCTGTCCAGTTTTCCCAGCACCACTTATTGAAGAGGCTGTCTTTTCTCCATTGTATGTTCTTGCTACCTTTATCATAAAATAGGTGCCCATATGTGCATGGGTTTACCTCTGGGCATTCTGTCCTGTACCATTGATCTATATTTCTATTTTTGCACCAGTATCATACTGTCTTCATTACTGCAGCTTTGTGGTATAGTCTGAAGTCAGGGAGCCTGATTCCTCCAACTCCATTTTTCTTTCTCAAGATCGCTTTAGCTATTCAGGGTCTTCTGTGTTTCCACACGAATTGTAAAATTTTTTGTTCTAATTCTGTGAAGAATGCCATTGGTAGTTTGATAGGGATTGCATTGAATCTGTAGATTGCTTTGGGTAGTGTAGTCATTTTCACAATATTGATTCTTCCTATCCAATAACATGGTATATTTCTCCATCTGTTTATGTCATCTTTGATTTCTTTAATCAGTGTTTTACAGTTTTCTGAGTACAGGTCTTTTGCCTCCTTAGGCAGGTTTATACCTAGGTATTTTATTCTTTTTGTTGCAATGGTAAATGGGAGTGTTTCCTTAATTTCTCTGATTTTTCATTGGTGGTGTATTGGAATGCCAGAGATTCCTGTGCATTAACTTTGTATCCTACAACCTTAGCAAATTCATTGTTTAGTTCTAGTAGTTTTCTAGTGGCATCTTTAGGATTTTCTATGTATAGTATCATGTCATCAGCAAACAGTGGCAGTTTTACTTCTTCTTTTCCAACCTGTATTCCATTTTTTTCTTTTTCTTCTCTGATTGCTGTGGCTAGGACTTCCAAAACTATGCTGAATAACATGGTGAGAGTGGACATCATTGTCTTGTTCCTGATCTTAGTGGAAATGCTTTCAGTTTTTCACCACTGAGTATGATGCTTGCTGTGGGTTTCATATATGGCCTTTATTGTGTTGAAGTAGTTTCCCTCTATGCCCATTTTCGGGAAAGTTTTTATCATAAATGGGTGTTGAATTTTGTCAAAAGCTTTTTCTGCATCTATTGAGATGATCATATGGTTTTTATTCCTTAATTTGTTAATGTGGTGTATCACATTGATTGATTTGTGTATACTGAAGAATCCTTGCATCCCTGGGGTAAATCCCACTTGATCATGGTGTATGATCCTTTTAATGTGCTTTTGGATTCTGTTTGCTAGTATTTTGTTGAGGATTTTTGCATCTATGTTCATCAGTGGTATTGGTCTATAATTTTCTTTTTTTGTGATATCTTTCTGTGGTTTTGGTATCAGGGTGATGGTGGCTTCGTAGAATGAATTTGGGAATGTTTCTCCCTCTGCAATTTTTTGGAAGAGTATGAGAAGGATCGGTGTTAGCTCTTCTCTAAATGTTTGATAGAATTTGCCTGTGAAGCCATCTGGTCCTGGGCTTTTGTTTGTTGGAAGAATTTTAATTACAGTTTCAATTTCATTACTTATGATAGGTCTGTTTATATTTTCTAATTCTTCCTGGATCAGTCTTGGAAATTGTACCTTTCCAGGAATTTATCCATTGCTTTGTGGTTATCCATTTTATTGGCATATAGTTGTTTGTAGTAGTCTCTTATAATCCTCTGTATTTCTACAGTGTCAGTTGTGATTTCTCCTTTTTCATTTCCAATTCTATTGATTTGAGTCTTCTCCATTTTTTTCTTGATGAGTCTGGCTAATGGTTTATCAATTTTGTTTATCTTCTCAAAGAACCAGCTTTCAGTTTTATTGATCTTTGCTATTGTTTTCTTCATTTCTATTTCATTTATTTCTGCTCTGATCTTTATGATTTCTTTCCTTCTACTGAATTTGGGTTTTCTTTGTTCTTCTTTCTCTAGTTGTTTTAAGTGTAGAGTTAGATTGTTTGAGATTTTTCTTGCTTCTTGAGGTGAGACTGAATTGCTCTAAACTTCCCTCTTAGAACTGCTTTTGCTGTGTCCCATAGGTTTTGGATTCGTTGTGTTTTCATTGTCTTTTTTTTCTATGTATTCTTTTATTTCTTCTTTGATTTCTTCAGTGACCTCTTGGTTATTTGGTAGCGCACTGTTCAGCCTCCATGTATTTGTACTTTTTACAGTTTTTTCCCTGTTACTGATTTCCAACCTCATAGCACTGTGGTCAGAAAAGATGCTTGGTATGATTTCAATTTTCTTAAATTTTCCGAGGCTTGATATGTGACCCAAGACGTGATCTATCCTGGAGAATGTTCCATGTGCACTTGAGAACTATAATCTCTTCAAATATTTTCTCAGACCCTTTCTTTTTCTCTTCTTCTCCTGGGACCCCTATAATCCGAATATTGATGCATTCAGTGCTGTCCCAGAGGTCTCTGAGATTGTCTTCAATTCTTTTCATTCTTTTTTCTTTATTCTGCTCCTCAGCAGTTATTTGCACCATTTTGTCTTCCACCTCACTTATTAGTTCTTCTGCCTCACTTACTCTGTTACTGATTCCTTCTAGTGTATTTTTCATTTCAGTTATTGTGTTGTTCATCTTATTATGAGTGGGACTGTGTTCTTGTCTTACTGGTCGTTTGTCCTGAGGCTTCCAACACTGCAGTTTGTAGGCTATTCAATAGAGCTGGGTCTTGGTGCTGAGATGAAGAACTCCATGAGACCTCACTCCGATGAGTATTCCTTGGGGTCTGAGGTTCTCTGTTACTCCAGTGGTTCCAACTCGGAGCTCCCACAGCAGGAGCTTCGGCCCGACCCTGGGCTTGTGAACCAAGATCCCACAAGCCACATGTGGCAGCAAAAAAAAAAAAAAAAAGAACAATAACAAAGTAAAAAATAAAATTAGACTAGGAAACTAACAGATGTTAGAAAGAATGTAAAAATAAAAATACAGATCAATCAACAACTGGAAGGTACATCAGTACCACAACAGTAAAAGAGAAGAGGAGGGAAAAGAAAAAGAAAAAAAAGGGGGTGGGGGGAAAGGCCTTGGCTGTGGAGGGCGGGGCCTAAGCAAGGGGGAGGTTTGGACAGTGAGCGGCACCTATGTTCAGGACTCACAGGGCTGGAAAAGGGCCTGGGGGACTTGCGGGGAAGATGGCGGAAGAGTAAGAGGTGGAGATCACCTTCCTCCCCACAGATACACCAGAAATAACATCTACACGTGGAACAGCTCCTACAGAACACCTACTGAACACTGACAGAAGAACTCAGACCTCCCAAAAGGCAAGAAACTCCCCACGTACCTGGGTAGGGCAAAAGAAAAAAGAATAAACAGAGACAAAAGGATAGGGATGGGACCTGCACCAGTGGGAGGGAGCTGTGAAGGGGGAAAGGCTTCCACACACTAGGAAGCCCCTTTGTGCGCGGAGACTGCAGGTGGCGGAGGGGGAAAGCTTCGGAGTCGCAGAGGAGAGCACAGCAACAGGGGTGCGGAGGGCAAAGCGGAGAGATTCCCGCACAAAGGATCGGTGCCAACTGGCACTCACCAGCCCGAGAGGCTTGTCTGCTCGGCCACCAGGGCAGGCAGGGCTGGGAGCTGAGGCTCGGGCTTCAGTTGGAGCGCAGGGAGAGGACTGGGGTTGGCGGCGTGAACACAGCCTGCAGGGGGTTAGTGTGCCACAGCTAGCCGGGAGGGAGTCCAGGAAAAAGTCTGGAGCTGCCGAAGAGGCAAGAGACATTTTCTTCCCTCTTTGTTTCCTGGTGTGCTAGGAGAGGGGATTAAGAGCACTGCTTAAAGGAGCTCCAGAGATGTGCACAAGCCGTGGCTAAAAGCGCGGACCCCAGAGACGGGTGTGGGATGCTGGGGCTGCTGTTGCTGCCGCCAAGAGGCCTGTGTGTGAGCAAAGGTCACTGTCCACGTCCCCCTTCTGGGGAGCCTATGCAGCCCGCCACTGCCGGGATCCCGGGATCCAGGGATAGCTTCCCCGGGAGAGCGCACGGCGCACCTCAGGCTGGTGCAACGTCACGCCGGCCTCTACCGACCGCAGGCTCGCCCTGCACTCCGTACCCATCCCTCCCCCCGGCCTGAGTGAGCCAGAGTCCCCGAAGCGGCTGCTCCTTTAACCCCCCGTCCTGTCTGAGCAAAGAACAGACGCCCTACAGCGACCTACATGCAGAGGCGGGGCCAAATCCAAAGCTGAGACCCAGGAGCTGTGAGAACAAAGAAAAGAAAGGGAAATCCCTCCCAGGAGCCTCAGGAGCAACGGATTAAAGCTCCACAATCAACTTGATGTACCCTGCATCTGTGGAATACATGAATAGACAACGAATCATCCCAAATTGAGGAGGTGCACTTTGAGAGCAAGATTTATGATTTTTTCCCCTTTTCCTCTTTTTGTGAGTGTGTATGTGTATGCTTCTGTGTGAGATTTTCTCTGTACAGCTTTGCTTACACCATTTGTCCTAGGGTTCTATCTGTCCATTTTTTGGTTGTTTTTTGTTTTTTTTAATTTTTTTCCTTAATAATTATTTTTTATTTTAATAACTTTATTTTATTTTATCTTACTTTATTTTATTTTACTTTATCTTCTTTCTTTCTTTCCTTCCTTCCCTCCTTTAGACAACCAATCATCCCAAATTGAGGAGGTGGGCTTTGAGAGCAAGATTTATGACTTTTTCCCCTTTTCCTCTTTTTGTGAGTGTGTATGTGTACGCTTTTGTGTGAGATTTTGTCTGTATAGCTTTGCTTCCACCATTTGTCCCAGGGTTCTATCCATCCGTTTTTGCTTATGTTTTTATTTTTTTCTTAATAATTATTTTTATATTAATAACTTTATTATATTTTATCATATTTTATTTTACTTTATCTTCTTTCTTTCTTCCTTCATTCCTTCCTTCCTTCCTTCCTCCCCGCCTCCTTCCCTCCCTCCTTTCTTTCTTTCCTTCTTTCTTTTCTTTCTACTTCTCCTAATTCTTTCTTTCTACTTTTTCTCCTTTTTGTTCTGAGCCGTGTGGATGAAACCCTCTTGGTGCTGCAGCCAGGAGTCAGTGCTGTGCCTCTGAGGTGGGCGAGCCAACGTCAGGACACTGGTCCAAAGGGACATCCCAGCTCCACATAATATCAAACGGTGAGAATCTCCCAGAGATCTCCATCTCAACACAAGCACCCAGCTTCACTCAACGAACAGCCAGCTACAGTGCTGGACACCCTATGCCAAACAACTAGCAAGACAGGAGCACAACCTCACCCATTAGCAGAGAGGCTGTCTAAAATCATAATAAGACCACAGACACCCCAAAACACACCACCAGACGTGGACCTGCCCACCAGAAAGACAAGATCCAGCCTCATCCACCAGAACACAGGCACTACTCCCCTCCACCAGGAAGCCTACACAACCCACTGAACAAACCTTAGCCACTGGGGACAGACACCAAAAACAATGGGAACTATGAACCTGCAGCCTGCAAAAAGGAGACCGCAAACACAGTAAGATAAGCAAAATGAGAAGACAGAAAAACACAGCAGGTGAGGGAGCAAGATAAAAAACCACCAGACCTAACAAATGAAGAGGAAATAGGCAGTCTACCTGAAAAAGAATTCAGAATAATAATAGTAAAGATGATCCAAAATCTTGGAAATAGAATAGACAAAATGCAAGAAACATTTAACAAGGACCTAGAAGAACTAAAGATGCAACAAGCAATGATGAACAACACAATAAATGAAATTAAAAATACTCTAGATGGGATCAATAGCAGAATAACTGAGGCAGAAAAACGGATAAGTGACGTGGAAAATAAAATAGTGGAAATAACTACTGAAGAGCAGAATAAAGAAAAAAGAATTAAAAGAACTGAGGACAGTCTCAGAGACCTCTGAGACAATATTAAACGCACCAACATTCGAATTATAGGGGTTCCAGAAGAAGAAGAGAAAAAGAAAGGGACTGAGAAAATATTTGAAGAGATTACAGTTGAAAACTTCCCTAATATGGGAAAGGAAATAGTTAATCAAGTCCAGGAGGCACAGAGAGTTCCATACAGAATAAATCCAAGGAGAAATATGCCAAGACACATATTAATCAAACTGTCAAAAATTAAATACAAAGAAAACATATTAAAAGCAGCAAGGGACAAACAACAAATAACACACAAGGGAATCACCATAAGGTTAACAGCTGATCTTTCAGCAGAAACTCTGCAAGCCAGAAGGGACTGGCAGGACATATTTAAAGTGATGAAGGAGAAAAACCTGCAACCAAGATTACTCTACCCAGCAAGGATCTCACTCAGATTTGATGGAGAAATTAAAACCTTTACAGATGAGCAAAAGCTGAGAGAGTTCAGCACCACCAAACCAGCTTTACAACAAATGCTAAAGGAACTTCTCTAGGCAAGAAACACAACATGAAGGTAAAGACCTACAATAACGAACCCAAAACAATTAAGAAAATGGGAATAGGAACATACATATCAATAATTACCTTAAATATAAATGGACTAAACGCTCCCACCAAAAGACACAGATTGGCCGAATGGATACAAAAACAAGACCCATATATATGTTGTCTAAAAGACACCCGCTTCAGACCTAGAGACACATACAGACTGAAAGTAAGGGGATGGAAAAAGATATTCCATGCAAATGGAAACCAAAGAAAGCTGGAGTAGCGATTCTCATATCAGACAAAATAGACTTTAAAATAAAGACTATTAGAAGAGACAAAGAAGGACACTACATAATGATCAAGGGATCGATCCAAGAAGATATAACAATTGTAAATACTTATGCACCCAACATAGGAGCACCTCAATACATAAGGCAAATGCTAACAACCATAAAAGGGGAAATCCACAGTAACACATTCACAGTAGGGGACTTTAACACCCCACTTTCACCAATGGACAGATCATCCAAAATGAAAATAAATAAGGAAACACAAGCTTTAAATGATACATTAAACAAGATGGACTTAATTGATATTTATAGGACATTCCATGCAAAAACAACAGAATACACTTCCTTCTCAAGTGCTCATGGAACATTCTCCAGGATAGATCATATCTTGGGTCACAAATCTAGCCTTGGTAAATTTAAGAAAATTGAAATTGTATCAAGTATCTTTTCCGACCACAATGCTATGAGACTAGATATCAATTACAGGAAAAGATCTGTAAAAAATACAAACACATGGAGGCTAAACAATACACTATTTAATAACGAAGTGATCACTGAAGAAATCAAAGAGGAAATAAAAAAATACCTAGAAACAAATGGCAATGGAGACACAACGACCCAAAACCTATGGGATGCAGCAAAAGCAGTTCTAAGAGGGAAGTTTATAGCAATACAATCCCACCTTAAGAAACAGGAAACATCTCGAATAAACAATCTGACCTTGCACCTAAAGCAATTAGAGAAAGAGGAACAAAAACATCCCAAAGTTAGCAGAAGGAAAGAAATCATAAAAATCAGATCAGAAATAAATGAAAAAGAAATGAAGGAAACGATAGCAAAGATCAATAAAACTAAAAGCTGGTTCTCTGAGAAGATAAACAAAATTGATAAACCATTAACCAGACTCATCAAGAAAAAAAAGGGAGAAGACTCAAATCAATAGAATTAGAAATGAAAAAGGAGAAGGAACAACAGACACTGCAGAAATACAAAAGATCATGAGAGATTACTACAAGCAACTCTATGCCAATAAAATGGACAACCTGGAAGAAATGGACAAATTCTTAGAAATGCACAACCTGCCAAGACTGAATCAGGAAGAAATAGAAAATATGAACAGACCATTCACAAGCACTGAAATTGAAACTGTGATTAAAAATCTTCCAACAAACAAAAGCCCAGGACCAGATGGCTTCACATGCAAATTCTATCAAACATTTAGAGAAGAGCTAACACCTATCCTTCTCAATCTCTTCCAGAATACAGTAGAGGTAGGAACACTCCCAAACTCATTCTACGAGGCCACCATCACCTTGATACCAAAACCAGACAAGGATGTCACAAAGAAAGAAAACTACAGGCCAATATCACTGATGAGCATAGATGCAAAAATCCTCAACAAAATACAAGCAAACAGAATCCAACAGCACATTAAAAGGATCACACACCATGATCAAGTGGGGTTTATTCCAGGAATGTAAGGATTCTCCAATATACGCAAATCAATCAACATGATATACCATATTAACAAATTGAAGGAGAAAAAACATATGATTATCTCAATAGATGCAGAGAAACTTTTGACAAAATTCAACACCCATTTATGACAAAAACCCTGGAGAAAGCAGGCATAGAGGGAACTTTCCTCAACATAATAAAGGCCATATATGACAAACCCACAGCCAGCATCATCCTCAATGGTGAAAAACTGAATCCATTTCCACTAAGATCAGGAACAAGACAAGGTTGCCCACTCTCACCACTCTTATTCAACATAGTTTTGGAAGTTTTAGCCACAGCAATCAGAGAAGAAAAGGAAATAAAAGGAATCCAAATTGGAAAAGAAGAAGTAAAGCTGTCACTGTTTGCACATGACATGATACTATAAATAGAGAATCCTAGAGATAGTACCAGAAAACTACTAGAGCTAATCAATGAACCTGGTAAAGTAGCAGGATACAAAATTAATGCACAGAAATCTCTGGCATTCCTATATATTAATGATGAAAAATCTGAAAGTGAAATCAAGAAAACACTCCCATTTACCACTGCAACAAAAAGAATAAAATATCTAGGAATAAACCTACCTAAGGAGACAAAAGACCTGTATGCAGAAAATTATAAGACACTGATGAAAGAAATTAAAGATGATACCAACAGATGGAGAGATATACCATGTTCTTGGATTGGAAGAATCAACATTGTGAAAATGACTCTACTACCCAAAGCAATCTACAGATTCAATGCAATCCCTATCAAACTACCACTGGCATTTTTCACAGAACTAGAACAAAAAATTTCACAATTTGTATGGAAACACAAAAGACCCCGAATAGCCAAAGCAATCTTGAGAATGAAAAACAGAGTTGGAGGAATCAGGCTCCCTGACTTCAGACTACACTACAAAGCTACAGTAATCAAGACAGTATGGTACCGGAACAAAAACAGAAATATAGATCAATGGAACAGGATAGAAAGCCCAGAGATAAACCCACGCACATATGGTCACCTTATCTTTGATAAAGGAGGCAGGAATGTACAGTGGAGAAAGGACAGCTTCTTCAATAAGTGGTGCTGGGAAAACTGGACAGCTACATGGAAAAGGATGAGATTAGATCACTCCCTAACACCATACACAAAAATAAGCTCAAAATGGATTAAAGACCTAAATGTAAGGTGAGAAACTATCAAACTCTTAGAGGAAAACATAGGCAGAACACTCTATGACATAAATCACAGCAAGACCGTTTTTGACCCACCTCCTAGAGAAATGGAAATAAAAACAAAAATAAACAAATGGGACCTAATGAAACTTCAAAGCTTTTGCACAGCAAAGGAAACCATAAACAAGACCAAAAGACAACTGTCAGAACGGGAGAAAATATTTGCAATTGAAGCAACTGACAAAGGATTAATCTCCAAAATTTATAAGCAGCTCATGCAACTCAATAACAAAAAAACAAACAACCCAATCCAAAAATGGGCAGAAGACCTAAATAGACATTTCTCCAAAGAAGATATACAGACTGCCAACAAACACATGAAAGAATGCTCAACATCATTAATCATTAGAGAATTGCAAATCAAAACTACAATGAGATATCATCTCACACTGGTCAGAATGGCCATCATCAAAAAATCTAGAAACAATAAATGCTGGAGAGGGTGTGGACAAAAGGGAACACTCTTGCACTGCTGGTGGGAATGTGAATTGGTACAGCCGCTATGGAGAACGGTATGGAGGTTCCTTAGAAAACTACAAATAGAACTACCATATGACCCAGCAATCCCACTACTGGGCATATACCCTGAGAAAACCATAATTCAAAAAGAGTCATTTACCAAAATGTTCACTGCAGCTCTATTTACAATAGCCCAGAGATGGAAACAACCTAAGTGTCCATCATCAGATGAATGGATAAAGAAGATGTGGCACATATATACAATGGAATATTACTCAGCCATAAAAAGAAACGAAATTGAGCTACTTGTAATGAGGTGGATGGACCTAGAGTCTGTCATACAGAGTGAAGTAAGTCATAAAGAGAAAGACAAATATCATATGCTAACACATATATATGGAATTTAAGAAAAAAGAAAAATGTCATTAAGAACCTAGGGGTACAACAGGAGTAAAGACACAGACCTACTTGAGAATGGATTTCAGGATATGGATAGGGTGAAGGGTAAGCTGTCAAAAAGCGGGAGAGAGGCATGGACATATATACAGTACCAAACATAAGGCAGATAGCTAGTGGGAAGCAGCTGCATAGCACAGGGAGGGTGCTTTGTGACTGCCTGGAGGGGTGGGATAGGGAGGGTGAGTGGGAGGGAGGGAGACGGAAGAGGGAAGGGATATCGGAACAGATGTATATGTATAACTGATTCACTCTGTTATAAAGCAGAAACTAACACACCATTGTGAAGCAATTATACTCCAATAAAGTTGTAAAAAAAAAAAAAGGGCCTGGGAGCTTGGGGGGTGGGGCTTAGGCTCAAGGAACAGAGGGGCCCAGGCGTGCCCCCCACCCCTGTCTCAGAGGGCAGGGGAATCTCACCTGGGAGCCCAGCAGGCTTCCTGGGCTCAAGTGGGGAGGGCAAACACCCTCGTCTCCTCTCTTGCTCCTCCAGTCTGGGAGGGCCCCTCCCACCTGCCTCTCCTAATCTCCTCGGCTTCTCTCCTATGCCCCCCAGACCAATGCGGCTGGGGGGAGTGGCCTTGGAGGGCTGGACCCCGGCCTGGGAGCTCAACAGGCTTCCTGGGCTCGAGTGGGCAGGGCAGTCGCCCTCCGCTCCTCCTGTTTTCCTCTCAGCCTCCTTCCTATGCCCTCAAGGACCCATGTGGCCTGGAGGCGGCTTTGGAGGGCAGGGGACCGGCCTGGGAGCTCAGCAGGCTTCCTGGGCTCTAGTGGGAGGGGCAATCGCCCTCTGCTCCTCTCCCACTCCTCCGGGATGCCCCTATTGTTTTAATAGCACCTTTATTTCAAACTGCTATGGTTTCTTTCTATACATTACTATATTTGGAGGGTACACAGGGGGTTCTCTAAAAGCAATTCCGATGTCTTACAGTTCTTTTTGTCATTGCACAGGATGATGAAAGATAGAACAGAAGAGAGAGATACAATGAAAGAAAAACAGATTATGACTTGAAACTGGGAGATAGCACCAGGCAGCACAGGAAGAGAGAGGCATAGATACTATTATATATAATCAACATATGCTAAATTAATATATTTTAAAATAATAATTGATTATACAAAGTGTTATAATTGATATTAAAAAAAAATGAAGTGAGAGAGTGGCATGGACATATATACACTATCAATAGTAAAATAGACAGCTAGTGGGAAGCAGCCGCATAGCACAGGGAGATCAGCTCGGTGCTTTGTGACTACCTAGAAGGGTGGGATAGGGAGGGTGGGAGGGAGACGCAAGAGGGAGGGGATATGGGGATATATGTTTATGTATAGCTGATTCACTTTGTTATACAACAGAAACTAACATAGCATTGTAAAGCAATTATACTCCAATAAAGATGTTAAAACAAAATAAAGGAGAAAAAAAAAACAGGAGAATAACACTAAAAGATCTGCATGTCTCAGGAAAAAAAAAAGGTAAGAAAAGATACACCTAATCAAGTTAAGACTTGTTTGCCTTGAATAATTTTCACACCTATGAGTAAGTACATGGATAGGCATGCATTCGTCTGCCAAAATTCTAAGCTTTAAAGATATTTTGTTTATTTATGTTTAAAAATTGTCAGTGTTCTGCCACAAGCCATTTTTAAAAATGCACTCCTAGAAGAAGAAAGTAAAGCTGAATTAAAGTGAAAAGGAGGCAGGGTATAAATTATACCCCATCTCTTGAATACTAGGCGAACACCCCCAAAGTCCCTCATATAGAAATTCTCAGGATAGTAGTAACTTAGGTATTCAAGACTGGTCTCTTACACATGTGAGAAATCTTTTCAACTGTGTCAAGAGAATGCCAAATTTAGGAAAACATTGCCACCTTCAAATTCTTCACAAAAAGCTAAGGCTCAACAACAAAATCCAATATAATTTTGATTAAGCATGAATTCAATCTCCAGCCCAGCTCAAACCTGACTTGACTGCAGGCAATGTTGATTTATTTCTCACTCTCCACTGAAGCCTCAGGTTTTATTCTAGCAATGATAGAAACAGGACCGATGGATAACTGTTTTTAGTGTTTACATCACTCTCCATCAGGGTGACCTTGGCTTCAACTGGATAGCTCAGACCTTAGGAAATGGATGAGTGTCTGTTTTATTTTTGCAATTACATGTTGGGGGGATGAGAGCAAAGACAGTAGATATTCCCACTACAATTCATTCTGAGGCCAGAAAGAGGAATTTTCTCCATAGCTGAGTTCAAAGGAGAGACACGGGAGTGGGGCTGGTGGAAGGCTGCCCACAGAGGCGAAGGTGAGTTGCACTGTCACATGTCTGGATTACCCTCGTGCCCTAGGCCACACCCTCACTGCCCCACCCCAGCCAGTGGCAGTGACAAGGAAGACACAGCCCCCGTGTGGGTTCCACCCCAATGGGAACAGCAAGAGGGCCAGGGCTGACCCCTGTGGAACCTAGGAGAGTCTGGTCCTTCCACAGGTCTTACAGAAGGACCACTTCTGACTCATCATCCAGGCACCATGGGCACATCTTAAGAGAAACAGCTGTCCAGACTGCCGATTCTCATTATCGAGGGTAGTTCTGTCCTATCAAGTTTTAGTGAACACTGAAACAGATGATGGGACTGAGCCATCACTTCTAGGCAAATACAGAGTTAGATTCCTGCAAGCCTCTGGTCTCAGCATTTTCGTCAACCCATCAGTACACAACCTTGTTTTATGTGTGCTTCTGCTGAAAGGTGCCTTATTTAATATCTGTTGTTGATTCATTAACACTGAACTCATGTCCTCTAAGTCCTCAGCTTAGAGGACATGAGTTCAGAACTCAGCTCTCTAAGTCCTGCCTGAAATAAGTTTATTACCACACGTCTCTTCTGGTAAAGCCCACGGCAGCCTTCTCAAACTTAACCCACACTAGACAGTACTGCAGCTCTCCACCGGGGCCACTTTAAAAGGCAAAATCGCCCCCCAAAAAGCACAGACATGGGGCTTCCCTAGTGGCTTAGTGGTTGGGAGTCCACCTGCCGATGCAGGGGACACGGGTTCGTGCCCTGGTCCGGGAGGATCCCACATGCCGCGGAGCGGCTGGGCCCGTGAGCCATGGCCGCTGAGCCTGCGCGTCCGGAGCCTGTGCTCCGCAACGGGAGAGGCCACAACAGGGAGAGGCCCGCGTACCGCAAAAAAAAAAAAAAAAAAAAAAAAAAGCACAGACATGTGAAAAACATGGCACTAAATACCGTGTAAACAACACGTGTCAACAGTGACAGAGCTGAAATAGGAAGCTAGCGCGTCACCTTGTTCCCCCTCAGCTGGGTACATGCCTGTCAGGCGACTTTTGTGAGCTTTCGCGCATGTCTGGGAATGGGGCTTACAGATAAATTTTACAGCGTATTTGAATTTGTAAATACAGACTCCAAGAATAACGACAACCGACTCTGTGTGAGAGGAGCGAGCTCCGTCCCTAAAGAAGCAACTCCCCAGGAGGCGGCCTACCTTGGCGCGTCGTGAAGACCTTGGTGAAGACCGCGTATGACAGCTGCCAGGCTGCTTTCTTCACTTGCAGAAACTACTACCGGTACAGTGACGGGCACTGGGCTTGACCACCCTGAGGACAAGGACCGCACTTGTGAAACGACGTCAGTCAAAAACGGACCCGGAGGAGAAGAAATGGCGGCTCTCACGCATGCGCCCTCGGAAGAACGGAACCAACCTAGACTGATTTCCCATCAATGCCTGATTGACAGGAGACGGGGAGTTACCTGCTGACCAGTGAGCATCCCCCAAGAATCTCTCCCCAGCTTCAGGCCAACTAATTCACTGCTTGGACTCTGATTACTTGCCCATAGATAACAGCCAGCCCTAAAGCCTCAACGTACTTGCTATATAAAATGCATTTACCGAATTGCAATTTCTCTCGGTTATTCCTGTAAAAATTCAGTTTCTGGTGATGTGAGCTTGCCTCAGTTTACCTCTTTATTTAGGATGACGCACTGAAATGACAGACCACTTGGGACAACTTGTTAACCAGGATGAATTCCTCTGGCAAACTGGGCGGGCTTACCAGTTGTCTCTCCTTCAAGTCTGACCCTCCTGACATTTCAGAGTCAGAGACAGAGAGGACCCCAGAAAAAGAAGAAAGGCCTTCTCACTGTGGAAAAAAAAATAAGGATTGGAGTCATTCATTTATATATTTTAAGAGTCTAATCTTATACCCCGATGTGATGAAACAGTATAGATCAGTTAAAAGGGTTTAAAGCAGTTTCCCAGGTGTAGTGGTTGATGACATACAACTAACTGCAGGTGTACACTCCAGTACTCCCTCTCCCAGTGCCCCCACCCCTGCCCACACCCACACCTCCCACACCTCCACCCCCCCTCCACCCCCACCCTTGCAAAAAAATCAAGGGGGAAATTTGAAAACTACAGGAATCTATTAGCTGGTCCAGGCTCCTGGAGGCTAAAAGCTACTGAAAGTCACGTCCCTTAACATAATAAAGCCAGAGCTCAGCCCTCTAAGTGGGTGAGAGGTCGAGTCACCTATTGTCATCTGCCCGAACAGAAGCCACTTCCTCTTCCCCCCCCCCCCCGGGGCATGAAAAATATTGAGACATTCTGATATTCCTTCCCAAGATTACGCTGTGAAACAATGAAGCCTGCTTCAGTTATACCTCTGTACCTATGGGGAGACCACTTTGGAGGGCACTCTCTTTTATAAGAGATGTTTTTTACCATCAAGCAGTGTCTTCCTTCCCATGTTCCTCCTATTATAGATAAAGGCCTGAAACAAGAGCAAATATAAGGAATACTTTTTAAGTCATCTTCCTGTATTTAGTCTGAACCACTGCAAGTTCTCTCCTCTGATCGACAGGAGTGACAGAAATGGCTTCGATTTGCTGCGGGGAGCCAAGCCCTGGGCTGGGAACTTCATCGTATCATCACAAAATCTTATTGGGTCAGTTATTATTCCCATTTTATAGATGTGGAAACTGAAAGCCCAGAATCACAAGTCAGTAAGTAGTGTTGCTAAAATCCAGTCTTAGACCCATCAAGCTGCAAAACCCATGCTCTCAATCTCTATGCCGTTTGACTACCACATAGGCAGTGTTCTCCTGACCTAGTGCTACTGTTGCAAGAAGGGGGACCCCTTCCAGGGCCCGAGAGTGGGCTCTTGTCTAACACTCGGAAATGAATTGTCCAAAGAGACACACATGCTGACAAAGCAAGGGGCTTTATTGGGAAGGGGCACCCGGGGGGAGAGCAGCAGGATAAGGGAACCCAGGAGAACTGCTCTGCCACGTGGCTCAGTCTCAGGTTTTATGGTAACTGCCTTAGTTTCCGGATTATCTCTGGCCGATCACTCTGACTCAGGGTCCTTCCTGGTGGTGCGTGCATCACACAGCCAAGATGGATTCCAGCGAGAAGGATTCTGGGAGGTTAGTAGGACTTATGGACTGGCGTCTCCTCTCTCCTTTTGACCTTTCCCAAATTATTCTGGTTGGTGGTAGCTTGCTAGTTCCTGTTCCTTACCAGGACCTCCTATTGTAAGATAACTCATGCGAGTGGTTACTATGGTGCCTGGCCAGGACAGACGGCTTCAGTCAGTGGTTCCCCTAACACTACCTATAAGTAAGTTATGCTTACTAGCTCTAGCTTAAAAAAAAGAAAAGAAAAACTTATTCACTTCTGAATATTAGACATTAAAAAAAAGAATATGAGTTAATATATGACAAAACACTCATCTTTTATGAGCATGAGTAGTATATACCTATCAAAAAACACATGCTATAAAGGGATAAGGAGAACATAAGATTAAATGTTGCAATGAAATTTCAGGGTAGGACAACACCAGCCAGACAGCAGAAGCCTCCCAAATTTCACTAATCGCTATAGACACATTAATCTGGTGGTGGCATATAAGGCGGATTGAGGGCATGGGGGTGGGAAGGGCAGAGCCAGGAAGGCCCGTTAGGAGAATATGGCAACAGTTCAGGTATGAGCTCATTACGGCAGTGTCATTGAGAATGGAAAAGAGGAAACAAATACAAAGGATGATATGGAGATAGAATCCAAAATGCTTGGTGAGGGAAGGAAACTGTGAGGTTTTCAGTCAAAGAGGAACCTTGCCAGGGAGAAAGAAGGGGACTGAGCTGTCTACTTTGGCTGACATTTTTGATAAACCTTAAACAGTTAGCCCGTAAACATCTATCTTCAAGCTGTTCCTCCCAATCTTCATACACATCCCTCGAAAACACTACCATTTTTACATTTTATCTTTTTATTCCCCTCATGAAATCACTTATTTATTTTAAGCAAGTTTCTCCAACAAAAAGAACCTTTATATTCTATATCCCTCTTCCCACCCACTCCCTAAAAGTCCCTACTTTTAAAGTTAATCCTCTTATAATATCTAAGTCAGTAAAATATTTGTTAGACTAATTTCCTCTAGCACTAAATTTCATAGATAATCAAAAGGAGGTATATTCTACTCCTATTGCTTTTCTCAGAAATTTGTTAACTGAAGGATGGTCTTAACAAACTTACGCATGCTATATAGTATTTTCTTCTAATTAAATGCTTTACTATCTCAAGCATTAATGGGTAGACAGCTTATAGACATTGAGAATTCTCCAGTGAGCTGCTAAAGCTGACAACAACCAGATACCAGCATGGACAGACCCCATGAATCTTCATAACTATCAAATTAAGTCACAAGAGACTTTTATCTCACTGGTGAAATCTAGTCAGGAACTAGGCAAATGGAGGGAATTCAGGGAACATGCCCAGAGCCTTCCTGCCAGGGCAGTAACTGGCCAACCTGCTTGAGTTGGTCTTGCCAGAATTTCCTACATTGGAGGAAATGATACAAGAAATGAGGACATATCCTGAAGAGATGGTAAGAGATTAGTATTAGTTTTATGATGTTGGCAAGTGGGAAGACTGTATCAAAAGACAGAAAATTCCAATGAACACACATTTATAAGACACTTATTTCAGTAAAAAACCCTGTACTAAATTCTGTGGCTAACACAAAAATCGTTCATATATTTCATAAATATTTATGGAATGCCTACTTTGTGCCAGGCACTCTGTTATAAACAGGGGATAAATACAGTAGAAAAAAGACAAAATTCCTGTCCTCGTGGAAACCACTATGTACTGGGAAAGGAAGACAAGAAACCAACAAACAAAAAGTACTGTGAAATGCTGTCACAGAGAGGGTGTTATAGAGCATACAACAGGATCCCACACACAGAGCCAGCTGCAAGGATCAGGGGGTCACAGGATTTTTTGAAGGAAAGCCATGTGTATTGGTTTCCTAGGGCTGCCATCACAAATTACCACAAAGTTGGTGGCTTAAAACAACAGAAGTTTATTCTCTCACAGTTCTAGAGGCTGGAAGTCTAAGATCAAGGTGTTGACAGGATCACACTCCATCTGAAGACTCCAGGGAAGAATTCTTCCTTGCCTCTTCCAGTTCCTAGTGGCTCCCTGCCATCCTTGGCCTTCCTAGGCTTGTAGGTATATCACTCCACCCTCTGCCTTTGTCATCACATGAACTTACTCCCCGTTTTCTCTGAGTTTCTGCGTCCTCTCCCTTTCTTATAAGGACACCAGTCATCGGGTTAGGGCGTCACTCTAAACTAACCACATCTGCAAAGACCCTATTTCCAAATAAAGGCACATTCTGAGGTTCCAGGAAGACATGAATTTTGAGGGAATACTATTCAACCCACTAAACCAGACAAGAAATTACAGAAGCCTGATCTAAGGTTGTGGCCATATAAATGGAGAGAAGAGGAAGGAGCCCAGAACGACTCTGTGTTCTCCAGCATGGATGACATATTCGTGCCAGCTCTGAGATGAGGGATTCCAAGCAAAGGGAGCTTTTCTTGGGGTGTTGGTATTACCAAGTTCTTAAGATTATAGCTACTATTCTTGAACATCTGTTATGTAACATGTTTTCTAAAACTCACAAGAACCCTGCAAAATAGGTATGATTTTCAGGTTACAGCTGAGAACACTGAAGCTAGAGGAGTGAGGTACTTTCTCAGAATCCCTCAGTTTGGAAGAGGTAAAAGATGGGAGAGAAGGGGTGAGTGGAGAATATGGAAGAGCGCCCACACGAGTTTCCTAGGTCAGGAAATGATCCTAGAGTAACGAAATCTTGGCAGGATAGTTACATTCCTTAAATTACTATCTTGGGAAACTCCATACATTGTCGCTAACATGGTTTATATGGAGAAATTCACAAGGCAAAGTTGACGTTTCCTTCCCTTTATACCTTTATATGTGTAAGTCTTCTATTGAGGAATCAAGGAACCTTGTCCCTCAGTTAAAAGTTGTAAAAACTAAGCTATCAAAATTCAGCCATCCCTAAACTTGGCATTCATCTGCCAAACCAAGAGCTGTCCTGCCTTTTCATCCCATCATTGGACTAACTCATCCACAGGCTCTCAGCCTCTGGGAGCTTCTTCTTGCGCTTGTTAAAGAAAATTACTCAAAACACAGAAGTAAGGCAAAAAATAATTTTGTGACCTTTTAATGCCCTGCTGGACAAGCTCTAATAAGCCCACTTGTGGGTCATCTCTTTTGAGGAATGTAAGTTCGTTTCACTTAATATCACAGTTGATAAGGGCAATGACATTTTACAACTCTGTAAAATTATAAGTTTAACTTATATATATATATATATATATATATATATATATATAATTTTTACTAACATGCATTTTCCTATTGACTTTTTAATTTCACTTCTTACTTTCTTTTTGAAGGAGTTCTGTCATTCTGCTAGTTTACTCCTTAATAATAATATAAATAAAACTTTAATTCATGCTTACCGTCTTTTTCTGAGGCTCAGGCTGATAATATTGAAATGACTAATATATCCCAGGTAAGAAATGACCCTCCAACCCTACCCCAAGTACTTCTATAGCAAGCACTATTGTAATGGCTTGTTTGCCTGCCTTCTCTGCCAGACTAGGCAGTAACTTCTAAGGAGTCACTGAACATTTCTGTCTTACATCCCACTGTTGTCTCCAGAACCCAGGGGATGAGCTCAACAAAAATCCCTGAATGAGTTTCATACTCAAAATGCCTCTCCTTTCTCCCACACTTTCTCCCACTCTTCTTTTTCATCATAAGCTGAAACTCCCACATCTTCTAACTTGAGAATGGCGTTCTTAACCATCTGCAACCTCTTTGAAAAGTACCAACTTATTATCTAGTCAAATGATAAGTTTTTCTCCCAATGACAGACACACACAGGGTTTAGGCTAGAACAGGATAGAATTCACATCATCTTCCTAAGCATCAGTAACCTTCAAAAGTAAATTTTAATAAAAATTACTACCATTTTGAAAATTAAAATGTCAGTTTTTATTGATAGAAATTGGTTACACGACTAGCATACTATAAGGACAGTGCTGTTAAATGAACTCTAAAATGGACAGAAATATGTAAAACACCTGAAATACATAATCTTCTCAAGCAGAAGATGCTATATTCATACCCATAAACCAATTAGCATTCAGTGTCTATCCAGTCAAGGAATGAGACTCACTATTCTGATCCAGCTCTTTGTTGAAAGACTTTTTTTTAATAGGATTTTTTTTTCATTTATTTATTTATTTTTGGCTGCGTTGGGTCTTCGTTGCTTTGCACAGGCTTTCTCTAGTTGAGGTGAGCAGGGGCTACTCTTTGTTGCAGTGTGAGGGCTTCTCATTGTGGTGGCTTCTCTTGTTGCAGAGCACGGGCTCTAGGCGCATGGGCTTCAATAGCTGTGGCACACGGGCTCAGTAGCTGTGGCTCGCAGGCTCTAGAGCTCAGGCTCAGTAGTTGTGGCACACGGGCTTAGTTGCTCCGCAGCATGTGGGATCTTCCCGGACCAGGGCTCGAACCCGTGTCCCTGGCATTGGCAGGTGGATTCTTAACCACTGCGCCACCAAGGAAGTCCCTGAAAGACTATTCTATTGGTATTAAATTTGTGGTAATAATGAAAGCCTTGGTAGGTATCAAATATAACTGCCAGTTATCAATTTATTGACTCAGCTTTAAATTTATCCTATGTGCTTACTCAGTAAAAACAAATTTGGGCCCTTTATCCTTCCTTTGTAGCTGGCAAGATATTAAGCTTTCTCAGTAGAGGGCACTGTAGAGGCACTGCAGGAGGAAAGAGCCTTGTTCCTCCTTCAGTGTGTTCAATTGGCAGGCTCCTCAGAATCCAGGTCCCCAGCAGAGGAAGGTTCCCCCATACACAGCTTCTTCAGCGCACGCAGCTTCTCCAGCATTAGGCTCGTGCAGCATGGGCAGCTGCTCCAGTGTCCAACGCCCACACCCAAGGCCTCCCCAGCACTGAGTGCCCATAGTACCAAATGGCCAGCAGCACCCGGCCAACAGCAGCTCCCCCCAGAAATCCCCTCAGGCATGTTGTAATGGAGGGTCGCTGGAGAGACACCTTCTAAACAGATTCCTCCAGTACCCTAGAGGATGGATTTCCAGCAAGATTCCCTGGCACAAACCCTACGGCAAAGTCTGAATCTAAGTTCGGGGCTGTAGGGTGGGCGGAGGAGGTTTTCCCTGGGTGCTCTGTCTCAACTACTCCTTATATCTGTTACTCCTATATCGGGTAGAGTTTTCTCTGTTTCTTACGAACCAATCCCTCATTATTCCAATCCCGTCATAGTTAACAATTCTTTATATTAAACTTTCCCTGTTCAAATTACTGTGTGCCTTCTCTCTCCCGACTGGACCCAGACTGAGACAAACCCCTAGAAGCAAAATGAAAGTCAAACACCTTTTTAAAGATACCTTATTGGACACTTCATATAAAGAGAATTTTCCCATGCAAAAAGTTTAGTCATACAGAAATGAAATAATATATTTAAAGAAATAGAAATCATTTACATATTTGGGATTTAGGTAGCTAAGAAAAATGAAAGCATATAGATTTTTCTTATGCTTTTCTACTGATATAAAGTTCAAATCATCATAACCATGTTTGTTTACTTTGAGATGAGCAAGATGTATTGTTTTATTATCCTGGGAGGGTCTCTGCAGTGTCCCCAGTACTTAAAATTGGCTTAATGCTAAGTTAAATGCAGGTCAGTCACAGACAACCAAATGACTTACAAGCTCTGGCTGCCCCTCAGTAAAGAATTTTCAAATCCTCTGTCATCTTTAAGGAAACATTTCTCAATTGTTTAAGTAGAATTGTGAGAGACTACAAAAGGGAGAAGCACCGTTCGGTAATCAGAGCCATGGGCAAGTTACATTACATCACTAGGCACCAGTTTCCTCATGCGTGAAAGGGGGATAAAGACAGCACCTACCTCACAGGGCTGCTGTCAGGACCAAATGAGTAAAGATATGTAATGCACTTAAAATTATGCCTAGCAAGTAAGTGTTTGCTATTATTCTTATCATCCATGATCTTATTCCTGAAATGCTATTAATTTTATAATACAATTATAAAATAGACACTATACTCCCTTCATAATTCCAACAGGAGAACCAACATTTTATGTAAGCACTTAGCCTAAGTAAGCAGCAGTAAAAATGTTCTGTATGTCCAATAGCCTTATACTAATATGGGATTTGGTCAAGTAATGACTACCTGCATCAGAAATACCATGTAAGTAGCTTCTCAAGTGAGTTTTGCTAGGAGTCTAATTCTATTTGGAGTAAACGCAAATTTTGTAAATGTTAAGAAATTGCCAATGGCATAATAATCATCCAAACTTCTTATATGTTAGAATGAAGGCTACCTCTTTTTTCTAAGAATTTGGGGTTGCAGAGAAAGTGAAGTTTCTTTAAATTTAGTTTTATAATTTTCGAAGTTTTATACCTTAGATATTATCTTTGGGTTTAACTCCTGCTGATGGGCAGGTAGATAACTTCAGACAAGTGTTTTCACCTATTCAAATCCTAGTTTCTTCCCCTATAACATGAGGATGGAAATGCCTGTGATGAAAGATGGTCACAAGAATTAAATGAGATAGGGAATTCCCTGGCATCCAGTGGTTAGGACTCCACGCTTCCACGGCAGGGGGCCCAGGTTTGATCCCTGGTTGGGAAACTAAGATCCCGCAAGCTGTGCGGTGCAGCCAAAAAAAAAAAGAATTAAATGAGATAATGTCTGTAAAGCTGGGATCACTCATGACATCACCACTGCTCAGTAAGGGAAGGCAGCAGCCATTCTTGTTACTATTGCTGAGGATTTTATTACCTAACTTTCTGCCTTATTAATTTCATGACCTCTTTTTTAAACAAGTACGTGTCAGAAGAAGATCCTATAATGTCAATGTGCGTATAATAAAAATTAACCAGAACCTGAAGGTACCTTGAACTTAGTTGCTCACATGCCAGCTTAATATTTCTTTTCTCTCTATTTTCCTTTCCTTCCAAAATAAATGTCTCCTTTCTAAGCTCGAAGTGAAGAGCATGTGAATATTTCTCAATGAGCTCTTTTACCTGTTTTTCATTGTTTGGCTGAGAACCACTTTGAGCATTCCTTATACAAAGTGTGGTAATTTCACCATCCACTGTCTCTTGACATAGAGCATGAAATTTTTTCAGTGTGCTTTCATAAAATCCACTCATCTTTTTCAGGTAAAGGAAAATATCTGTGTCGAGAACAAGCCTTTCTCCTCTTCTCATAGTCTCAGGTGTTGAGGACCTGGGTGGCTTTAAAGAGTGACTACTTTTCCATGTACTTCCTCTGGGGCTCTGTCTACTCCTGTTTTTTTCTAAAAGAGAACTTGCTTTTAATAGCAAAGATTCTTTGAGCTTCTTGATAGCCAGAAATGATCCTTGAACGGAGATTCTTCCACTGGCTTCCAAAGGACTGAAGCATAAAGATGGGATTTCCCTTTTCAGGTCCATTACCAGACTTCTCAGACCAAATTGACTCCGAAAAACAGAAAGATCAAGGACAGCATTTACAGAGCTGAAGACCTAAAATTAAACAGAGAAATTAAAACAGCACCACCTAGTGGAGCAGACTACATAAACACATTCTTTTTCTGTCACTTTCTTGGTTTCCCCTGCAGTAGCCCCTAAACCAGGCCTCAACTGCCTAGCACAACTGCCTAGCACAGCTGGCTTCTTGCGCCATAGCTGCCCATCAGACGGATGCCACAACCCTATCAAGGCCACAGTGTTCGATTTGGGGTTCACATTTCTCACTGGATTACCTTAAATAGAGGTGGTCAAATATTTTTTCAGAGGCAGAATGTTTTTTTGAAACAAAGTCTGAAGCAGAACCCAGAGAAATACACTGTTCTGGTTCTGCTCTGTGGATAGGGGCCCCGTAGAGAGCCCTCCAAGTTAGAAGTTCCTCAGATGGCTGCACAGAACCATAGGTTTCTTACAGAATAAAGTTTTAAACCAATGCTTTGAATTTTACTTTTTCCTCTTACTTCCACCTTTACTGTGTCTTCAAAGCTCCTTTTTAATGTTCATCCTAATTGTTTTTTCCCCCACAAAAGAAGTCTTTAGGTAGATGCCTGACATCATCCATGACAGCAGAAAAGCTCACTGTCACTTTAAAAGCATTAAGAGAGTCATAGAGAAACATAAAAATGACCAGGCAATAACCAAAAAATTTCAAGACACAGTTTTGACCTTTAACACCGACTCAGGTTAACAGGAGTTTGCACTTTCTTTTCTAGAAGTCATGGGATGAGGGTGCTTTGTGCCTCCTATGTAGAGGAGATACTCTGCAGAAGAAATGGGATCCAGATAATCAGCATTACACTTACCTTTTCACTAAAATGGGAGACGGTGAGTTGAGCGGGTCTGACTATCTCTGCTAGATAGTGTTTCTTTTTTCTGATGACATTCTCTGCAACTAAGTGGAAAAAGGGCCACCAGAAGTGTTTATGGCACAATACACTAATAATTATTTTAATTAATAATAATAGAGATGTTCAATTCTTTTTAAATACCTAAGATTTTTTCTGTTTCCTCTAAATTCAGCATTTACATAGTTTTTCCTTCTACTTTAACACATTAAAATTTATACATATATATGTATACATACATACATAAAACACTTGCATGTTTTGTATGTTATATATAATACATAACAAACACCTAAAAGTAAATCCCCCACCACTCTGTTAATTATGGTCATGAGGAGACTTCACCTTTCTGAATCCAGGATATCACACTGTCCTGGTTTGTTTTCCTCTAATTCACTGGCTGACCTGCTCAGTCTCCTTCGCTAATTATCCTTCTCTCCCCATTCTCTAGGCTTTGGCATGCCCCCTCCCACCCCCCTGCCCCACCGCCTCAGGCCTCACACCTCTTTGCTAACCTTACACCCACCCCCGGGTGATGTCAACCATTTCCACAGCTTTAGACATCATCTCTCTATGTATCACCTCGAAAATCCTCTCTTCAACATCGACCTTTCTCCCTTCTGCCTGTGGAAATCTCTACTTCATTATCTGAATAGACGTCTCAACGACCAAAATTCGACTCTTAATAACTAGCTCCCTTCCAAAAGTACTCTTCCTCCCGTGTTCAGCATCTCAGAAAATGACACTTAGTCCATCTACAAATTCTGAACACCCACCAGTTTTCAATCACCTGCCCTGCTACCAGCCTAGTCAAGCACCGACTAGTAGCTCTTATTCTCCACATGGCTGCCAGATGGATCACGTTAAAAAAGGCCATCACATTCTGTCAGTCCTCTGCTTAAAACCCTCCAATGGCTTCCCATGTCACCTAGAATAAAATCCAGACACCTTTCTTTGACCCATGTGCTCCTAAACCTAACCTGGTCCCAGCTGCCCATCTAACCACATCTCCTATTCTCTCCTCCTTGCTCATTCCACTCCAGTCACACGAACCTCCCCACTGCTCTTCAGAACACCCAGCAGGCTGCCCCTCAGAGAATGTTTCCCAGTCCTTCCCTGTGCCTAGAATTTTCTTCCCCCTTATCTGCATGAGTCATTCTCTTACTTCATTCAAGTCTCTGTTCAAATGTCACATAAACAGAGTATTTTCCTACCCACTCTACCTAAAGTAGCACTATCCATCACATTCTATCCCGTTATTCTTCTTTATATTTTTAATAGCACCATATTATATATTAATATGTATAAATATAAAAGTATATATAAATATACAAATAAATAAAGCAAACAACAATTATATATTCATTTATTGGCTTGTTTATTATCTCTCCACAGATGTATGCTTCATGAAAAAAAAAATTTTGCCTATTTCATTCATTGCTGTATAGCCTCAAGGCCTAGAATGGTGCCTGAAAAGTAATAGGCCCTCAATAAATACTTGGGAATAAATGAATGAATGAGCCCTCTCTTTCTCTCTGAGTTAACCAATGCAATACACAAAACTAATAATTTCCCTTAATAATATAAAATTATTAACTTCTACGTTCCGCTTAGAGAAATAATAAGGAGCCCTTCCGGCCGTCCCTTACCTGAACATCCCCATTGAGAAGGAATGACATAACTAATGGTGAGAGATAAAGGTACTGATAACCCACAGTCTTTTGGATCTCTCTCTGGACCCTATCTTCCCTCAAGCAGAGCGAGGTCTCTTCTGCTCCTACTCTTATGTAGTACTTTTACCTCCAAAAGGCTGGCATGGAGACTCACCTTTCTTTGGCAATTTATTCTACCAGCCACTGTGCTGTACAGAAGGCTGCCCCATCCATGAGGCTGGAGGGGTGAATAGCTCTGCGGACCCAACTTCCTCACTTATGTCAGGTTGGAGGTGGGGAACAGAGTGGCTCACTCTGACCTCAGATCCAAGCCATATATCTTCAGTCCAACTTTCCCAGTAATAAAGCAGATACTATATGAGAATATCCATTTGTTGGTTTGATCAAAGAGAAGCAAATGGTATAATTAAATTGCTGAAGCCACCTCAAAATTCTCCAAGTATTTATCTTTTTTGTGAGATTATAGATAACTTTTGTGGGTTTTTTTTCTGTATTTTACAAATTTTCTACAATAAAACATCTTTATCCCAAGATATAGACAGATTTAAAATATAGAAAAAAAGTCTTTAAGACTGCCTGTTATTGACAACTCTATCATGAGACATTTTCACATTTATTCTTGCTTAACACACTATTGTGCCACTTTTATATTGAAGAATAGAATTATTGAGGAGGAGCTTCAAGATGACAGAAGAGTAAGACACGAAGATCACCTTCCTCCCCACAAATACATCAGAAATACATCTACAGGTGGAACAGCTCCTACAGAACTCCTACTGAACGCTGGCAGAAGACCTCAGACCTCCCAGAAGGCAAGAAACTCCCCACGGGCAAGAAACTTACCCTACCTGGGTAGGGTAAAAGAAAAAAGAAAAAACAGAGACAAAGAATAGGGACGGGGGCTTCCCTGGTGGCACAGTGGTTGAGAGTCCGCCTGCCGATGCAGGGGACACGGGTTTGTGCCCCGGTCTGGGAGGATCCCACATGCTGCGGAGCGGCTGGGCCCATGAGCCATGGCCACTGAGCCTGCGCGTCCAGAGCCTGTGCTCCGCAACGGAACAGGCCACAACAGTGAGAGGCCCGCGTACCGCAAAAAAAAAAAAAAAAAAAAAAGAATAGGGACGGGACCTGCACCACTGGGAGGGAGCTGTGAAGGAGGAAAGGTTTCCACACACTAGGAAGCCCCTTCACGGGCGGAGACTGCAGGTGGCGGACGGGGGAAACTTCGTAGCCACGGAGGAGAGATCAGCAACAGGGGTGCGGAGGGCAAAGAGGAGAGATTCCCACACAGAGGGTCGGTGCCGACCAGCACTCACCAGCCCGAGAGGCTTGTCTGCCTACCCGCCGGGGCGGGCAGGGTCTGGGAGCTGAGGCTCGGGCTTCGGAGGTCAGATCCCAGGGAGAGGACTGGGGTTGGCGGTGTGAACACAGCCTGAAGGGGTTAGTGAGCCACAGCTAGCCGGGAGGCAGTCCGGGAAAAGTCTAGAGCTAATGAAGAGACAAGAGACTTTTTCTTGCCTCTTTGTTTCCTGGTGCGCGAGGAGAGGGGATTCAGAGCGCTGCTTAAAGGAGCTCCAGAGACGGGCGGGAGCCGCGGCTATCAGCGCGGACCCCAGAGACGGGCATGGGACGCTAAGGCTGCTGCTGCCGCCACCAAGAAGCCTGTGTGCAAGCACAGGTCACTCTCCACACCTCCCCTCCCAGGAGACTGTGCAGCCAGCCACTGCCAGGGTCCCGTGATCCAGGGACAACTTCCCCGGGAGAACGCATGGCATGCCTCAGGCTGGTGCAACATCACGCTGGCCTCTGCTGCCGCAGGCTCTCCTGGCATCCGTACCCCTCCCTACCCCCGGCCTGAGTGAGCCAGACCCCCAAATCAGCTGCTCCTTTAACCCCGTCCTGTCTGAGTGAAGAACAGACGCCCTACAGTGACCTACAAGCAGAGGCGGGGCCAAATCCAAAGCTGAACCCCAGGAGCTGTGCGAACAAAGAAGAGAGAGGGAAATCTCTCCCAGCAGCCTCAGGAGCAGTGGATTAAACCTCGACAATCAATTTGATGTACCCTGCATCTGTGGAATACCTGAATGGACAACAAATCATCCCAAATTGAGGAGGTGGACTTTGGGAGCAATAATATATATACTTTTTCCTCTTTTTCTGAGTGTGTATGTCTATGCTTCTGTGTCTGATATTGCCTGTATAGCTTTGCTTTTACCATTTCTCCTAGGGTTCTGTCTGCCCGTTTTTCTGTTTTGTTTTGTTTTTTTTTTTACTTTTTAAAAAATTTTTCTTAATAATTATTTATTTTAATAACTTTATTTTACTTCATTTTATCTTCTTTCTTTCTCTCTCTCTCTCTCTCTCTCTCTCTCTCTTTCTTTCTTTCTCTTTTTCTCCCTTTTATTCTGAGCCGTGTGGATGACAGGCTCTTGGTGCTCCAGCCAGGCGTCAGGGCTGTGTCTCTGAGGTGGAAGAGCTAAGTTCAGGACACTGGTCCAGAAGAGACCTCCCAGCTCCACATAATATCAAACGGCAAAAATCTCCCAGAGATCTCCATCTCAACGTCAAGACCCAGCTCCACTCAACGACCAGCAAGCTACAGTGCTGGACACCCTATGCCGAACAACTAGCAAGACAGGAGCACAACCCCATCCATCAGCAGAAAGGCTGCCTAAAATCATAAAAAGGGCACAGACACCCCAAAACACACCACCAGACGTGGACCTGCCCACCAGAAAGACAAGATCCAGCCTCATCCACCAGAACACAGGCACTAGTCCCCTCCACCAGGAAGCCTACACAGCCCACTGAACCAACCTTAGCCACTGGGGACAGACACCAAAAACAACGGGAACTACGAACCTGCAGCCTGTGAAAAGGAGACCCCAAACACAGTAAAATAAGTAAAATGAGAAGACAGAGAAACACAGCAGATGAAGGAGCAAGGCAAAAACCCACCAGACAAAACAAATGAAGAGGAAATAGGCAGTGTGCCTGAAAAAGAATTCAGAATAATGATAGTAAAGATGATCCAAAATCTTGGAAATACAATGGAGAAATTACAAGAAACGTTTAACAAGGACCTAGAAGAACTAAAGAGCAAACAAACAGAGATGAACAACACAATAAATGAAATTAAAAATTCTCTAGAAGGAATCAATAGCAGAATAACTGAGGCAGAAGAACAGATAAGTGACCTGGAAGATAAAAGAGTGGAAATAATTACTGCAGAGCAGAATAAAGAAAAAAGAATGAAAAGAAATGAAGACAGCCTAAGAGACCTCTGGGACGACATTAAACACAACAACGTTCGAATTATAGGGGTCCCAAAAGAAGAAGAGAAAAAGAAAGGGTCTGAGAAAATATTTGAAGAGATTATAGTTGAAAACTTCCCTAATATGGGAAAGGAAATGCTTAAGTCTAGGAGCACAGAGTCCCATACAGGATAAACCAAAGGAGAAACACGCCAAGACACATATTAATCAAACTATCAAAAATTAAATACAAGGAAAAAATATTAAAAGCAGCAAGGGAAAAACAACAAATAACACACAAGGGAATCCCCATAAGGTTAACAGCTGACCTTTCAGCAGGAACTCTGCAAGCCAGAAGGGAGTGGCATGACATATTTAAAGTGATGAAGGAGAAACGCCTACAACCAAGATTACTCTACCCAGCAAGGATCTCATTCAGATTTGACAAAGAAATTAAAACCTTTACAGTCAAGCAAAAGCTAAAAGAATTCAGCACCACCAAAACAGCTTTACAACAAATGCTAAAGGAACTTTTCTAGGCAGGAAACACAAGAGAAGGAAAAGACCTACAATAACAAACCCAAAACAATTAAGAAAATGGTAATAGGAACATACATATCAATAACTACCTTAAACGTAAATGGATTAAATGCTCCAACCAAAAGACAGATTGGTTGAATGTATACAAAAACAAGACCCGTATATACGCTGTCTACAAGAGACGCACTTCAGACCTAAGGACACATACAGGCTGAAAGTGAGGGGATGGAAAAAGATACTCCATGAAAATGGAAATCAAAAGAAAGCTGGGGGCTTCCCTGGTGGTGCAGTGGTTCAGAGTCCACCTGCCGATGCAGGGGACACAGGTTCCTGCCGTGGTCCAGGAAGATCCCACATACCGCGGAGAAGCTGGGCCCGTGAGCCATGGCCACTGAGCCTGTGCTCCACAACGGGAAAGGCCAAAACAGTGAGAGGCCCACGTACCTAAAAAAAAAAAAAAAAAAAAGAAACCTGGAGTAGCAATTCTCGTATCAGACAAAATAGACCTTAAAAAAAAGAATATTACGAGACAAAGAAGGACAACACATAATGATCAAGGGATCAATCGAGGAAGAAGATATGACAATTGTAAACATTTATGCACCCCACAGAAGAGCACCTCAATACATAAGTTAAATACTAATAGCCATAAAAGGGGAAATCCACAGGAACACAATCACAGTAGGGGACTTTAACACCCCACTTTAACCAACGGACAGATCATCCAAAATGAAAATAAATAAGGAAACACAAGCTTTAAATAATACATTAAACAAGATGGACTTAATTGATATTTATAGGACATTCCATCCAAAAACAACAGAGTACACTTCCTTCTCAAGTGCTCATAGAACATTCTCCAGGATAGATCATATCTTGGATCACAAATCAAACCTTGGTAAATTTAAGAAAGTTGAAACTGTATCAAGTATCTTTTCCAACCACAACGCTATGAGACTAGATAACAATTACAGGAAAAGATCTGTAAAAAATACAAACACATGGAGGCTAAACAACACACTACTTAATAACCAAGAGATCACTGAAGAAATCAAAAAATACCTAGAAACAAATGACAATGGAGACACGACAACCCAAAACCTATGCGATGCAGCAAAAGCAGTTCTAAGAGGGAAGTTTATAGCAATACAATCCTACCATATGAAACAAGAAACATCTCACATAACCTAACCTTACACATAAAGCAGTTAGAGACAGAAGAACCAAAAAGCCCCAGAGTTAGCAGAAGGAAAGACAGCATAAAGATCAGATCAGAAATACAGGAAAAAGAAATGAAGGAAACAATAGCAAAGATTAATAAAACTAAAAGCTGGTTATTTGAGAAGATAAACAAAATTGATAAACCGTTAACCAGACTCATCAAGAAAAAAGGGGAGAAGACTCAAAGCGATAGAAATAGAAATGAAAAAGGAGAAGTAACAACTGACACTGCAGAAATACAAAGGATAATGAAACATTACTACAAGCAACTATATGCCAATAAAATGGACAAGCCAGAAGAAATGGACAAATTCATAGAAAAGCACAACCTTCTGAGACTGAACCAAGAAGAAATAGAAAATATGAACAGACCAGTCACAAGCACTGAAATTGAAACTGTGATTAAAAATCTTCCAACAAACAAAAGCCCAGGACCAGATGGCTTCAAAGGTGAATTCTACCAAACATTTAGAGAAGAGCTAACACCTATCCTTCTAAAACTCTTACAAAATATAGCAGAGGGAGGAACATTCCCAAACTCATTCTACGAGGCCACCATCACCCTGATACCAAAACCAGACAAAGATGTCACAAAGAGAGAAAACTACATAACACTGATGAACATAGATGCAAAAATCCTCAACAAAACACTAGCAAACAGAATCCAACAGCACATCAAAAGGATCATACACCATGATCAAGTGGGGTTTATCCCAGGAATGCAAGGATTCTTCAATATACGCAAATCAAACAATGTGATACACCATATTAACAAATCGAAGGAGAAAAACCATATGATCATCTCAATAGATGCAGAGAAAGCTTTCGACAAAATTCAACACCAATTTATGATAAAAGCCCTCCAGAAAGTAGGCATACAGGGAACTTTCCTCAACATAATAAAGGCCATATATGACAAACCCACAGACAACATCATCCTCATTGGTGAAAAACTGAAACCATTTCCACTAAAATCAGGAACAAGACAAGGTTGCCCACTCTCACCACTCTTTTTTTTTTTTTTTTTTGCAGTACGCGGGCCTCTCACTGTTGTGGCCTCTCCCATTGCAGAGCACAGGCTCTGGACGCGCAGGCTCAGCGGCCATGGCTCACGGGCCCAGCCGCTCTGCGGCATGTGAGATCTTCCCGGACCAGGGCACGAACCCGAGTCCCCTGCATCGGCAGGCGGACTCTCAACCACTTGTGCCACCAGGGAAGCCCTCACCACTCTTATTCAACAGAGTTTTGGAAGTTTTAGCCACAGCAATTAGAGAAAAAAAGAAATAAAAGGAATCCAAATCAGAAAAGAAGAAGTAAAGCTGTCACTGTTTGCAGATGACACAATACTATACATAAAAAATCCTAAAGATGCTACAAGAAAACTACTAGAGCTAATCAATGAATGTGGTAATGTAGCAGGATACAAACTTAATTCACAGAAATCTCTAACATTCCTATACACTAATGATAAAAAATCTGAAAGTGAAATTGAGAAAACACTCCCATTTACCACTGCAACAAAAAGAATAAAATATCTAGGAATAAACCTACCTAAGGAGACAAAAGACCTATATGCAGAAAATTATGACACTGATGAAAGAATTTAAAGATGATACAAATAGATGGAGAGATACACCATGTTCTTGGATTGGAAGAATCAACACTGTGAAAATGACTATACTATCCAAAGCAATCTACAGATTCAATGCAAACCCTATCAAACTACCACTGGCATTTTTCAAAGAACTAGAATAAAAAATTTCACAATTTGTATGGAAACACAAAAGACCCCAAATAGCCAAAGCAATCTTGAGAAAGAAAAATGGAGCTGGAGGAATCAGGCTCCCAGAATTCAGACTGTACTACAAAGCTACAGTAATCAAGACAGTATGGTACTGGCAAAAAAAAAAAAAGAAATATAGATCAATGGAACAGGATAGAAAGCCCAGAGATAAACCCACACTCATATGGTCACCTTATCTTTGATAAAGGAGACATGAATATACAGTGGAGAAAAGACAGCCTCTTCAATAAGTGGTGCTGGGAAAACTGGACAGCTACATGGAAAAGAATGAAATCAGAACACTCCCTAACACCATACACAAAAATAAACTTAAAATGGATTAAAGACCTAAATGTAAGGCCAGACACTATCAAACTCTTAGAGGAATACATAGGCAGAACACTCTATGACATAAATCACAGCAAGACCGTTTTTGACCCACCTCCTAGAGAAATGGAAATAAAAACAAAATAAACAAATGGGACCTAATGAAACTTAAAAGCTTTGGCACAGCAAAGGAAACCATAAACAAGACAAAAAGACAACCCTCAGAATGGGAGAAAATATCTGCAAATGAAGCCACTGACAAAGGATTAATCTCCAAACTTTACAAGCAGCTCATGCAGATCAATATCAGAAAAACAAACAACCCAATCCAAAAATGGGCAGAAGACCTAAATAGACATTTCTCCAAAGAAGATATACAGGTTGCCAACAAATACATGAAAGAATGCTCAACATCATTAATCATTAGAGAAATGCAAATCAAAACTACAATGATATATCATCTCACACCAGTCAGAATGGCCATCATCAAGAAATCTAGAAACAATAAATGCTGGAGAGGGTGTGGAAAAAAGGGAACACTCTTGCACTGTTGGTGGGAATGTAAATTGATACAGCCACTATGGAGAACAGTATGGAGGTTCCTTAAAAAACTAAAAATAGAACTATCATACAACCCAGCAATCCCACTACTGGGCATATACCCTGAGAAAACCATAATTCAAAAAGAGTCATGTATCACAATGTTCAGTGCAGCTCTATTTACAATAGCCCAGACATGGAAGCAACCTAAGTGTCCATCAACAGATGAATGGATAAAGAAGATGTGGCACGTATATACAATGGAATATTACTCAGCCATAAAAAGAAACGAAATTGATTTATTTGTAGTGAGGTGGATGGACCTAGAGTCTGTCATACAGAGTGAAGTAAGTCATAAAGAGAATAACAAATACCGTATGCTAACACATATATATGGAATCTTAAAAAAAAAAATGGCCATGAAGAACCTAGGGGCAAGATGAGAATAAAGATGCAGAACTACTTGAGAATGGACTTGAGGATACAGGGAGATGGAAGGGTAAGCTGGCACAAAGTGAGAGAGTGGCATGGACATATATACACTACCAAACATAAAGTAGATAGCTAGGGGGAAGCAGCCACATAGCACAGGGAGATCAGCTCAGTGCTTTGTGACCACCTATAGGGGTGGGATAGGGATGGTGCGAAGGAGGGAGACACAAGAGGGAAGAGATATGGGGACATAGGTATATGTATAACTGATTCACTTTGTTATAAAGCAGAAACTAACACACCATTGTAAAGCAATTACACTCCAATAAAGATGTTAAAAAATAGAATTATTTTTTAAATACACTTTAAACTTTACCAATCCCGTGAATTATTTTAATGAAATTCAATTTTTAATTTCATTTCAAAAGTATTTCTAAGATTACAAAAACTTGATTGGGAAATACCTTTTTTTTCTTTGAATGTTACATATGCAACTCCCTTGGTTCTTGTTGGATATATCACATCTTCAACAACTCCACCCGCATTCTCAATATCTTGAAAGTGACTCTTCACTAATACGGCCAGTGACTGATCATTAACGGAACCAACTGGAAGACCAGCAACTACAATTGTTCTTTCAGAAGCTTCGGATTCCTTGACCTTCAAGACTGATGCCTGCAAAAAAACAGTAGGATACTCTTCAAATATATAGGATTCGACTTAATATAGGCAATGCTACACACCAGTAGGAAAAGCTATTTTATTCAATAAAGGTGCTCTTGCAATTGATTAGATACTTGAAAAAATATATTAAGGTTAGAGCCTGGCCTCATACCATATGCCAGCATAAACTCTATATAAATTTGAGAGTTAAAATGTAAAAAGGAAACCCCTTTTTTTAATAAATGGAAAACACTGGTTAACATTTGTCTGATTTTAGAAAGACCTAAAAATAATTGTAACCACAAAGGAAAAGATTGAGATATAAATTTTTCTTAAGATTTTTTATTTTTGACGTGGACCATTTTTAAAGTCTTTGTTGAATTTGTTATAATATTGCTTCTGCTTTATGTTTTGGTGTTTTGGCCCTGAGGCATGTGGGATCTTAGCTCCCTGACCAGGGACCACCTGCATGGGAAGGGGAAGGGGAAGTCTTAACCACTGGACTGCCAGGGAAGTCCCGAGATATAAATTTTTTAAATCAAAATTTTTTAAAAAGTCAAGCTAACCAATGAAAAAAACAGAACAAAATACCTAGGAATAAACCTACCTAAGGAGACAAAAGACCTGTATGCAGAAAACTGTAAGACACTGATGAAAGAAATTAAAGATGATAGCAACAGATGGAGAGATATACCACGTTCTTGGATTGGAAGAATCAACATTGTGAAAATGACTATACTATCCAAAGCAATCTACAGATTCAATGCAAACCCTATCAAACTACCACTGGCATTTTTCAAAGAACTAGAACAAATAATTTCACAATTTGTATGGAAACACAAAAGACCCCGAATAGCCAAAGCAATCTTGAGAAAGAAAAATGGAGCTGGAGGAATCAGGCTCCCTGACTTCAGACTATACTACAAAGCTACAGTAATCAAGACAGTATGGTACTGGCAAAAAAAAAAAAAAAAGAAATATAGATCAATGGAACAGGATAGAAAGCCCAGAGATAAACCCACACTCATATGGTCACCTTATCTTTGATAAAGGAGACATGAATATACAGTGGAGAAAAGACAGCCTCCTCAATAAGTGGTGCTGGGAAAACTGGACAGCTACATGGAAAAGAATGAAATCAGAACACTCCCTAACACCATACACCAAAATAAACTTAAAATGGATTAAAGACCTAAATGTAAGGCCAGACACTATCAAACTCTTAGAGGAAAACATAGGCAGAACACTCTATGACATAAATCACAGCAAGATCCTTTTTGACCCACCTCCTAGCAAAATGGAAATAAAAACAAAAATAAACAAATGGGACATAATGAAACTTAAAGGCTTTTGCACAGCAAAAGAAACCATAAACAAGACGAAAAGACAACCCTCGGAATGGGAGAAAATATCTGCAAATGAAGCCACTAACAAAGGATTAATCTCCAAAATTTACAAGCAGCTCATGCAGCTCAATATTAAAAAAAACAAACAACCCAATCCAAAAATGGGCAGAAGACCTAAACAGACATTTCTCCAAAGAAGATATACAGATTGCCAACAAACACATGAAAGTCTGCTCAATATCACTAATCATTAGAGAAATGCAAATCAAAACCAAAATGAGGTATCACCACACACTATCAGAATGGCCATCATCAAAAAATCTAGAAACAATAAATGATGGAGAGGGTGTGGAGAAAAGGGAACCCTCCTATAATGTTGGTGGGAATGTAAATTGATACAGCCACTATGGGGAACAGTATGGAAGTTCCTTAAAAAACTAAAAATAGAACTACCATACAACCCAGCAATCCCACTACTGGGCATATACCCTGAGAAAACCGTAATTCAAAAAGAGTCATGTACCAAAATGTTCATTGCAGCTCTATTTACAATAGCCCGGATATGGAAGCAACCTAAGTGTTCATCGACAGATGAATGGATGAAGATGTGGCACATATATACAACGGAATATTACTCAGCCATAAAAAGAAATGAAATTGAGTTATTTGTTGCGAGGTGGATGGACCTAGAGACTGTCATAAAGAGTGAAGTTAAGTCAGAAAGAGAAAAACAAATACCGTATGCTAACACATATATATGAAAACTAAAAAAAAAAAAAAAGTAGTTATGAAGAACCTTGGGGCAGGACAGGAATAAAGATGCAGATGTAGAGAATGGACTTAAGGACACAGGGAGGGGTAAGGGTAAGCTGGGATGAAGTGAGAGAGTAGCACTGACATATATATACTACCAAATGTAAAATAGCTAGCTAATGGGAAGCAGCCACATAACACAGGGAGATCAGCTCGGTGCTTTGTGTCCACCTAGAGATGTGGGATAGGGAGGGTGGGAGTGAGATGCAAGAGGGAGGAGATATGGGGATATATGTTTATGTATAGCTGATTCACTTTGTTATACAGCAGAAACTAACACCCCATTGTAAAGCAATTATACTCCAATAAAGATGTTAAAAAAGAAAAAAAAAAGTCAAGGTAACCACAGAATTTTGTAGTTTGGAGTTGGCTGTATGTTTTCTTGATTGTAGAGTTGAAAGTACATAAGGTAATAAAAAACACATTCTTTTTTTTTTCTTTTTTTGGTAAAATTAGGAAAAAGTCACCATAAAAAAATAAAACCCTGGCAATAACATTGGAGCTCCAGTGAAGTAAACCCTGCCTTCCAGCACATATCTGAAATAGAATTCAACCACTGAGAGCACATGCTATTGTATTGTAGACTGTGCCACCCTGGGAACAGAGGACCAAGCGCAAGTAGATCCTTCCCTGGGCTCACTCTCTGTGAACTTCTTGTATTAAGGTTTTAATTTGTTCCCCAGCTCATTTAGGGCAGTGGACCTATAAACTTCTCCCAATGCTTATATAGGTAGTCCAGCTTGATTACACCAGAGCTCAGACATAATCTATCCTAAATTACCCCCAGGGAGGACAGGATGTCTCACAGGTCCAAATAATGGTTAATAGATCATAAAGATGTTTTGGTTTTCAGTTCAGAGGACTCTATATACTCAGAGTAGGGCTTCACTGGGGATAGGCAAACAGCTTCTAACCTTCCCGATCAAGAAAACAGTCTAAGCACACACACAGTGTCCATTCTAACCCAGGAGCATCTTAAAATGAAAGTAGAAGAATAAAAAAGAGAGTAAACACAATTAAGGGGAGCAATCAGCAGCACAGGGGAGATTTCAACAATTTCTTGAAGACGGAAGAGATACAGAAGTATGTTGAAGGATAAGACAGAGGGAATCCAGAATAAAGAAAAGGGGGTTGCAATGGAAAGGTGACACCTTTCATGGCAGAACCTCAGAAATGAAAAAAGCGACCCAAACCAGAAAGATTAGTTGAAAAGCTAGCGGCAAAACAAAACTGAATGGACACTAGGGAGAATCCGACCTGCTAGTATGGGTGCTGGCACCCCAGAGCAAGCCCCCTCCCCCTCCACTTTCTGGCATTTGAAAGGGCCCAAGCCTAAAGATCATAAGTAAATTAAAGTGTGCATGTTTTCAGTAAATTATAGAATACCAAAAAAAGAGAATCTATTTGACACAGCTGCGAGGAACATTTTTCTGTAAGTGGAAAAAGGAAAAATACACATGACATTGGACAAAAAGGAGAAAAAGTAATCACAGCACACTATTATTAGGCCCTGCTGTAAACAGTATTTACTGTTTGCATAATAATATAGACACTCTCATTGGTTTTTATCTTTTAGACTAATTCTGTTTAATCTTCAAAATACCAAAGACTTAAATATGATTACAGAATAAAATGGAAACATTCAACCCTGTCAATGTAAGAATAAAGGTAAAACTAACAGAAGTTGAGAAAAAAAGAAACATCTATACTTATATTACTGAAAATCATGTAATACCATCAAAATTTTAAGTATATTATGAAAGTTACAAAAATAGTCCACAGGAGAATTTAAAATATTACTAAAACTTTCAAGCTTGAAAGGTGGGAGAAGTCAGAGGTTACTTGAGTGAAATCCTCATTTATCACAGCAGAAATTCAATAATAGAAAATGCCTAAAGTCAATGATGACCGCCCCCAGGATATGCACTCTCTCAGCATCTCCTTTGACTTTTCAGCTGGTGGTTATAAAATAAGGTGGCAAAAATGTACCTGCATTTCTTAGAATATAGAGTATCTTGTCAATTAGTTAATCAATTTACAAATACAGTATTAATGAAGCAGGTGTTCTATATCTGGCAATATGCTGGGTACCAAAGATGACACATACGAAGACATAAAGCACACCCCTCACCCTGAAATTGTTCCACTATAAAAATTTACTGAGCATTTATTATGTGCGGGGCACCTGGATGGGCCTTAAGATTACCAACACACACACAAAAAGAGCCTCTAAGTTATGGATGAGAAGGAGGCAGGCACATACATAAATCATTTCAACAGAGCTTGGTAGGCACAGAAAGAGGGAGGTCTTCTTCTCTACAAGAAGAACAGACCGGGCTTCCCTGGTGGCGCAGTGGTTGAGAGTCCGCCTGCCGATGCAGGGGATACGGGTTCGTGCCCCGGTCTCGGAGGATCCCACATGCCACGGAGCGGCTGGGCCCATGAGCCATGATCGCTGGGCCTGCGCATCCGGAGCCTGTGCTCCGCAACGGGAGAGGCCACAACAATGAGAGGCCCGTGTACTGCAAAAAAAAAAAAGAAGAACAGACCAACACCCCAAAATCTGAAAAGGATACAGGACCATTCACAATAAAGGTCACTTAGGATTAGGAAGCAAGATTAATTCTGGCTAAAGCAGTCAAAGAAGGCTTCATGAAAGAGAGACCTTGAAGGCTGAGGTCGAATTTTAACTAATGGTCAAATTTAATTAAAAATGCAAAAAAGTTCACAGCAAAAGCAAAGGAAAAGAGGAATGGAGGATGAAAATGGCTCATATTGAGGCATATAAAGCAAAGGTAGTGTCTCCTGAAAAGGAAACTCATAATAATTATGGATTCTTTGTTATGGGAGGTAATTTTAATGGATGAAAACAGTTTCTTAAAATATTCAGGGACAAATAAATTGCACAGGAAACAATAAAAATATAAAAATGTGTTCCTCCATCCTAGCCCCAAGTGGTAAGATGTAATTATCCCAAAATAGTTCTTTCTAGAAAAGGAAAAAAAAAAAAAAAAAGATTTTTGAGACTTTAAGGGGATTTTTGTTTCACATGAGATTTGTCTTGATTTACTATACATCTGGCTCTAACAGTCCACACCAACCTCCACGGATAAGTGGCTAGTGAATTAGCTTCCTTTTCTTCATCAGTGTCAAAGAAAATCTTTAAATCAATTTAAATTCGGAAAGTCTTACTCCACCTCTGCCCTCATCAACTAATACCATATTTCTTTATTCAAATGTCTACATTTATCTTTGAAATCAAAGAAACTTCTCCTTGATGGCTATTAATCTCTTCTATCCACCGTTAAGAAGAAAAAGAGAGGTCTTGGAGATAGCCCTTTCAAGAGTTACCATATGGAGATAAAGAATTTTGAAACATGAGCAGCATTTTGGTCGGCAGGTATTAAAATGACGGCAACTTCCCTGCATCAATGATACATTTTAAGAGACTTTTGACCATAGTATCAGCAAACAAAAAGATAAAAAGAAAAACTGAGTTTATTTTTATAAGTAAAACACTTGGGAGAGATAGTTAAATTTATTCACTGCGTTCGCTTACATTCCTTTTCTCAAAATTAGGTGTCTATTTTCATCCACGTTGCCTTTACCGCCACTGGTAAACAAAGTCGCACTTGCACTTCACAAATGCTTGGGCACTTCTGACCAGGAATTGAAGGCCCTGCCACTGCCTTTAAGCGCTTGATACAGAGTACACGGAAGCCTAAATCTTAAATTTGCTAACTGTTCTTGCTAGGCAGCAAAGATGGTGATAACAGAGCCCTTTGTGTCTGGAGAAAGAACTAAGGCCACAAGAGAAAAGAATTCCCGCTAAGACGTCAGGCTGCTTTCCCAACTGTGTCCTTGGCTCGAATCCTTCCCTTACAAAAGGAAACGGTGGCCTCCATTTCTGGGCAATTCTCTCCTCTCCTGCTCCCAAAGTGTGGCAGGACAACAGTTAAGCCTTAACACAGGCTGCGAGGCCACTCGTCGGCCAAACAGCTGTGTCCCTGACAACCAGGCACTAGGTGCCGGAGGAGGCCGCGGCGATGCGTCCCTTTGGAGCTGGCCTGCGGTGAAGCGCGCGGAACTGCCACCCGTACAGGTGCAGAAAGACCGGGCTAGGTTTGCCTTCGGGGTCCCTCCCCGCGCCTCCCCGGTCACCCCGCACCCTCGCCCGTCCTGCCCGGCTCCGCGTCCTCCTGGGGGACCGTGGTGACGGGACGAGGACCACTCCGCCCTGCAAAACCCAAAGCAAAAGCAACTTGCCATGGCGGAGGAGAGACGAGCCCTCGGCGGCCGGCCGGGCCCAGAGCTAGCGGAGCGTGGGTGGCGCGGCGGGAGCTGGCTGACGGGTTTTGGTTTCGGTTTTCTGTTCCCGCTTGTTTGGAGACAGCCCCTCCACCCCAGCCCGCGGTTCTGCGGCCTCGGGGCCTCGGGGCCTCGGTTTGAGAGCCCGGACCTGGGGCGGCTGCTGTCCGGACGCCCTCGGTAGTTCCGCAACTTTTGAAATCAAGCTGGAGAGAGGTCGGGGGGATTCCCCGGCGCGAATGCGGGTATTCTCCGGGTGCTGTGTCTGTCCTGTGGGCAGTGGATCGTCCTTCCTACGCCATCTTTATCTCCCTAGTTGTGTTCTCACCGCACCACGCCTGTTTCTCCTCTCGTCCCCTGCCCAGGACCAGTGACCAGGTGCGCAGGGCACAGATGAAAGGTCCCTGCTAAAAGAGAGCTCACCATTCTGGCCATCCCGTGCTCAGATTCCTGAGTCTGGCACCTACAGGGACACAGGGAATCTACATACATAGCTTCAAAGTCAAAGAGAGCATGAGTAAGAAAAGCAAATAGCTGGCTAGTATGGAGAAGTTCAATTCCACTCCTAAGAAATACAAATTGAAATCATAACAGGATCCCCTTTTTTCATGATTAGAGTGGCAAAACTTAAAAAGTGCTGGTAATACCCAGTGTCAGCCAGAGTGTGAGGAAACATCAATGTTGCTGCAAGCATAGATAGGTGTAAGCATTTCTAAGGATTTTGGCCCCTCTCAAAAATGTAAAGTGAAAAAAAAAGTAAAAATGCATATATATCCTTAGAATTAGCAACTCCACTTTCAGAAATGAACTGAAGTTACAGTGCACGAGTAGAACTAAGATATTGTACAGATATTTTAATTGTGCATTGCTTGTAATACAATAATTTTTTTTCAGAAAGTCTGGGATCCACCCAGTTAAACCATGAAATAGAACTATTTATTGTATGGTCGATGGCACATCTGTTAAGGCCTAAGGCTATGAAGATTTTAAAACAATAAGGTAGATCTATATGTAATTCCCCAATTTATATTTTATATTCAGATTCCTACACTTAAATGCCCACTTGAATGTCTGATAAGCATGTGAAGCCTAATAGGACCTTCCTCCCATTCTTCCTTCTCAGTAAATAGCACTACCACCCACTGAGGAACTTAAACTCAGAACTCACTTGTCTTCCTTAATTCCTCTTTTCCTTAGCTCCGTTAGTACATTCCATAAACTGCACACTATCTCCAACTTTATCTCTACCACCCAGATCAACTGCGTCCTCCGCCTTCGGCCTTGTTCAATTCATTCTGGATACCACACCCAGGATGATATTTTTTAAATGTAAATCAGGTTTGATCCCTGTCTGAACACTTCATTGTTTTCCCATTGCACTTTGAATAAAATTTACTTCCCCACCAAGGGGGCTTTTCCCCAGCCCTGTTTCTATGTCATGGCCTGGATGGTTCCTCCCTGATATTCACTTAACTGGCTCATTGCTGTCATTGGAGCCTTAGCTCAAATGAGCCCTCTTCAGGGAGACTGTTTCTGATCACCCAGTCTAAATTTGTTATTATTCTATCACCCTGTTATTCCATCTAAATATCACTCACACCTTTCTAAAAATATGAAGATACATTTGTTTATCTTTTCTTACCTGTCACCCCCCCCCAACACAATAGACAGTAGTGTTGCCGGAAGGGGGACCCATTCCAGGGCCCGAGAGTGGGCTTTTGTCTAACTCTCAAAAATGAATTGTCTGAGGAGACACACGTGTTGACAAAGCAAGAGACTTAATTGGGAAGAGGCGCTCGGCAGAAAGCAGCAGGGTAAGGGAACCAGGAGAACTGCTCTGCCACGTGGCTCGCAGTCTCGGGTTTTATGGTGATGCGGTTAGTTTCCAGGTTGTCTCTGGCCAATCACTCTGACTCAGGGTCCTTCCCGGTGGCGGGTGCATGGCTCAGCCAAGATGGATTCCAGCGAGAAGGATCCTGGGAGGTTTGTAGGACATATGGACTGGTGTCTCCTCTCTCCTTTTGACCTTTGCCGAATTCTTCTGGTTGGTGGTACCTTGTTAGTTCCATGTTCCTTACAAGGACCTCCTGTCATAAGATAACTCATGCAAGTGGTTACAGTAGGGCCTAGGCAGGGCGGGTGGTTTTGGTCAGTGGTTCCCTTAACAGTAGTGCTGCTCACCAACATTCCTTGTTGTCAATTCAATCCCATGTGGAGGGATCGCCCTTCTCCCTTTGATGTTAGGCATGGCCATATGATTCATTCAGCCAATGAAATGTGAGGAGAATGGACATGTCTCATTTGGATGGAAGCATTTCATTGCCATTGCCAGTGCAAGAGTCTGCAACACTCTCTTTGCCTTGGTGCACATAGAAGCATGTAATGAAGGCAACATGCATCAGTGAGCCAACACTTAGAACACAGCTGCAAGAGGGAGTTGCCTGGACCCATAACAAAATTTACGTGAATGAGAAATAACTTTGATGTTTAAAACCACTGAACTTTTTTTCAGCAATATCACCTAGCCTACTCTGACTAATATATCCAAGCCATTAGAAAAAAAGAACACCATGAAAATATTTGCAAATCACACATCTGATAAGGGATTTGTATTCAGAATACACAAAGAACTCTTACAACTCAAAAATAAGATAACCCACTAAAAAATGGACAAAAATTGGGGCTTCCCTGGTGGCGCAGTGGTTGAGAGTCCACCTGCTGATGTAGGGCACACGGGTTCGTGCCCCGGTCCAGGAAGATCCCACATGCCGTGGAGCGGCTGGGCCCATGAGCCGTGGCTGCTGAGCCTGCGCGTCCGGAGCCTGTGCTCATCAACGGGAGAGGCCACAACAGTGAGAGGCCCGCGTACTGCAAAAAGAAAAAAGGACAAAAATTGAATAGATATTTTATCAAAGCAGATACATGAATTCATAATATGCACATGAAAATATGCTCAACATCATTAGTCATTAAAGAAATGCAAATTAAAACAATGAAATACCACTCCATACTGACTAAAATGGTTGTAATCAAAAAGACAGATGACAGCAAATGTGGAGAATGTGGAGAAATGAGAACTCTCATGCATCACTGGTGGGAAAGCAAAATGTTACAGCCACCTTTGAAAACAGTTGAGCAGTTTATCAAAAGTTAAGCATAAATTTACCATATGACCAAGAAAATTCACTCCTAGATAAATACCCAAGAGAAATGAAAACATGCATGCAAACAAAGACTTATAAGCAAATGTTCATAACGTTATAGTAATAGCCAAGAAATAGAAATAACCCAAATGGCAATCAATTACTTAAAGGATAAATAAAATGCATTTCATATATATATATATATATATACTATGTACATAATATATATATATTATATGTATATTATATATGTATACACATACACACATTTATACACAATGTAATATTACTTGGCAATAAAAAGGAATGAAATACTGATACATGCTATAACAAGGATGAAGCTCAAAAAAATCATACTAAGTGCAAAAAAACTAGACACAAAAGGCCATATAGTGGCCACATTTAACCAGAAAAGACAAATATGTGAAGAGTGAAAGTAGAAAAGTGATGCCTTGGGCTGGAGGTGGAAATAAAGATTAACTGTAAATGGATATGAGCACCATAATCCAAACTGGGATCCTCTCCAGGGAATAATGAGAGATCTCATATTAGAGTCGACAATGCAGGTCTACTCATCTGTGAGATCAAATCTGACTCAGGGTGACCCTTAACCTTGTATGTGCCAACTATTCCAACTTGTATGTGCTGACAGCATTCAAGACATGCTACCCCAAAATATGGCTCCTTGGCATATTGAATATTTCAAACTGAAGGAAATGGCATGTACTAGAAGGACTTTCTGACCTTCCCCCCGAAGCAGGTCATAAAACCCTCATGTGAGAAGTGCTCTCCCTATACCCACAGGAAAGGAACATCCTTATTTCCAAAGACAGAGGGACACAGAGAGGAATCTGAGTGACTAGGCCTTACTAAGTTTCCCTCAGTTTACTACACTTAGCTGATACTCTAGGTCCTATCATTTTCCACTTTCTACCACATTACTCTTCATCAACCCTAGCATGGAAACACTCGGGTTTAACCATTTCTTCCCATCTTAATTTCCTTGTGAAGCTTCCCATGTCACAAAAAAATTATATTAAATAAATGTGTATGCTTTTTTCCCATTAATCTGTCTTTGTCAGTTTAATTTCCAGATCCAAACAGGGACCCTAAGAGGCTTGAGGAAAACTCCCCCCACCCCACACCCCAGTGCCAAACTGTCTCTGAGGAAGCATGAGTCCAAATGTGGCCAAAATAATTCTCACAACTTATTACTAAAACTACATCCAAAAGAAAAAATTTTAATCTCTCACAGCCCCAATTAGAAGGTCTCCTATCTCACTATACTTTTTTTCTGTCTCACAGCTTAAGTAAAATTAAATTGGTCAACATTTTCCTGAATATTTTTAATTTGTGATACTGAAAAAACAAAAACAAAACCTATTACTAGATGTTTCACCTGTATCTTGATAATCACTTATTTTCATAAGATGTGGCATTCATTGGGAAGATTTCTAAAAATAGGATAAAAAGAAAGTTCTTTTTAAAGGTGTAGCAGTCAATGCTGAAAGGGAGCAGTGAAATAGTCCTTTATTGCACTATTTATAAAAGTACAGATTGATGCCTACCTTTCTGGAAAGCAATTGTAGCCATATGTATCAAGATCCTTAAAAGAATTTATATCCTTCAACCTGTCACACTAGTAAGTATCACCTTGAAATAAGGTCAAAACTGCAGAAAAAAGATCTGTATAACAAGATATATAAAGGTTTATGTACACCTTAGCACTTATAAGTATGAAAAAATTGGAAACAATCTTAATGTCCAACAATAGGGAAAAAATAACATGGGATACTTTCACAAGGTGAAATGTAACATGATTAAAAAATAAAAAGACTGGAAAGGAGGACATAAAAATGTTTACCATTATCTGTGGGGGAGAATTTTTGGTGATTTTTATTATCTTCAATATACTTTGTGTATTTTTCAAGAATAAGCATCTTTTTCTTTACAAATACCGACAGGATATCATTGATGCTATTCACTATACAGTTTTGGCTTTCTGCCTTCCAAGCATATGATAGGATTGAACATCCAAGTTCTTTTATAGTTGGGTGGAGCTGTATATTTAGTTCTGGTTGAATTGTGAATGGAAGGAACATTTTTGGACCAAGAATTTCATTGCCAGTTCAAGACCCTTCAAAATTCTTTTCCTCAGGCATGGCATCTAGCAATAAAATTGGTGGCTGCTGTTACTCTAGTTCACTGAGTGTTTACCATGAGCATTCCTTTCGTTGACCCAACATGGACATGTAGAATGAGCAATGAGTAAACTTTTGTTGTTTTAGGTCTCTGAAATTTAGAGATAATTTGTCACATCAGCATCAGTCTATCCCAACTGATACAGAAATTGGTATTCTGAAGTGGAGTATAGTTGTAGCGAAAAGAAAAGGAAAGGAAAGGAAAGGAAAGAAAAAATTCACAACACAATCTAAAATACAGGGTTTGGCTCAGAGACCAAATGGCAGGTGATTAGAAAATAGTTATCAGAGGGCTTCCCTGGTGGCGCAGTGGTTGAGAGTCCACCTGCCGATGCAGGGGACATGGGTTCGTGCCCCGGTCCGGGAGGATCCCACATGCCGCGGAGTGGCTGGGCCCGTGAGCCATGGCTGCTGGGCCTGCGTGTCTGGAGCCTGTGCTCCACAACGGGAGAGGCCACAGCAGTGAGAGGCCCGCGTAACACAAAAATAAAAAATAAAAAAATAAAATAAAATAGTTATCAGAGATTAGGATGCTGATCCATATTATGTAGTGGAAAAACATTCAGTAAAACTGTCACACATGATAGCTTGGAAGGCAAATAATATACCTAATTAGCTTGTAGGTTTTTTTAAAAAAGTGTGAAAACCAAAATTAGTAGCATATGTCTTGGTGCATTTAACAAAGTAATATAAGAAAGAAATGAGCTTATAAAAGAATTTGGCCAGTTTGAAAGCAGGAATAACAGGGAATAGATAAAGTCCAGAAATATGGAAACTTGCAGTGTTGGATGTAAACAACACTTTCCATTCTCAAATGATAAAACTGAGAACACCTTTGAGTAAAAAAGGCTGATTAGAACTTTGCTTTACAGCAAGGATCAAATCAATGATCAAATCAAGGTTTAAATCTCTGAACAAGCTAAGGTCCCTCAGAGCAAAAACAGCAAGTAACATTGCAGAATTCAATAAACCCTTTCAACTGGACTAATTCAGGGAAAAGAAATTTTAAGTGTCCTGATAGACTCAAATTAAGTGAAGACAGGGAGAGAAGGGGGCCAAGAAATCAGAGAATTACATCTACTCTAAAAAGAGAAGTCTAGAAAAAAAAAAAAACTGTATGTGTGGCTATTGGCATATGTAAGCTGACCAGACTTTAGTCTATTTTAATAGATAAGAAGCCTGTTAAGTTTTTGAATTACACCACCTAACTTGCCACTGGCCCAGGTAAAGAGACTATGACTGTTCAAAACTTTAAAAACTTGGTCCCAAACATTAATTATAGGGAGTGTGCCAAGTGAGGACACTTTTCAGCCTCCAAGAAAAATATATTATGAATCTCCATTCTAGATATGGCCCAGGAAAATAATGGAAAATGAAGAATGTCCAGGAGCTATGAGGACAATGAGCAAGAGAAGAATTTCCAGAGTGGAATCACAGCCTACCCAATAACTCCATGGGATTTCAGAATGGCTTTGGCCTAGTGACTGCTATGTGTCTCCCATTGCTTCCTTTTTCAAATGTGAGAGAGTTGATTGCAGTGATCTTGTTCTGGTCCCACCACTGCATATTGGGGGTCTCTAGATAAAGAGAAGTAACATTCAGCCCTGATACAGAAACTTCCACATATCACATAGAGTTCTTGCACTTTGAGTATGTTGTTATGATTGGGTGAAATTTGGGGGTTTTCTCCCTTGGGGATGGGGTGAGTGTGAGTGTATTTTGTGTGCGAAGAACAGTAATCCAAATATTGATGACCAGGAAGGACCTTCAAGATGGGGGAGGAGTAAGACGTAGAGATCACCTTCCTTCCCACAAATACATAAAAAATACAACTACAGGGCTTCCCTGGTGGTGCAGTGGTTGAGAGTCCGCCTGCCGATGCAGGGGACATGGATTCGTGTCCCGGTCCGGGAAGATCCCACATGCCACAGAGCGGCTGGGCCCATGAGCCATGGCCACTGAGCCTGCATGTCCGGAGCCTGTGCTCTGCAATGGGAGAAGCCACAACAGTGAGAGGCCCGCGTACAGCAAAAATAAATAAATAAATAAATACAACTACAGGGCTTCCCTGGTGGTGCAGTGGTTAACAATCCGCCTGCCAATGCAAGGGACACGGATTTGAGCCCTGGTCTGGGAAGATCCCACATGCCACAGAGCAACTAAGCCCATGTGCTACTGAGCCTGCGCTCTAGAGCCCATGCGCTGCATCTACTGATGCCCCGGTGCTCTAGGGCCTGTACTCCACAACAAGAGAAGCCACCACAATGAAAAGCCCGCACACCACAATGAAGAGTAGCCCCCACTCGCCGCAACTAGAGAAAGCCCGCGTGTAGCAACAAAGACCCAACACAGCCAAAAATAATAAATAAATAAAAATAAATTAATTAAAAAAAATTACCACTACATGCGGAACAACTCCTACAGAACACCTACTGAACCCTGGCAGAAGACCTCAGACTTCCTAAAAGGCAAGAAACTCCCCACGTACCTGGGTAGGGCAAAAGAGAAAAGGAAAAACAGAGACAAAAGAATAGGGATGGGACCTGCCCCTCTGGGAGGGAGCTGTGAAGGAGGAAAAGTTTCCACACACTAGGAAGCCCCTTCACTGGCAGAGAAAGGGGTGGGTGGGGGGGAAGTTTCAGAGCCATGGAGGAGAGCGCACCAACAGGGGTGCAGAGACCAAAGCAGAGAGATTCCCACAAAGAGGACTGCTGCCGACCAGCACTCACCAGCCTGAGAGGCTTGTCTGCTCACCTGCCGGGTAAGATGGGGGCTGGGAGCTGAGGCTTGGGCTTTGGAGGTCAGATCCCAGGGAGAGGACTAGGGTTGACTGCGTGAACACAGCCTGAAGGGGGCTAGTGCACCACAGCTAGCAGGGAGGGAGTCCGGGAAAAACTCTGAAATTGCCTAAGAGGCAAGAGACCATTGTTTCGGGATGCGCAAGGAGAGGGGATTCAGAGCACTGCCTAAAACGAGCTCCAGAGATGGGTGCAAGTGGCGGCTATCAGCGTAGACACCAGAGATGGGCATGAAATGCTAAGGCTGCTGCTGCAGCCAAGAAGCCTGTGTGCAAGCACAGGTCACTAACCACACCTCACCTCCCGGAAGCCTATGTAGCCCGCCACTGGCAGGGTCCCGTGATCCAGAGACAACTTCCCCGGGAGAATGCACGGCATGCCTCAGACTGTTGTCACGTCACACTGGCCTCTGCCACCGCAGGATTGCCCCGCATTCTGTACCCCTCCCTCCCCCCAGCCTGAGTGAGCCAGAGCCCCCGAATCAGCTGCTACTTTAACCCCATCGTGTCTGGGTGGAGAACAGACACCCTCAGGCGACCTACACACAGAGGCAGGGCCAAATCGAAAGCTGAACCCCAGGATCTGTGCGAACAAAGAGACAGGGAAATCTCTCCCAACAGCCTCAGGAACAGCGGATTACATCTCCACAATCACCTTGATGTACCCTGCATCTGTGGCATACCTGAATAGACAACGAATCATCCCAAAATTGAGGCAGTGGACTCTGGAACCAACTGTAGACTTGGGGATAGCTTTCTGCATCTAACTTGTTTGTGGTTTTATGTTTATTTTAGTTTAGTATTTAGAGCTTATTATCATTGGTAGATTTGTTTATTGATTTGGTTGCTCTCTTCCTTTTTTTTAATATATATTTTTTTCCTTCTTCCCTTTTTGTGAGTGTGTTTGTGTATGCTTGTGTGATTTTGTCTGTATAGCTTTGCTTTTACCATTTGTCCTAGGGTTCTGTCTGTCCAGTTTTGTTTTTTGTTTTTGTATAGTTTTTAGTGCTTGTTATCGCTGGTGGATTTGTTTTTTGGTTTGGTTGTTCTCTTCTTTCTTTCTTTATCTTATTACTTTAAAATTTTTTAATTTTTAATAATTTTTTTCTTTTTTAGTTTAATAACTTTATTTTATTTCTCTTTCTTTCTTTCTCTCTTTTTCTCCCTTTTCTTCTGATCTGAGCAGCTGACAGGGTCTTGGTGCTCCGGCCGGGTGTCAGGCCTGAGCCTCTGAGGTGGGAGAGCCAAGTTCAGGACTCTGGTCCACCAGAGACCTCCCAGCCCCGCGTAACAACAAATGGTGAAAGCTCTCACAGAGATCTCCATCTCAATGCTAAGACCCAGCTCCACTCAACAACCAGCAAGCTACAGTGCTGGACACCGTATGTCAAAGAACTAGCAAAACAGGAACACAACCCCACCCATTAGCAGAGAGGCTGCCTAAAATCATAAGTTCACAGGCACTCCAAAACACATGACCAGACGCGGTCCTGTCCACCAGAAAGACAAGATCCAGTCTCATCCACCAGAATACAGGCACCAGTCCCCTCCACCAGGAAGCCTACGCAGCCCACTGAACCAACCTTACCCACTGGGAGCAGACACCAAAAACAACGGGAACTACGAACCAGCAGCCTGCGAAAAGGAGACCCCAAACACAGTAAGTTAAGCAAAATGAGAAGACAGAGAAATACACAGCAGATGAAGGAGCAAGGTAAAAACCCACCAAACCAAACAAATGAAGAGGAAATAGGCAGCCTACCTGAAAAACAATTCAGAGTAATGATAGTAAAGATGATCCAAAATCTTGGAAATAGAATGAAGAAAATACAAGAAACGTTTAACAAGGACCTAGAAGAACTAAAGAGCAAACAAACAATGATGAACAACACAATAAATGAAATTAAAAATTCCTTAGAAGGAATCAATAGCAGAATAACTGAGGAAGAAAATGGATAAGAGACCAGGAAGATAAAATAATGGAAATCATTACTGAAGAACAGAATAAAAAAAAAAAAGAATGAAAAGAATTGAGGCCAGTCTCAGAGACCTCTGGGACAACATTAAATGCAACAACATTCAAATTATAGCGGTCCCAGAAGAAGAAGAGAAAAAAAAAGACTGAAAAAATATTTAAGAGATTATAGTTGAAAACTTCCCTAATATGGGAAAGGAAATAGTCAATCAAATCCAGGAAGCACAGAGAGTCCCAAACAGGATAAAACCAAGGTGAAACACACCAAGACAGATATTAATCAAACTGTCAAAAATTAAATACAAAGGAAAAATATTAAAAGCTGTAAGGGAAAAGCAACCAATAATATACAAGGGAATCCCCATAAGGTTAACAGCTGATCGTTCAGCAGAAACTCTGCAAGCCAGAAGGGAGTGGCAGGACATATTTAAAGTGACGAAAGGTGAAGAGCTACAATCAAGGTTACCCTAGCCAGCAAGGATATCATTCAGATTCGACGGAGAAATTAAAACCTTTACAGACAAGCAAAAGCTAAGAGAATTCAGCACCACCAAAAGAGCTTTACAACAAATGCTAAAGGAACTTCTCTAGGCAGGAAACACAGGAGAAGGAAAAGACCTACAATAACAAACCCAAGACAATTAAGAAAATCGTAATAGGAACATATATATTGATAACTACCTTAAACGTAAATGGATTAAATGCTCCAACCAAAAGACAGATTGGTTGAATGTATACAAAAACAAGACCCGTATATACGCTGTCTACAAGAGACGCACTTCAGACCTAAGGACACATACAGACTGAAAGTGAGGAGGTGGAAAAAGGTATTCCATGCAAATGGAAATCAAAAGAAAGCTGGTGCAGCAATTCTCATATCAGGCAAAATGGACTTAAAAATAAACACTATTACAAGAGACAAAGAAGGACACTACATAATGATCAAGGGATCAGTCCAAGAAGAAGATATAACAATTGTAAATATTTATGCACCCAACAGAGCAGCACCTCAATACATAAGGCAAATGCTAACAACCATAAAAGGGGAAATCCACAGGAACACAATCATAGTAGGAGACTTTAACACCTCACTTTTACCAATGGACAGATCATCCAAAATGAAAATAAATAAGGAAACACAAGCTTTAAATGATACATTAAACAAGATGGACTTAATTGATATTTATAGGTCATTCCATCCAAAAACAACAGAATACACTTCCTTCTCAAGTGCTCATGGAACATTCTCCAGGATAGATCACATCTTGGATCACAAATCAAGCCTTGGTAAATTTATGAAAATTGAAATTGTATCATGTATCTTTTCCAACCACAACACTATCAGACTAGATATCAATTACAGGAAAAAATCTGTAAAAAATAAAACACAGGGAGGTTAAACAATACACTACTAAGTAACCAAGAGATAACTGAAGAAATCAAAGAGGTAATCAAAAAATACCTCGAAACAAATGACAATGAAAACACGATGACCCATAACCTATGGGATGCAACAAAAGCAGTTCTAAGTGGGAAGTTTATAGCAATACAATCCTACCCCAAGAAACAAGGAACATCTCAAAAAAACAACCTGGCTTTACACCTAAGGCAATTAGAGAAAGAAGAACAAAAAAACCCCAAAGTTAGCAGAAGGAAAGGAATCACAAAGATCAGATCAGAAATAAATGAAAAAGAAATGAAGGAAACGATAGCAAAGATCAATAAAACTAAAAGCTGGTTCTTTGAGAAGATAAACAAAATTGATAAACCATTAGCCAGACTCATCAAGAAAAAAAGGGAGAAGACTCAAATCAATAGAATTAGAATTGAAAAAGGAGAAGTAACAATTGACACTGCAGAAATACAAGGGATCGTGAGACATCACTGAAAGCAGCTATATGCCAATAAAATGGACAACCTGGAGGAAATGGACAAATTCTTAGAAAAGCACAACCTTCCAAGAGTGAACCAGGAAGAAATAGAAAATATAAACAGACCAATCACAAGCACTGAAATTGAGACTGTAATTAAAAATCTTCCAACAAACAGAAGTTCAGGACCAGATGGCTTCCCAGGCGAATTCTATCAAACTTTTAGAGAAGAGCTAACACCTATCCTCAAACTCTTCCAAAATATAGCAGAGGGAGGAACACTCCCAAACTCATTCTACGAGGACACCATCACCCTGATACCAAAACCAGACAAGATGTCACAAAAAAAGAAAACTACAGGCCAATATCACTAATGAACATAGATGCAAAAATCCTCAACAAAATACTAGCAAACAGAATCCAACAGCACATGAAAAGGGTCATACACCATGATCAAGTGGGGTTTATCCCAGGAATGCAAGGATTCTTCAATATATGCAAATCAATCAACGTAATAAACCATATTGAAAAACTGGAGAAAAACCATATGATCATCTCAATAGATGAAGAATAAGCTTTTGACAAAATTCAACACCCATTTATAATAAAAACCCTCCAGAAAGTAGCCATAGAGGGAACTTACCTCAGCATAATAAAGGCCATATATGGCAAACCCACAGCCAACATCATTCTCAATGTTGAAAAACTGAAAACATTTCCACTAAGATCAGGAACAAGACAAAGTTGTCCACCCTCACCACTATTATTCAACATACTTTTGGAAGTTTTAGCCACAGCAATTAGAGAAGAAAAAGAAATAAAAGGAATCCAAATCGGAAAAGAAGTAAAGCTGTCACTGTTTGCAGATGACATGATATAATACATAGAGAATCCTAAAGATGGTACCAGAAAACTACTAGAGCTAATCAATGAATTTGGTAAAGTAGCAGGATACACAATTAATGCACAGAAATCTCTTGCATTCCTATATGCTAATAATGAAAAATCTGAAAGACACTGATGAAAGAAATTAAAGATGATACAAACAGATGGAGAGATATAACATGTTCTTGGATTGGAAAAATCAACACTGTGAAAATGACTGTACTACTCAAAGCAATCTATAGATTCAGTGCAATCCCTATCAAACTACCAATGGTATTTTTCACAGAACTAGAACAAGAAATTCTACGACATAAATCACAGCAAGATCCTTTTTGACCCACCTAATAGAGAAATGGACATATAAACAAAAATAAACAAATGGGACATAATGAAAGTCAAAAGATTTTGCATAGCAAAGGAAACTATAAACAAGATGAAAAGACAACCCTCAGAACGGGAGAAAATATTTGCAAATGAAGCAACTGACAAAGGATTAATCTCCAAAATATATGAGCAGCTCATGCAGCTCAATATCAAAAAAACAAAAAATACAATCCAAAAATGGGCAGAAGACCTAAATAGACATTTCTCCAAAGAAGATATACAGACTGCCAACAAACACATGAAAGTCTGCTCAGTATCACTAATCATTAGAGAAATGCAAATCAAAACTACAATGAGGTATCACCACACACCAGTCAGAATGGCCATCATCAAGAAATCTAGAAACAATAAATGCTGGAGAGGGTGTGGAGAAAAGGGAACCCTCCTATAATGTTGGTGGGAATGTAAATTGATACAGCCACTATGGGGAACAGTATGGAAGTTCCTTAAAAAACTAAAAATAGAACTACCATATGACCCAGCAATCCCACTACTGGGCATATACCCTGAGAAAACCATAATTCAAAAAGAGTCATGTACCACAATGTTCACTGCAGCTCTATTTACAATAGCCAGGACACGGAAGCAACGTAAGTGTCCATCAACAGATGAAGGATAAAGAAGATGTGGCACATATATACAATGGAATATTACTCAGCCATAAAAAGAAACAAACTTTAGTTATTTGTTGTGAGGTGGATGGGCTTATAGACTCTCATATAGAGTGAAGTAAGTCAGAAAGAGAAAAACAAATACCGTATGCTAACACATATATATGGAATCTAAAAAAAAATGGTTATGAAGAACCTAGGGGCAGGACAGGAATAAAGACACAGATGTAGAGAATGGACCTGAGGACATGGGGAGGGGGAGGGGTAAGCTGGGACGAAGTGAGAGAGTAGCATGGACATATGTACACTACCAAATGTTAAACAGCTAGTGGAAAGCAGCCGCATAGCACAGGGAGATCAGCTTGTTGCTTTGTCCACCTAGAGGCGTGGGATAGGGAAGGTGGGAGGGAGACGCAAGAGGGAGGAGACATGGGGATATATGTATATGTATAGCTGATTCACTTTGTTATACAGCAGAAACTAACACCATTGTAAAGCAATTATACTCCAATAAAGATGGTAAAAAAAAAAACGATGTGGTACATATATACAGTGGAATATTACTCAGCCATAAAAAGAAATGAAATTGAGTTATTTGTAGTGAGGTGGATGGGCTTATAGACTCTCATACAGAGTGAAGTAAGTCAGAAAGAGAAAAAGAAATACCGTATGCCAAAACATATAAATGGAATCAAAAAAAAAAAAAGGTTATGAAGAACCTAGGGGCAGGACAAGAATAAAGACGCAGACGTAGAAAATGGACTTGAGGACATGGGGACGGGGAAGGGTAAGCTGGGATGAAGTGAGAGAGTAACACTGACATATATACACTACCAAATGTAAAATAGCTAGCTAGTGGGAAGCAGCTGCATAGCACAGGGAGATCAGCTCAATGCTTTGTGTCCCCATAGAGGGGTGGGATATGGAGGATGGGAGGGAGATGCAAGAGGGAGGGGATATGGTGACATATGTATACACATCGCTGATTCACTGATTCACTTTGTTATACAGCAGAAACTAACACACCATTGTAAAGCAATTGTACTCCAATAAAGATGGTAAAAAAAAAACATATTTATGACCAGTAGGACAGGACATACTATGCTTATTATTCTTTATTATTCTGGCTCAACTATATCTAGTTCTCATTTTTACAAGACAGAATTTTCTAGCCCCCTTATATTTTCTTTCTTTTCTTTTGTTTTGACACACCGCATGGCATGTGGGATCTTCATTCCCCGACCCGAGACTGGACCCATGCTCCCTGCTGGGGAAGCGAGGAGTCCTAACCACTGGACCGCCAGGGAATTTCCTAGACCCCTTCTGTTTCAGTGAGGCCATATGACTATTCCTGGCCAATGAGATGTGAGAGGAAATGGCACAAGTCACTTCTGGGTCACAGCATTTAATTGCTGGTGCCAAGACTCTCCAGATTTTACTTTTCCCCACCTGCATGATTCTGGAAGCATGTCTCAAGATGGGGCCTGAAGTGATTAAGACAGAGTCCCTGACCAACTTTTGTTGGACATTCAGCATGAGCAAGAATTAAACTTTTATTTTACTAGGTCTCCAAGATTTGGGAGGTTGTGCTATCACAGCATAGCCCAGCCTCTCCTGATAAATCTACAAACAGCAAAAGGGACTTGTAATTCCACATTATCTGTCTTTCCTGACTTATATGGTGACAAAGTCTTTTCACACATTAGTAAGTGGAGATAGCTTATCCTGGACACATAGTTGAAGGCTTCCTACCGTAACATGCAATATGTTAAATAGTCAATACAGTATCTTTTGGTATATTTTAAAGAAAACTTTCCTCCTGTAAAATCTGTAAAACTCTGGAAATAAGCAGGAGAGCCAGTGCTTGATTTCTGAATTTTAGTCAGATAACACAGAGGTGGAATGGTGACAGGAACACAAAGAAAAAGCATAATTTTCTAGGATAAGTAACGTTTATCAAAACCATTGTGAAAATTTAAGATCACATGAAATTATCTATTTTACTGCCTGAGGAAGGCCCCCAAAAGGAACAAAAGTGACTGCTTCCAACTTTGTACTAAATATTAGGAAAAAATTATTTCTAATTGGCAGTCTACCATAGACTAAATATAATACCCTCTGTGCTAGTGAGACTGTACCAATCGAAATTAAATGAGGTTCTTTAAATTTTTCTTCTTAATATATTTTTTAAATTAATTTATTATTTTTGGCTGCGTTGGGTCTTCGTTGCTGCACGCAGGCTTTCTCTAGATGCGGCGAGCGGGAGCTACTCTTCATTGCAGTGCACAGGCTTTGCATTGCGGTGGCTTGTCTTTGTTGAGGAGCATAGGCTCTAGGCGTGCGGTGGGCTTCAGCAGATGTGGCTCGCAGGCTGAAGAGCGCAGGCTCAGTACTTGTGGAGCACGGGCCCAGCTGCTCCGCGGCATGTGGGATCCTCCTGGCCCAGGGCTCAAACCCGTGTCCCCTGCACCGGCAGGCGGATTCCCAACCACTGTGCCACCAGGGAAGCCCCATAGGCAACATTTCTTATTCCAAAGAGAAATATGAGAGTAATGAGTATTTCTGATGGTGGTATATCAACTTGAAAACCTAAAAATAAAATATCAGAAGCAAAACCAAGCCTTTTTTCTTTTTAGTTTTTCCCTTTATTTTAGATGGCAGGCAGCATTGGATAGGTCTAGGTTTAGAATCTTTTCTAAAGGCATTTCATTTCTGCCAGCATTTTAATATGAATTTAATTCTGCTGTTGGCTCAGACCATGACAGAATGAGCCAACATGGCAGGCGGACAACTGGATCACTTATGGTTCATTTCAATTGGCGTGGCACCCAGCCACAAAATTTATGAACAAAACTGTTTTAACATAGTTATTGCATTTGTAAACATTCAGCACAGGTGGAAACAAAGAATTCAAAAACAGAAATATATTTTGTATCTAAGAATAAACAAACACTAAAGAATTAAATTTTTCATTTTTTTAAGGAAAAGGATATTCATTTTTGTCAAGCATTAACAGTGATTTGGGTTCAAAAGCTCTAATTTTCATAGGACTCCATGAGTCTATTCTTCAAAGTATGCTATGTAAGGTTGCCCAAGGGAACACTTGACTACCTCAACTTCTCCACCTCCATTTTTCTCCCGTTGAAAGTGAATGTTAATAAAATCCTCCACAGTTTCTTCATCTACTATCTGAAGGTCTTCCAGTCCACTCAGAAGCACTGTCTTCTTAGATACTCCTGAAAACACCTAAGAAGCAAAATAAAAAGATAAATAGAAAATTTTCTAAGCGCTTTGAATTACAAAACTACATTTATAAGCTCTGCTTAATATTTTGGATGTTATCTTGAGAGAGACAATGAGCCTCAGGAAGATTTTCAAGCAAGAGAATATCAGAGTCGGATCTGAGTTTCAGGAAGATAACTCTGGTGGCATTGTGACAAATAAAGGAAAGAAGGGCAACTCTACGGACAGAGAGACCAGTTAGAGAGGTAGTGAGAGGTGGAAGTGACAAGATCAATAACGACATGAATGCTGGAGGGGAAGCGAAACCAAGAGTTAGGCATGAGTTCTAGCTTTCAGGATGGCAGGCTAGGTTCATTAATAAGATTCAAACGGAAACAGAATCACAACTTTTTATTTTTTGTGGACTTTACCTGAAACTTTTTCAGGTATGTTTCTGTGTACGGAGAAACAGTAACTCTCTGGCAGTTTTGATTTATATAAAGAGGATAGTCTTTTATTTTCAAAATCTTGTCAGCAACTAGAAGTAAATTTAAAAAAATTATTTTCTCCTTTATATCAAACATTTTTAACCAAAGTTAAAACCTCCTTCAAACAGAATGTCAGAGTAAACAGTGGCTTGAGGGATTAATTTTTAAGAAACTCTACAGTCCACTTTAAAAAATTCACAGTACATAATTTTAAAAAACATAAGACCAAATGATAATGAGATTTAAATAGCTCCATCTGTCTTAAACTATCAGTCAATCAATGCACAGTGAGCTGCGATGTCCTCAGATAGACCTACCTTGAGCTACATAAAATGTGATAAATAAATAACCCAGCAAAAAATTATTGCAAAAAATAACCCAGCCATCCTAACAAAACCCAGTGTTTCCCAGTCTCTCAAGAAGTACACGTGCAAATTACGATTAGAATACCCTCTTTCTCTCTCTCTTTCTGTGCATATATATATATATATATATACACATACATACTTATAGCAAATTACTATATTACTATTATATATATAATTACTTAATTGTCCTGTAACTAATACATGACATTCAATAAACCTGTATAATGATGTTAATCAAAGGTGGAGGGGTGCTGAATGTCATCTAAAAAAAATGAAGGCAAATAACAAAAATTCATCAATTTCCTCCAACACAAAAAATAACCTGATTTATTTTTAGCAGCTTTTCTCTCCTAGAGGGAAAAAAGGTAATGTGTCAAGATTGCATAGAGTTTAACAGAAACAGTTCTTAAGAATATCCAATCACTTTTTTTCTCCTCTCACCAGTCCACCTTGAATCAGCAATATAGTACAGTGGCTAAGAGTGTAGATCCTTGCTGGCAAGGATGTGGAGAAACTGGAACCCTGGTACATTGCTGGTAGGAATGTAAAGGTGTAGCCACTGTGGAAAACAGTATGGCGGTTCCTCAAGCATTAAACATAGAATTACCATATTATCCAGCAATTCCAGAAGGATCTGGAAAGACATTCACCTAACCATAACTAGCTACATAGCAGGAGAAAGGGAAGTTTGGAAATTTAAGGAAATGTCTCAATATTTATTAAATTAATCTTGTTCTCTATTATTTCCATTTTCTTTAAAAAGCATGCATTACTTTATTATGAAAAAACTTAAATCAGTCAACGGTTTTTAATTGTATATTTGGATTTCTATCATATGTGTAAACCCAGGAGAAGCCCTAAGAACTAGATTAACTAGAGGAAGAGATTTTTACATTGAGAATCATTTGAACATATTAACAAAAGAACTTGGAGAATCTTCTATTTTTCATTATAAGAATATAAACCTCCCTAAGATGATTTGGTAAAAGTCCATTTCTACCTAAAAAAGGAACAGCTGTTCTATTACCCCCTTTTCTTCCTGGAATCAATTACCTCCACCTGAGATCCTTGTCAATCATAATAAGTGAGATAAAGAGACAGTTTTATATATATATCTTTTCAGAATGTTTCTCTGCCACACACCCATTGTGAGATCTTGGGTAAGCTGCTTACCTTGAGTACGCCTTAGTCTCCTCATCAATAAAATGAGTATAACACCTACATCCAGAGCTGTGCTATGGATCTGAGCAGATATATATATAAAACACCAGACTCCATGCCTGGCACGTGATAGGAATGCACTAAGATGTAGGTACTTGTTATCTGTAATCCTATCATTCTCAGTAGCACTCAGGGAAATCATTTTGAGGACTCTACCATTTCATAAGGTTAAAGAAAAAAATCCCCTGTTATTATGCTGTCTAATAAATTCCAAATAAAAGCAGTAGAAAGCGGGCTTCCCTGGTGGTGCAGTGGTTGAGAGTCTGCCTGCCGATGCAGGGGACACGGGTTCGTGCCCCGGTCCGGGAAGATCCCACGTGCTGCGGAGCGGCTGGGCCCGTGAGCCATGGCCGCTGAGCCTGCGCGTCCGGAGCCTGTGCTCCGCAACGGGAGAGGCCAAAACGGTGAGAGGCCAGCGTACCGCAAAAAAAAAAAAAAAAAAAAAAAAGATAAAAGCAGTAGAAAGGGATACTTTCAGACATGGCAGAACGTAATTTAAACTCTAGAATACAGTCTAACTCTCTGCGGGAATACCTCCACTTTCCACAAACGTGACGACGGCGCTCCGGGACTGCTTGTCGTACTCCACGCTGTCCACTTCTCCGCCTCCGTTGCGGGACTTACAAAAACTCAGTTCTAGCTTGTCTCTCATCTGACTTTCAGGCAGTTCATCAGGAATGTCAGTAACGTGGATCTTCATTTTAGACACTTCTACGTGAACCTGGGAAATCGGTTCACGTTCAGAAATATGGATGAGAAAAGTGTCCGTGTTTAACAGAATTCTGAAACGCTTTAATCATCATGTTACCTGGAATCTGATTCCTGAGTTTAATGGAACCGGGCTGGCCATAACCTGCACATTTACATCCTGTATCTGCACATGATGGTGCCCCATTCTGATCACATTTTGGGCAACTGAAAAATAATTTGGGAAGTATTAATTTCCAATATTTCAATACATTTTTACATGTTTGGTTTAACAACAAATAATCCTGAATATTTTAAATTTTCTTTAATTTTAAGGGATCTAATTTTTACATTTTTCTTAGGATTTCTAAGTGATGATGGTCTTGCCACCATAGTAGGATATATTAATGTCAAAATACATCAGCAAAAAATTACAATGTAGAAATTCTCAATAAGTTCTAGATTCATCTCTTAGGAGATAAGCCTGATGATCCTTCAGAAATTCATATATTACTTCAGTACAGCCACACACCCTTCCTTTCCACTGTTGACAGAATTATCAGAGAATTCCCTTAGTACATTAAAGCTCAGCCAGAAATTTCTTCCATGTTGAGTAAGCTGGGAAAACTTTTTAGGTCAGTATCATTCTGACAATCTTATTTATCATTTGTCACTGCTCCTTAGTATGTTACAAGCAACAAAGAAATAAATATTTGTTCTTGTCTCTGTCTTTCCCCAGGATTACATATTAAAGACCACAAAGACTTGAATACCAAAGAGTGAGTCTTTTTTTTTTTTTGGTCATATTTAATGAAGAATTCTACTTTCCTTAAAATGCTCTTGAGATCATTCATTAAAAAGTCGATAGTCTTGATATACTGATCACAAAACTATCTAGTCTAATTTAGCCATGCAAATGGGAAAGGCTTAGTAATATAATTATGCCAAAAATCATTAGAAATCCAATAGCAACTATATGACAGTTTAAAATGAATGTGCGGGGAATTCCCTAGTGGTCCAGTGGTTAGGACTCGGTGCTTTCACTGCTGTGGGCCTGGGTTTCAATCCCTGGTTGGGGAACTAAGATGCGGCCAAAAATAAATAAATAAATAAATAAGAATACTAAAAAACCAAAATAAAATGCATGTGGGTATGTGTTTATTTTTAATTGTGTGACATAAGAGTTTATAACCCTTCAGTTGTTGATATTTGGAGCTGCTTACTCTAATATGTCATAAAGACTAGAGACAAATTAGTCCCGGTCTTATAAACCTCACATGTGTTTATAACAAGACAGCACACCACAGCTGGAGGAAGAGAGAAACAAGGCTAGAAAACAGGGCGTTGTCATGTGGGAATTCAGACTCATTGTACCATGATATGGCTCTATAACTTGAATTACAGCTTTTTGTTGTTGTTATTGACAACAGGCAACAATAACAGAGATTATCAACTGTAAGTAATACTGAGATGATGATCTTTCCCTCCCAATCCCCACCCTTCCCCCACCCCCCAAACCTCCAACATCTGGTGATCTGACACAGCTGAGAGGGCCTACTTGTGTTTCAACTTCTGTGACTCTGTCAAAAGCCAACTCCTGTTTAATTGTGTAGAAACCCAAAGTTGTCCAGAAGAGCATGACCTCAGAGCCATGCCAAGGTTGGAAGCAGTGATGCAGCTGTTTCTGAAGAAAATCCTGTTCCCAGCATCCCCAGGTAATTCCTATGCAGAATCCTTGCTTCCCAAATCCTCACTTCCATCCTTCAGTTATATCCCAATTACCACTGCCAACTGCCAACTGCCATCAGGGCTCTTGGCCTCCCCCTTCACCCTCAGCTGCAGGGGCGGACCCAGGGTGGACAAAGCATATGTGCATACAGTGACCTGCCAGAATGTCTTTCTATTTATTTTCAGGCTATAGTAACAAACCAGGCGTAAAGGAGACATGAGTTATAATCATAGATTCCCAGAATCTGAACAGTGGAAGGGCTTGTGAAGACCATTTGACCCCACCCATAACTTAATCTAACTTGGAAAATATGAGAACAAAAAGCGCAGATGGTGGCCTGCTCAGAGGAATGTTGGTCCAGTAGAAAGTACAAGCGTACTTGAAGTTTGGCTCTCAGCTCTGCAATTTATCACCTGTATGGACCTTGAGCAATTTCCTTATCTTAGGTAAGCTTCTGTTTCTTTAGCTGAAAAATTCCTAACATGTAGCAATAATGACAGCTAACATTTATTAAGTGTTTATTACATATCAGACACTGTGCTAAGTATTTTTCAACATTTCTCATTTAATACTCAAAGCAACCCCCTGAGGTAGGTACTGCCACAAAACCCGTCATAAAAAAATTGAGATTTATAAAGAACCCAACCAAATTACACTTCTAGAAAGGGGCACAGCTGGCACTCAAAGCCAGATTCTCCTCATTAAGGTGCCCCCAGATCTCAAGAGGGTCCCACACCACGACGGACTTGGCAAACATCAGGTCCCACCCCCAAATCTCTGACTCCAGGGCTTTTGCCATTCACAGGTCTTGTGCACTTAGGTAAATCACTTAAACACCTGAGAATCTGTTTTCTTAGTTATAAAATGTAAATAGTAACTCTCTATCTTATTTCTTTCATGGATTCATGTGAGTATACAATGAGATAATGTCTGTGATAACTCTCCGAGAATGATGTAGAGCTTTACAACCTTGAAACATTATCACTAGTATTATCATTTGCAGGTAGCAGTTGCAGTAGAAAGGCATTGGTATTGGACATCACAACACCTGGGCTTGAGTCCCAGCGTTGTCACTTCCTGAATGAGTGATCATGTTCAAGTCACTCAACGTCTCAGAGTCAGTTTTCTCATCTGTAAAATGGGGATAATCATACCTACCTCAGGGTGTCACTATAAGGATGAGATGAAATGATAAATGTAAAAATTGTAAAGCAATGGCCAAATATCTTCAAAAACTCTTTGAAAGTCCCAGTGCTTTCCAAAGGTAACATGGTCAAATTTTTGAACATGAGTCATACCTTCTTCTTTTTCAAAGGTGATAAGTGCTTGTCCTTTTTGTAGCTCATAAGGGACTTTTGAGCTCATTTGACACGAATAGGAGATATTTGAAAACTGGCTGTCACTCTCAGGATTCTCTACAGCTGTGAACTTTATCTTTGTTTCGGGAATATCCTCGTTAATCTAATTCAAACAGAAATGTTTGATTAAAATCAAGACAAGAAATAACCTAAGTCCTTCCAATGATAATGCGATTTGATCATCCAATAATTCACTCTCCACTGACTTCAGAGCCCCACGGAATACTGAGCGTGGTCTTATTTAATATCTTTAGTAATTGCTTCTTCCCAGGGAAGTACTCAGTAATGTAGTCAGATGCTGATACTTTAATATTATTTCACAGATGAAATTTTAAATATATAATCTCTCACTTTTTCTAAGTGTTTAAACTGGTCAATATTGTGTAGTGTTTGAGTCTAAAGCCTACATCATTCCTGTAGAAAAATACCCTTTAAACAACTGTGACAATAATAGGCTATCTCACAAAGAAATCATTGCACAGTATATTTAGCCTCACTACAAAGAGGTATGAAATAGTCAGGTGTATATGGTTATTTTGATGGCAAACTCAGATAACTTCATCCAAAAAGAAAGACTCCTGAATTCAATGACTTAAAATTTATCAAATTTAAATTCCCCCTTCCTCAACACCTGCCCATCAACTTTTTAACCATTACCCCAACTTAGGTTTATAAAAATGTGAAGGGACACTACCAGCAAGATCTGTAATCTGGAGGATAAAGTTAAGGGGTTATACTTAGCTGCTTAAAATCACTGGGATGAACAGTCAGTACAACCACACATAAATGCACAAATGAATCGAGTGTTTGCATTTCTATTTCCCATGGTTATTTTACATGTTGCAAGAAAATGTTTTATTGCAAAGAGATTAGAAATATCAAGTGAGTCATTTGATCTAATCTGACATTTATTCTACATGTAACTTTGGTAGAATTTCTGATTACCATAACTCTGATTTCAAAATGATCTGCAGTGTCTTGAGAAAAGGCAGAGTGTTTCCCAGTAATGTAGAAACATCCAGTATACCCTGAGAAGTCAAGAGCTTTCCAGAGTGAGAGTGAGAATGCCTGCTTCTAGTCCTGAGTAGACCGTGGCAGGGAGCAATTCACTTATGCTCTCTAGACCCCAGTTTCAGTCCTCTGTGAAGTGAATCAACTGAGCTGGATGGGTTCCCAAGTCCCTTTGAGTTGTAGGACTAAATGATTCTGGCTCCAGCCTGAGAAGTATCCAGAATCTTAACAGAGACTTCTCTAAATCTCACAAACACCGGAAACTTCACTTCCTGATATTCAACATCCTATCCCCCATTTCAGAAACAAAAAGTGACAATGCTTAAAGCATTGTTACTTTTTGTTTCTGAAATGGGGGATTGTTTAAAGTATTTTTTAAAGTATTTAAAAAATACTTTAAAAGTATTGATTAAAATATTTTTTAAAGTATTTAAAAAATACTTTAAAAGTATTGATTAAAGTATTTTTTTAACAACCTGCGTTGTTATGAAGAAAAAAGGAGTGAAAGCTATGTCTAACTCAAACACAGGAGAAATTAAGAAAGAATTTAAATGGTGAAGATACTCATCCAATTTTTTTTTAACTGTGAAACTCACTTAAATTACTTGGATGAGGAAAACAATAAAAGAACTTGGTGAGAAGACCAAGAATTTGATCCAAAAGTGATTGATAATGACCATCATTTGGGGGTAGTTTTGGATTAACATATACATGAATATTAAAACATGTATTAGCATAAGTATGCAGCAAGATGAAATTCTACAGTGATCACACACCTGTGACCAGCACCCAGATTAATAATCAGAACAAGACCAACACCCCAGAAGCCCTCTTGGGTTCCCTTCCAGTTCCTACCTGCCTCTAAGAGTAACCACCATAGTAACTTCTAACATCGTGTTTTCATGCTCTATTTCAATGGAAGCATATGGTGTGCCCTCTTTCTCCTTTTCCGGCTCAGCACTGTGTTTATGAAATTCATTGATGTTATTGCATACAGTTGTAGCCTGTTCATTCTCACTGTTGTGTAGTAGTCCATTGTGTGAATACACCCTAATTTATTAATTCATCCTACTGCTCTCAGTTTGGGGCTGTTGCAAACAGTGGTGCCATGGATGACCATAATGTTTTAGAAATGAATTCTGTATCGATAAATTGCTTTTCCTGAAAAAGGGGGTCTGTGAAAAATGAGATACATAAAATAATTAAAGAAGTACCTGGGAGTTCCTGGTTGTCGTTTGCAACTCAGCTTCAAGCTTTTGGATCTCCTCCTTTAACTGAATATTTTCCTTTTCAATTTCACTAATTAATTTCTAAAAATAAAAAGGAAATAAAATAACACCCAAAATTTAAACAGTCCTGACCTCATTTTTCTTTTCTTTTCTTAATATTTATTTATTTTGGCTGCACAAGGTCTTAGTTGTGGCATTCAGGATCTTTGTTGCAGCATGTGGGATCTTTAGTTGCGGCATGTGGGCTTCTTAGTTGTGGCATGTGGATTTGTTAGTTGTGCATACACGTGGGAGCTAATTCCCCGACCAGGGATGGAACCCGGGTCCCCTGCATTGGGAGCGTACGGTCTTACCCACTAGACCACCAGGGAAGTCCCAGCCCCGACCTCATTTTTCTAATTAATTAAAGAAGCAAAATTTCTCTCACTTTGAACATGGCAAAGAAAGACATTAGACAGTCTCAGAATAAATATGATCATGTGAATAATACCTTTGTCAAATGTTTTACATCATCACCTGTTGACTTTCTTACCACTGCCAAGGATTATTATCTCCATTATACAAAAAAGGAAACCACCTTTCACACTAAACCAAAGTCACAGAAATGTTTATAGTAGAGCAAGGATTGATACCCCTATCTTCTGGATCTTAGTTCAATGCTCTGTCAATTCCTTCCTAACTATTTGTGACTCCAATATGACTTTTAAGTTGCACAATAACTGTGGACATATGTTACTCTGGGGCAATTAAAAAAATTTTTTTTCTGTGATTCCCACAGTATAGCTGCCTTGACATGCCAGACAGATGGCCTTGAGTAAGCGGTTTAACTACCTGAGCCTCCATTCCCTCTTAGGTCTAATTGGATAATTGCTAACGAAGCTCTTAACTTCTAGGTGCAAATCAAAGAAATGAGAGAGGAAGTGAAAAAGCAGCTAACATTGTAAGCTGTGTAAGAGAAAGAAAAGAAATATGATTCTTCTTGTCAGTCTTGAATAATAGAGGTAAAAAAAAAAACTGAAAACCCTAATATTCTTCCAAATTCAACATAATGTTGGACAAAGACATATGAAACATGCCTCACTGCAAAACTAATAGATGTAAGTTAATTTTTAATAGTACTCAGTAATTTTTCCTTTTTACCTGGTTTTGTTCATCTTTCATAAATTCTTCAGCTGGCCCATACTCCTTAAGAACTTGTTTTTTGTTATCTTCATCAGTTGCCATGATTCCCTAATTACTACAAAAAATAAATACTTTAAAAATAGTACAAACACACAAATTCAAGAAGAAAAAATAACTTTTACCCTCTTACAGAAGAAACATCTCTTCTTTGCTATATGTTTTTTTTCCTATCACCGAAGTCTTTATTATCATGTGGATTATATCCAAAGCCTCTATTTCAAATAACTTTCACACCTATAAATATATAAAAAGGTTCTAAAAATTCTTTGCTTTTCAACACTGTAAGAGAAAATAATAGGTATTAACATTCCTTTGTAGTTCTCATTTCAATCATAATATGATGCTCCATTTTAAAAGACTATTATTTTGGTCTTCTAGACTTTTTCAAAGGTTTTTATTTAAATATTTAATTCTCCCTATTATACTCCCCAAATGTAATGGAGTAAAAAGACCTCCAAACACCGTTCCTCTATGCGTACAGGGGTTTTCACAAACCCTCCCGAGTTCATACACTTGGACAGGAAAAAAACTTCATCTTTATTTCTAATAACCTCTGATTGAAACTTAGCATTCTCTTCAAATATGAATATAGGCAACAAGCCACATAGTATTTGCAGCCCCTGTGACCAAAGTCACCAAGACAGTACAGATATTTTCATAAAATATTTTAACTCTTCCAGATATCCTGAAACATTGCTTGTGTTTAACCCTGCTTCAAAATTATGATAGTTATTAAACTCACGACTAGGTCTTGTAATAAACTGTAGTGTATTGATATATATTACTATATTAAATCTTTGCTTTTTAAATAACCTGATAATCATATTTCAGTGTAATTGGTTTCCTTTATAATTCTATATATTTTGTTTTATACAACTTAAAAACTTTTTATTTTGAGAAAGGCCCACAAGTTTTTTCAGACTGGCACCAAACAAGTTAAGAAACCTTGCCTGCATATCAATTTACTAAGATGGAGTTGTCCCAGATCAAATATGACACAAGGATTATCACAACAGCTTTTATTGTTTTAGAAGCACATTAATAATGTGTCTGTTAACACAATCTTCCAAGATTTCAAGTGGCTAAATTCTCACTATTCCTATAGAAGAAACAGAAAAGACATGTATTCTTCTCTAAAAATAAAATAGAAGACTAGCAAAAAATTAGTCATGGCTTAGTTTACTCAGTGTGAACACAAGCAGTGTCCAAAAAAAAGGGGTCATATAGTAGTTCTACTTTTAACTTTTTGAGGATCCTCCATACTGTTCTCCATAGCGGCTGCACCAATTTACATTCCCACCAACAGTGCACAGGGGTTCTCTTTTCTCCACACCCTCTCCAGTATTTGTTACCTCTTGTCTTTTTCATGATGCCCGTTCTAATAGATGTGAAGTGGTATCTCATTGGGGTTTTATTTTTTTTGTTCTCCTTTTTTTTTTTTTTAAACATCTCTCATTGGGGTTTTAATTTACATTTCACTAGTGATTAGTGATGTTGAGCACCTTTTCATGTACCTGTTGGCCTTTTGTATATCTTCTCTGGAGAAATGTGCCCATTTTTTAATTGAGTTATTTGTTTTTTTTGTATTGAGTTTTATGAGTTCTTTATATATTTTAGATATTAAAGCCTTATCAGATATATGGTTTGGAAATTTTTTTTCTATTCCATAGGTTGTCTTTTCACTTTGTTTATGGTTTCTTTTGCTGCACAGAAGCTTTTTAGTTTGATATGATCCAGCAATTTCATCTCTGGGAATATATACAAAGGAAAAGAAAACACTAACTTGAAAATATATCTGTACCCCCCGATCATTGCAGTGTTATTTACAATAGCCATGACATGGAAATAACCTAAGTGTCCATCAATGGATGAATGAATAGATAAAGAAATTGTGGTAAATATATATTGTGATATATACAATGTGATATTATACAGCCATAAAAAATGAAGAAATTCTACCATTTGCAACAACATGGATGGACCTTGAAGGCATTATGCTAAGTGAAATCAGGCAGACAGAAAAAGACAAATACTGTATGATCTCACATATGGAATCTTAAAAAAAAACTCATGGAAAAAAGATCAGATTTGTGGTTACCAGAGGCAGAGGGTGGAGGGAGGGGGAATTGGAGGGAGGTGGTCAAAGGTACAAACTTCCAGTTATAAGATAAATAAGTAGTAGGGAGGTAATGTGCAACATGATGACTATAGCTAACACTGCTATGATATATAGGGAAGTTGTTAAGAGAATAAATCCTAAGAGTTCTCATCACAAGGAGAAAATTTTTCTTTTTTTCTGTCTTTTCTTTTTATCTATCTGACATTTATCTATATGTCAAGATGGATGTTAGCTGAACCTATTATAGTAATCATTTCATAGTATGTGTGAGTCAAACCATCATGCTGCAAACTTGTACAGTGGTGTATGTCAATTATTTCTCAATAAAACTAGAAAAAAAGGGGTCATCTAGCACCCAGATCTTGGTTTCCAATCTGTTCTCCAATAAAAGGAACTGGGGTTCCTTTGAGCAATGGTTGATTCTACCTTTGGGGCAGGAAATATACAAGATGAGCCTGGAGCTCCCAGTGGCCAAAGGTACATAAGCACAATTTATCAAGTAAGTAAATATATGGAGGATAACAGGAGTCAGGTTTTTCATTGTCAGAGAACGTGATTATAAATATGAAAAGGGAGAAAAATAGAATGAATGCTATGAATTGGAACTGGAGATATCAGCATAATCTCATGATTTCTGATAGAAAAGTACAGAAATTTAAATATAGATATAAGTGTGTGAGTGTGTGATATTCCCCAGTTCTGTCTGCTAAAAGGGCCTGGAAACAAAGACAATAGCAGTGAGCACATCTAGCACCCAGAATTTAGTTTCTAGTACCATTCTCAGCTACCAGGAACCAAGGCTATTCAGAGAAATGGTTGCTTATAGGAGTGGGACAGGAAAAGTACAAGACAAGCATCTTATGATGTCAGAAAGCAAGAAGTGCTCAAAGAATGATGAGGATATGTCAAAAGAACATAGAGTCCACCTTGATGAGGTTCTCACTGGACAAATCTGGGAATCAATTAAGCACAGAAAGAAATAATGACAGTAATAATTAAATCCACTGAGCAAAACAGAGAACTATGAGTTGGTAAACATAGCTAGCTAGCTAGCTAGCTAGATAGATAGGTAGATAGATAGATAGATAAATTGATAGTTTTGTGAGGAAAGGACCATTTAATTAGTTTCAAAATACTTACCCACAAGTACTGCAAACCAAAATCCAGTGCAATTTCAATCATTTAGGTGTTCTGAGCACTCACAAGTCCTGGCACTGACAAGCCCTTGAAGGAGATCAACAATTTCAATGGGGATAAATATCAGTTTGCCCTTTTGCATTGAACATGTCAAGCTGAACTACAAGAATATAAGCACTGTAAGGGCTATGATTTTTGTTTTGTTCTCTAAAGTATGCTCTAGTTCATCCAGAATGCTACCCTAATAGTACCCAAAAGAGTGCCAGGGATATAGTCTATACTCAAGAAATGATTGTTTTCAATTGAGTTAAAATTTCCTTACACTGAACAACCTGTTATTGCACTTCATATAAGTGGAATCATTTGGTATGCACCCTTTTATATGTGCTAGAGTTTTAAGCTCAACATGTTTTGGAGATTTGTCCTTGTTATTGCATGTATTAGTAGTTTGTTCCTTTTTATTGCTGTGTAGTATTCCATGCATGGACAGCCTACAAGTTGTTTATCCATTCTCTCGTTGGTGGCTATTTGGTTATTTCTGGTTTGGGGCTATTATGAATAAAGCTTCTCAAAACAAAACAAACAAAAGAAATACTTCTCCACAAAACACTAATTTCAAAGGGGAAAAGAATAACTTTACAGTGAAGAAGCCAGGAGGACAACACCATAATGAAGTAATCAAAGTAAATAATGAGATACATCAAAATCATCTGACATATGATAGGCACACCGAGAACACAGCATGACTCCTATGATATTCCTGCCAAAGATGCATGAGCCGAATCTAAACATGAGGAAACATGAGATAAACTGGCCTGTTCTCTTCAAAAGTGTCAAGTTCATGAAAGCCAAGGAAAGACTGAGAAACTGTCCCAGGCAGGAGATTAAAGAGACATCACAACTAAACACAATGCATAATTCTGAACTGGGTCCTTTTGTTATAGGATATTATAGGGACAACTGGCAAAATTCAAATTAGATCCAAGGACTAGATGGCATAATGTATCAATATTAATTTTTCTGATTTTAATCACTGTATTGTAGTTACATAGAGAACACCTTTTTTGTAGGAAATAAATACTCAAGAATTCCAGGGTAATTGGTCATGAAACCTACTCTCAAATAACTCAGGAAAAAGACAATTTTTTACTTGCAGATTTTCTGTAAGTTTGAGGAGTTTAAAAATAAAAAAGGTATATATAAGTAGCTCTTTACTGCGTTAACAACTGCAGAGTCCTTATAACGGTATTCATCCCAGGTCTTACACAATCTAACCCCAACTAGTCTTATTTAGACAACTCCTGGACCAAGTCCCTTAACCACACTGAACACTCTAAGGGTTTCTCTTCTCCCTCCTGTCCCTCAATGTCACATCCTTCCTCCCCTCCCAACCTTAACCTCCACCTAATGAAAACCTACTGTTCAACATCCATCCCAAATTCCTCTCCAAGTTCTTGAAGCCTTGTCTGATTCCCCCAAATGATTTTACTTCTCCCGCTATTATCTCTGTTGGGGAGCTTTATTTGTGTACCTGTGTCATTTTCCATGACTAGACGGTCATGACCTTGAGGCCAGGGACCACGTCCATTCTTCCTTGTATCCATTCAGAACACAATACACATTCACACACTGAAAACATTCAATATTTATAGAATTGTGCAGTATCTTGACTGAGGTATTTATTCAGCTCAGGACATCCCAAGCATGTGAAGTTCTCTTATTACATTTCCAGAAAGCAGAAACTGCAACATTATTTAACTGTTTTTTTAGTCTATATTCTTAATATAGACTAAGAATAATAATAAAGGCTTGTAATAAAGGCTCTCAATAATATATTTAACTCATATGAATGGTCTACTACATAATATTCCCAGGACTTCTTACAGCATATCTAGTATCTGGATACTTTCCCTCCTTGCATAAATGGGATGTACAGTAATAGCTTTCCTTTTATACAGTCAAATGGTAGGCAGAATAATGGTCCCCTTAAAGATGCCCACATGCTAATCCTCAGAATCTGTGAATATGTTAGGTTACACTGCAAAGGAGAATTAAAGTTGTAGAATGATTTAAGGTTGCTGATCAGCTGACTTTAAAATATAACGATCTTGGACTTCCTTGGTGGTGCAGTGGTTAAGAATCTGCCTGCCAATGCAGGGGAACCGGGTTCGATCCCTGGTCCGGGAAGACCCCACATGCCGCGGAGCAACTAAGCCCGTGCACCACAGCTACTGAGCCTATGTGCTGCAACTACTGAAGCCTGCGTGCCTAGAGCCCGTGCTCTGCAAAGAGTAGCTCCTGCTCGCCACAACTAGAGAAAGCCCGCATGCAGCGACAAAGACCCAACACAGCCAAATATATATATACATATATATAAATACAAAGATCTTCCTGGATTATTGGTGGGGAAATAATGTAATCACCAGGGTCCTTCTTCAAAGTGAAAGAGGAAGGCAGAAGAGTAGAATCAGAGTAAGATGTGACAACAGAAGAATAGTCAGAGAAATGCAACATTGCTGGCTTTGAGGATGGAGAAAGGGCACCATTGAGCCAAAGAAGGTGAGCAGTCTACAGAAGCTGGAAAAGATGAGAAAACAGGTTCACCGCATTAGCCTCGGGGAAGGAAGGCAGCCCTGAAGACACCTTGATTTTAGCCCAGTGATGCCCAGTTGGACTTCTAACCTGCAGAATTTTAAGATAATAAACTTGTGGCTTTTAAGCCACTAAGTCTGTGGTGATTTGTTATGGCAGCGAATGAAAAAAACAGCACAAATCACCTATACCCATTCACCACCTATTTCCCTTAATATACTCATATCACCGTGGTGCCCCGCCTGATAGAAGCAAATCTTCCCATATGCATGCCTGGCGGCAAAAAGAAAGGAAGTGAGGAGAAGGAAGGAAAAAAGGAGGTGGTGATGCACAAAGTTGTTTTTAGTTTTGTTTTCGTTTTTTAAACTTCCGCATGTTGTATAGATAGGGAAACATCGCATTCTCTTTTGGATGTCTCTTTCAAGAAAACCCCTGCATATTCTGAAAAGTGAGACACGACTGCCAAAACCTGCGCCTGCCAAGACAGTAAATGTCCTGAAGGAATCTGTTTTCCTAACAACTGTCTCCAGAGATACTACAAGAACAGTGGGGAAACACAAACCATTTTAAGTTTCAATTTCCGAAATGAAGCAAAGCAAAGGAGACGGGGTCAGAGGCCGGGACGGCACAGAGAAGGCCCCGTGGGCCGGGGGCAGGCGCGTCCCCTCGGCGTCTGTGTGGTCCCCGCGACCCCGGCAGCGGGCAGCGCAGGCGCGCGGCGCTGGGGGTCTGCGCCCGGCACCCTTCCGCCCCTGGCTCTCCGCCGGAAGTCTCCGCGCGGGAGGTCCCGAGTCCCAAGGAACCTGCCTCGTCGCCATCCACTGCCTCTCCAGCCCTGGACCACTAGGAGCGGGGATGGCAGGAGGGGAACGGGGGACCCACTCACCCGCCTCGGCCCGCCGAGCACCGCGCCCCGGTTCCCGGAAACCTCGCTGGCGGCGCGTAGGTGGAGCGTCCGCGGGAGTCGCTGGAACCTCCGGGCCCGGCTGGCGCTGCCTTGTCCAGAAGCGCCTTGAGCCTTTTTCAAGTGGGTGTCCCCCAGATCAACAGTTTGGTTCCTTTAAAAAAGAAAGAAAGAAAGAATAAAAGGAGAAGAAAACTACTCAAATGATGATTTTCTTTAAATCTAGGCACTGCTCGAATACCAAACCTGGTGTCTCCAATGATTAGTCTAACAAGTTACACCTATTTTCACTTTCGAATTTTAAAACGTGTTGGTTTTGTTTTTGTTTTGAGGGAATTTATTCCCAAAATATTCCTTAAGTTTCCATAGACACTCATTTTAGGACATGCTTTAAAAACCACTCCTTTGTATGTGTTACAGGACGTGTTTTTGGAAAAAGTGGATAGAAACCAAATAAAACCAAAGTGGGAGTCTCTCATCAGATTGTAACGGTAACTCTCATTGTAATTTATTGGTCATTATAACCTTAATCTACAAATCTTTGCAGCTAGCACAAGGTCAACTTTTGTGTACAGGTATTTCTTTTGCAACTTCCCAGGAAGTTGGGAAAGCTGTGGTGTTCAGTTGGTTTCTACGACCCGTGTCCCTTGAAAGTTTTCTTATATAATCTTTTGTTTTGTTGTGAAGCTTATAAATAAATACTTCACTAAGTGTGATCTTTTCCTCTGAAATGGAAAACATCTGGTTGACTTCAAAAATTGCATTGTTTCTGAATTCTACACAGAGAACCACCGCACAGCTGCACTGGCTGGTAAATAGAGGTCAGGGAGGAGATGTATCAAAACGACTTCCAGGCATAAATTCTAGTTTACAGTGCTGTATATTCATATATAACTGATATATAATCTGATAAAATGAAATATTAACCAAAGTCAAATTCCTTTATATCAAGAATATTATATGCGGGCTTCCCTGGTGGCACAGTGGTTAAGAGTCCGCCTGCCGATGCAGGGGACACGGGTTCGTGCTCCGGTCTGGGAAGATCCCACATGCTGCAGAGCGGCTAGGCCCGTGAGCCATGGCCGCTGAGCCTGCGCGTCCGGAGCCTGTGCTCCGCAACAGGAGAGGCCAAAACAGTGAGAGGCCCACGTAATGCAAAAAAAAAAAAAGAATATTATATGCATTTTCAAATAAATTAATACATTGAGATATTTCCAAATGATGTAAATATCAATAGGTTTTGATTGCATGCCACTCCTGAATTAAAAGTTGATTTGCTCTGCAAAGGGAAAAGGAAATAAACATGTACAGGTGTATTAAATATTCACCTTTTCTATGTAAAAAAAAAAGAATATTGATGGCAATCAGTTTAAAGTGGCCTTTCTAAGTGAAAAAAATAAAGCGGTGCATAGACACTTGTACTCATCAGCCCAGTCAAAATAGTACCAAAACTCTAACAGTGGCAGCCTGAGAATTACTTTTGGTCTCCCCTAAAATTTTGTTTTTTATTTATTTATTTATTTATTTAAATTTATTTATTTAATTTATCTATTTTTGGCTGCACTGGGTTAAAATTTTGTTTTTTAAAAATTTGTTTTTTATTTTATTTTGTTATTTATTTATTTATTTATTTAAATTTATTTATCTATTTTTGGCTGCGTTGGGTCTTCGTTGCTGCATGAGGGCTTTCTCTAGTTGCAAGCAAGCAGGGGCTACTCTTTGTTGCAGTGCACGTGCTTCTCATTGCGGTGGCTTCTCTTGTTGCAGAGCAAGGGCTCTAGGTGCATGGGCTTCAGTAGCTGTGGCACCCGGGCTTAGTTGCTCTTCGGCATGTGGGATCTTCCCAGACCAGGGCTCAAACCCGTGTCCCCTGCATTGGCAGGCGGATTCTTAACCACTGCGCCACCAGGGAAGCCCCTTTTATTTTATTTTAATTAATTAATTAATTAGTTTGTTTATTTATTTTTGCGGTACGGGGGCCTCTCACTGCTGTGGCCTCTCCCGTTGCGGAGCACAGGCTCTGGACGCACAGGCTCAGCGGCCATGGCTCACGGGCCCAGCCGCTCCACGGCATGTGGGATCTTCCCAGACCGGGGCACGAACCTGCGTCCCCTGCATCGGCAGGCGGACTCTCAACCACTGTGCCACCAGGGAAGCCCCCAACCTTTTTATTTTATTTTTGGCTGCACCGCAAGGCTTGAGGGATCTTAGTTCCCTGCCCAGGGATTGAACCCTGGCCCACGGGAGTGAAAGCGCTGAGTACTAACCACTGGACCGCCAGGAAACTTCCATCCCTTAGAGTTTTAGAGAACATGAACTCTAGAGGTTATTTAGTTCAAACCTCATTTCTTCTTTTATCTTATTTTTGTTTTTTATGAGAAGATACTAAGCAATAGGACCATGACCAGAACAGGACTCATCTAAGATTGACTCCAATCCTGTTAAAGAACAAAGGACACAGTTAGTAGGGAAGCCTTTGGGCCACCCACATGCTGAAGCTGAGCCATGTGTAACAGTCTGAGCTCAAGTCAACTTCAGGTCCAGTACTCTGCAAAGCACAGGGGTTCCGAAGATGAATAGGCAGCTCCCAGATATATATATATATATATATATATATATATATATATATATATATGTATGTATATATATATACATATATATATATATATACATTTTAAATTTTATTTATTTTTGGCTGCATTGGGTCTTTATTGCTGCGCGGGCTTTCTCTAGTTGTGGTGAGCGGGGGCGACTCTTCATTGTGGTGCGCGGGCTTCTCATTGCGGTGGGTTCTCTTGTTGCTGAGCATGGGCTCTAGGTGTGCGGGCTTCAGTAGTTGTGGCGTATGGGCTCAATAGTTGTGGCTCATGAGCTCTAGAGTGCAGGTTCAGTAGTTGTAGTGCATGGACTTAGTTGCTCTGTGGCATGTGGGATCTTCCCGGACCAGGGCTCGAACCCGTGTCTGCTGCATTGGCAGGCGGATTCTTAACCACTGCGCCTCCATGGAAGTCCCAGCTCCCAGATATATTACTGTTAACAATCGTAATTGCGAAGATCTACTGAGAACTCCTAGGCATTTTATAAACCTTTTTTGTTTTGCCAACAACAATATGAGATATAGGTATTATCCCCATTTTGCACATCAGGAAACTATGGCTTAAAGTGCTGACCCAAAACCAGGAAATTAATCTGTGATGACATTGATATCTTTCTCTACTCTCAACCATGAAGTCAGTCTCCACACTATGTTCTACAGGGCATGAAAAAAGAGGGAATTCTATGGGCAAGTATGATTAGGAAACGCTGCATACTGGATTCACACTTGGGAGATTCACAGTGCACATCCGCATGTTGAGTTTTGAGAAGTATTGCAGGGAAAAATTATAGCATACATTTAAAAGTTTAATTTTATTTAATCTTGAATTTATCAAACTCATTTGACCACTAAAGCCCTTTTTTCAAGGAGCAGCTATTAAAATCTTGAAAAGTTTCTAGTGGGGCAATTTGAGTAATGCTTTACTAATGATTTTAATGATTGAGGACTTGCTTCCTCAAAATATGGCACCTTGGCATATTGACTATTTTAAGTGGAAGGAGTCTGAGAAAACAGTAGAAGCAAGATGGTCACTCTGACCTTCCCCCCCACTACCATCCTTCTCTGAAATAGTTCAAAAAGGCTCCTGTGAGAGGTGCTCACCCTATACCTGTAGGAAAGGAGCATTCTTATCTCCAAAGACAAATGGACCCAGAGAAGAATCCTAACAAACCAGCTTTGCTAGGTTTTCTCCAGTTTACTTCAATTACCTCATACTCTCTGACCTATCATATTCTTCCATGACTATCCTCTCCTCATCAAACCTAGCATAAAAATACTCAGTTCTGTTTCCATGGGTCTTCATTTCCTTATGAAGACTTCTGTGTCATGTAAAACTTACGTTAAATAAATTTGTAGGCTTTTCTCCTCTTCATCTGTCTTTGTCAGTTTCATTTTCAGACCCAGCCAGGAACCCTAAGAGGACCAAGGAAAACTTTTTCTTTCTATCTATCTATCTATCTATCTATCTATCACAGACTCAGTAAATACTATATCGCACATGAGATGCCTTGAACATGTCATGTAAATCTACACTGCCATGATATGAGATGTATACTGTGTTAGAAATTTATCTCCCCACCAGATGGCAATGGGCTCCTCCCAGGCTTCCCTATGAATGCACCATCCCCACACACACCAGTGCTACACACTGTACCATGTGTGCTATGAAGTGTGATACGAGGAGTAGAACACCAAGGAGAAAACAGTCCCCTCTACCTCAGGAAGTCAGGGGATGTTTCCTCCGCAGAAGAGGTGAAGATTGAGTTGACTCTTAAAGGTAGAGGAAGTGAACTGAGACCAAAGGTCAGATGAAAAATTCCAGAGGCATCATGAGTTTAGTGGATATACAAACCATGAGGAAACCACCTGATATCTATTATATTATGCTCTTTCTTTTAGAAAAGGTCTAGCACACCAAGTTTATGCTGCTAGTTGCCAAGATTTTGGTAATCCTGTTTGCAGTTCATCCTTGGGGAAGTTGCAACATTTATACTGTGCCCAGCATTGTGCAGGGTCCTGGGTGACACAAAGGAATTAGGTAACATCATTTTCATTTTCAAGAGGTTTGCAATTGAAATATCAGGAGTAAAGGACTGTTGCCAAGAGAGTAGATCTTAAATACTCTCACCACAAAGAAGAAATGATAATTACGTGACATGATGGAGGTATTTAGCTGTGGTAATCATTTGACAGTATATAAGTGTATCAAATCAATATGTTGTATGCCTTGTTCACCTTAAACTCACGCAATGTTATTTGTCAACTGTATCTCAACAAAGCTGTAAAAAAAAAATAAAATAGTAGACAACAGGTTTTTTTAAAAGCAAATGAAAATAAATATTCTATCCCTTACTCTCTATCAGGCAGGAAGTACTATATAGTTAAGAGCATGGTTTTGATATGCAATGTTGGTTTGAATACCAATTTCAAGTTACTGAAGTTTCCCAGCCTCATTTTTCTCCTCTGTAGAATGGAGCTGTTGTGAATGAGATACTGCTACATGTCAAGGTCTAAGCACAGTGCCTTACCCAGGATAAGCATTCAAGTAGCTTGACACTGGTGGCCCAGGTAGCTGTTACCATCATATACCTGGGTGAGAATTTTTTTTTCCATTTTCTTCTTGCACATTTCTTCTGCTTTGTCTTCCTACCTGAAAAAGTACACTTAAGACAAAGACCATTTTTTATTTCCTTTGTGTCACCTGCAGTTACTAGTAAAATGACTATACCTAGTACTAGTAATATAAATATTATACCTATTTCTAACTAGTAGTTAGATACAAGAGTAGGAGTCAAATACTCTAGGCTCAATATTATAACCCCTTTGTATAGGTTTTCATGTTAGTATATGAATAAGTTTGTCTAAGTGAACAAAATATTGTGAGCTAGATCAAATATTTATAAATAGAAGTTTATAATAGAAGTTAATCCAAGTAAAATAATAATAAAAAAATTTTTTTTAGTTTCTGCTTTATAACAAAGTGAATCAGTCATACATATACATCTGTTCCCACATCCCTTCCCTAATAATAATAAAATTAAAGAATAAAGGACATTACCTTCTTGAATCATGCCTGGGCCACTGATTTATCATATAAACATACTTGATCAGTCAGAAAATTCTGTTCTGTTAAAGTATTTAGAGAATAAGGCTACTGTCCTTGGACAATGCTGGAAAGAACAAGTAAGTGTTTTGCTCATGAAACATAGGTTCAAAAATAAAAATTGATCCTTGATATCCTTAAGATATCAAGCAGTAAACCTCAATATTATATTATGGAAATTATTTTAAGAGAATCTGAGAATACTGCTGATGTTTTCCTGCTTTGCTTGCAAACTGAATACTGCTTTTTTAAAAAAATTAATTTATTTTATTTATTTTTGGCTCTGTTGGGTCTTTGTGGCTGTGCATGGGCTTTCTCTAGTTGCGGTGAGCGGAGGCTACTCTTTGTTGCTGTGCGCAGGCTTTTTGTTGCCGTGGCTTCTCTTGTTGCAGAGCACAGTCTTTAGGCACGCGGGTTTCAGTAGTTGTGGCTCGCGGGCTCTAGAGCACAGGCTCAGTAGTTGTGGCGTACGGGCTTAGTTGCTCCTCGGCATGTGGGATCTTCCAGGACCAGGGCTCAAACCCATGTCCTCTGCATTGGCAGGTGGATTCTTAACGACTGCACCACCAGGGAAGCCCCTGAATATTGCTTCTGAATTGGCTATACTCCAATATAAAATAAAAAGTTATAAAAACAAATGAATACTGCTTCTGACAGAATTCTCTCAGGGTGAAGTGATAGTAGGATAAATCCAATTGTTTGGCTTGAACTTAAAATCACAGGGGAGGAAAAGCTTAAAGAAACTTGAGATTCTCAGAATGCTTAAAAAGAACATAGCTTTGGAATGTTGGAAAAATCGAAATATTAAGTTCTGATTATGTTCTCACCAAAAATCCCAAATGAGAAGGAATTGGGCAAAGCATCCAAATAAATCAATATAGCTTCCCAGGGAGTTCAGCAGTTAAGAGAATATGCACAAACATAGTGAAAACAACTAAAAAAATTATTTTGCTTAACTATCTATGTTTTTTTGACTAGGGAGTTTGTAGTTTGTTTTTGCCTGAGGGGTTCTAAAAATTGCCAAGTAGCAAGATTTGGGTTGGTGTTTGATAAGTTGTTTCTGATTATTTCCTTGGTTTGAATAGTTCACAAGAGGTGTCAAGTCATTGCAACAAGGAAATTCACCAGTCTATTCAGAGTATTAAAAACATATCAGGCAAAGAACTCAACTTTTTAAGTTAAATTTGTTTTCAATTTGTTCTTAGTGTACCTAGGTATATGTAGGGGCATAATTTCTACTAAGATATACCTCAGTATAGTGTATGATTTCTGTCGAATCGTGTCCCAAACTCACCAGAAAGGGAAAATGTGTCTGTGGGTAAGAGGACGTCCTGTAGACCAGTGCTTCTCAAACTTTAATGCCCATCCGAATCAGCTGGGGATCTTGTTAACATGTAGATCCTGGGAATTCCCTGGCGGTCCAGTGGTTAGGACTCAGAGCTTTCACTGCTGGGGCCCGGGTTCAATCCCTGGTTGGGGAGTTGAAATCCTACAAACCATGTGGCATGGCCAAAAAAAAAAGCACATCCTGATTCCATAGGTTTGAGGTGGAAGTTCTTCACTTTGAACGTTGCTTGGTGACGCTGATGGCGTGATGGCACTGGGTCTTGGACTATACTTTGAATAGCAAGGCTGTAGACTAACCAGTTCCCTAAAGAACAAAGAGGGAGCAGAAATGTTCACTCCAGAGTCAGGGTACTGTGTACTGTGTGGCTCAGCCAGGGAGCACAGGGCCTCTTCCTGTTTGCCAGCCTGGTGGCCTAGGTTCATGAATAGAAGGAAAGGCATTTCTTGACGTCCATGGTAGACAGGACAACAGCAGTTCCTGTCTTTCATGCCATCTCCTTCAGAGGACAAAGTCTCCTTGTCTGCAGCTAGGCTGCCATTACAGCTACTCTGAAATGGAAAGGAAGGAATAAGCCATGAGGGTGAATGGGTCAAAATGATGCAAAAGCGGAAAGAAGTAAGGAGAAGCCAGAAAAAAAGAACAAGACTAGTATATCCAGGAACCCTGAAAGGAATATTCTTTTCTCTTTCATTAGTTATTCATTTCAATTTATTCTAAATAGTTTGCCTTGGTGTCCGGTGTAACAAGATAGAATGACCTCACACACAGGGCTCATTTTAGCAACAAAATATCTTCATGGGGCAGTTTGATGATGTTGGACACATAAAGCCAGAGGTAATTCATCCCTCTAAATGCTTAAACTCCTCCAGAAAAATTAAAAAAGACAAACAGTCTTCACTCCCAATAAAAATAAAACAAAGAAGTGTCCTTCAGATCTTATTGCTTGGTGACTTTATGCATTGGAATAGAAACACTATTGCCTTTTGGGAGGTTGACCTCAGCTGTTTTTCAACCATTTGAAGAATAAGAACTCTAATTTTGGTGCCAATACTCAAAGCAAAGCTTTCTCAGGTGGATGAACAACAGCTGTAGCTGGCTTCTCATGGAAATTGCACCACCTTAAAATCGCCAGGAGAACTGGGTTGAGTCTCTGCTCTGACCCTTACTACAGGGTCACACTGGTCACACTACACATTCACATGCAGTGTGTTCCCTGGAAATTCCTGGTGTTCCCTGAAAATGTGCAATGCACGCTAGGGAGGGATTCTGGGCTGCCAAGACTTGCTTGATTGCTGGTCTAGAATTAGATAGAACAAGTAAGAACAAGTCAGTCAAATAAGTCCAAGATTCAATCATATTCTCTCTCTCTCTCTTCCCCAGCTATTTTGTCATGTTAGTTTATGAACTTTACATAAGACAGGTAATTGTTGAGTGGCTTTTTTTGTGGTCTAGTCTCTATCCTACTACCCTGAACGTATCCCAAACAGCGATGCGATTTTCCCTGCTCTTCACTGGCTCCTTTCTGTGGTCACTGACCTGATCTGCCCTCTCCTAGGGACACTGTAACCAGATGGCCCAGGTTTCTTAAGACTCCCTTTCAAATAGTCTATCCAGTTTCATTCTGTGCCACAGCCAGTGTGTCTTTTCCTCCACACCCTCTCACATTAAAATTCATAGTTGATTGTCTAATTTTCACAGGAAAATTTTCATGATGGCTAATTTACATCTAGAATTTACCTTGCTAATGATTCCTTTTGTCCTTTCATCCTACACACCCCTGCCATATTATTCTTCTAAAAGTTCCGCTGTCATCATGTCATTCCACACCTTAAGCATTTACAGGTGACATCTAACATATACAGCCCAAACTCCAGAGTGCAGCACCTACCCTCCCTCCCATGCTCCCAATCCCAAACTGTTTCCACAACAAGCTGGCTACAGCTTGTCTTTTTAACTTTATCATTCACTATTCTTCTTCTCTGTATCCAACCAAATTAGTCGGCTATCCTCTAAATCCAGAATAGTCTTATCAACCAACTGGTCTTCTTTCTTTTACCATTTCCCTTTCCTTAGATGTTTTCCTTCTCCTTTCTATTATTTCAGTCATACGATTATACACATAAACTCCTAACAAACACATATCATACCTTAAAGGCAGTGGTGAGGGCTTCCCTGGTGGCGCAGTGGTTGAGAGTCTGCCTGCCAATGCAAGAGACAGGGGTTCATGCCCCGGTCCGGGAAGATCCCACATGCCGCAGAGTGGCTGGGCCCATGAGCCATGGCCACTGAGCCTGCGCGTCCGGAGCCTGTGCTCCGCAACGGGAGAGGCCACAATAGTGAGAGGCCCGCGTACCGCAAAAAAAAAAAAAAAAAAAAAAGGCAGTGGTGATATTCAAGATATCAATAACTGATCAGTATGGACCCTGAACCATCAGAAGAACTCTAGCCAGAAGGCTGGAGTGGTGTCCTAGAAGATCTTTCTGGGCTAGGCATTAATCCTACAGTTACTGGATCCTAAAAGGTGGTGGGGGGGGGAGTGCTGGGAATTCCTGGTGGAGATACGGTCAGGGCAGTAGAGGCACTGGGGTGGGCTTGGGGGAAGACTGCAACCAACTGGCACAGAAATATTTCATTATTTAACATCTGATATGAACACCCAGGGTACGGTGGCTGAACACCAGTGTCAGGCTTTGTTGCTACATCTCCAGGCTCAAGTTCAGCTCCTGTCCAACAACCCCAGAAGTAGTGATCCCTCCCTCTCTAAATTATTTTAGCATGTTTTGCCCATGCCACTTACTAGGTACATTCATAACCTTGCATTGTTAATTGTCTTTTTGGGGACTATTGTGCAATTCATCCCCAAAAGATAGTAATCTTTTCCAAAACAAGAGTTGTACTGTATCTTTGTCTCTCTCTAAATGTCAAACATAGTGCCTTTCTTGGGCAATTACTTATCCTATATTTATTAATGAAAATCGACTGAATGAGTAACTGAGAACCAATACACCATAATGTGGTCATTTTAAATGACCTCACTTAGAAAGTGAGGGAGTTACAAACATCTTTGAGACTCTGATAAGAGCTAGAGACTTTCTTCTCAGAAATATCCACAGCAATACGAAATTGTGCATACAATTTCAGGTGTCTTACATATCCCCTAAAGCCGTTCATAGATTCCTGGGAGTCCACGGAATCTAGGTTAAGGACCCTGGTTTCAAAGGAATGTTATAGAACCAGAACATCAACCTAATGAATTAACTGGGTTTTGTTTTGCTTTGTTTTTGCATCTTCTAAGTACATTTATCCATTCCATGAAGGATATGGCCCTTATACAGGTGTACAGTGATGTTCCATGTTTCCATATAACAGAGCTTACTTAAATTCACAGCCAGACTGCATTTCACCTGATGTGCACTCTAAGTAAAGCTGGTTAATGATGGCTGTGAGCAGGCCCAGGACTTGAAGTTTTCAAAACTTTACTCCTTTTATCAGCACTCTTGATTTTATAAACGATGAAGCCCATCAGCGCCATTCCTACCCAGATCTCCTGGTAAGCTTGAGTACAGTAGGGCTTCGTGAGGGATCCAAACATTTTTAATAAGGTTTTTTTTTTTTTTTTTTTTGAAGTATGCGGGCCTCTCACTCTTGTGGCCTCTCCCATTGTGGAGCACAGGCTCTGGAAACACAGGCTCAGCAGCCATGGCTCATGGGCTCAGCTGCTCCACGGCATGTGGGATCTTCCCAGACCGGGGCATGAACCCGTGTCCCCTGCATCGGCAGGCGGACTCTCAATCACTGCACCACCAGGGAAGCCCTTAACTTGGGTATTAAGTTAAGAGACTTAACTTGGGTGTTACCTTGGTGTTCCAGGGAGAGGGCTATTTAGAAGAGCTCATCCTAGTTCACCTCTTGGATCACGGTGTCTCAGTGCTATCCCCTTGCCTCTACCTGGAAGGCAGAAGAGCAGCAGGACCTACAGGCTTGCCATAGTGGTCCAGTCTCCCCCAGGAATATGGTACTGCTGACTAAGGTTTCAGCTAAAGTGCACTCATTATCAGTTATACTTGTAGATGTCAGATGACAAATGCCAGCAACAATCTGGAGTGGGACCATCTTTGGTTGAATTCATTAACAGGTGCCACATGCCAAAGTGTGGTTAACTAAGGGGGAAAGGGACAAGTGAAGAGGCAAGATCACTTTGCCTTAGACAGAACTTTGTTCATCAGGGAAAGCAATCTTGGCACATAAACTAAAGCACAGACATGAGACATAAAATAGTGAGATCATCGTCACTAAAACTCTGTGTGGAATTCACTCCCACCGAGGTACGCGCCATGACTCAAAGAGATGGGACTTCCATCAACTCCCCAAGGCAGTTAACTAGCCTCCTGTAATAAATTTCTTTCTGGAAGAAAGAAGAGCACTTATTTACAAGGGAAGCTGCCTGCTATGGTAGAGAAATGAGAGTCTAGAAAAATTACACTGTCTCATATTTCATACGGATTTGCTTCACTTCTTGGGAAAAAGTAGAAAGTCTTTTATATACTATTAATCTTTGGATTGGTTCCTATGTCAGAAACTTCTTCTTGGGGCTCACTACTACTACAAAGACATTAGACGTGGATAGTGAAGAGAACGCCAAAAGCCAATAATATGGAAGAATAGGTCAATAAATGCTAATTAAAATTAGAGCCAACTGGGAGGGATAAGTTGGGAGACCGGAATTGACACATATACACTACTATATATAGAATAGATGACTAATAAGAATATACTGAATAGCACAGGGAACTCTGTTCAATACTCTGTAATGGGACGTCCCTGGTGGCGCAGTGGTTAAGAATCTGCCTGCCAATGCAGGGGACACGGGTTCGAGCCCTGGTCAGGGAAGATCCCACATGCCACGGAGCAACTAAGCCCGTGCACCACAACTACTGAAGCCCGCATGCCTAGAGCCCATGCTCCACAACAAGAGAAGCCACCGCAATGAGAAGCCCGCGCACCACAATGAAGAGTAGCCCTGGCTTGCCACAACTAGAGAAAGCCCACATGCAGCAACAAAGACCCAACGCAGCCAAAAATAAATAGATAAATAAAATTTAAATATATATATATATATATATATATATATATATATATATATATATATAAAATACTGTGTAATGACCTATATGGGAAAGGAATCTAAAAAAAGAGTGGATATATGTGATGTATAACTGACTCACTTTGCTGTACAGCAGAAACTAACACAATGTTATAAATCAACTATACTCCAACAAAAAAAATTAATTAGAAAAAAATAAATATTGGGACCAACTCAAAAAATAAGTTAAAAAAATAAGTTTTAATTCACACACACAAAAAGATGTCCATCAACAGATGAATGGATAAAGAAGATGTGGTACATATATACAATGGGATACTACTTGGCCATAAAGAAGAATGAAATAATACCATTTGCAGCAAGCTGGATGGAACTAGAGATGATCATACTAAGTGAAATAAGTCAGAAAGAGGAAGACAAATACCATATGATATCACTTATGTGTGGACTCTAAAATATAACATAAATGAACTTATCTACAAAACAGAAACAGACTCACAGACATAGAGAACAGACTTGTGGTTGCCAAGGGGGCCCAGTGGGGAAGGGATGGAGTGGGAGTTTGGGGTCAGCAGATGCAAGCTATTATATATGGAATGGATAACAACAAGGTCCTCCTGTATAGCACAGGGAACTATATTTAATATCCTGTGATAAACCATAATGGAAAAGAATATATTTAAAAAGTTTATATATATATATATAACTGAATCACTTTGCTGTACAGCAGAAATTAACACAACACTGTAAATCAACCATACTTCGATAAAAAATAAATTAAAAAAAATTAGAGTCAACCTATGCTTTTCTGGCCATAGACCAAAGTAATATTACTGAGAGGCACAAAAAACAGCAGATATTTTTCAAGAACTGTTTGAAGAAATTACATCAATTCTCTGGACACACACAGAAGAGAGGATGTGCGATAAAAGAGGCTGTGACTCAACAGCAGCCCTAGTTTTCATCTGCTTTGACAACTGTGATGAGATGTTGAGGTGTCTGAAAAGAAAAGATGAATTCTCTCTACAGCATTCTGCAGTGCCCTGCACCACATGTGGGTGTATCCTCACCGAAAATACTGTGATGATAACGTAAGATTCAGGGGTGCTCGGGTGGTGCAGGAAAAGAGCGTCAGGAGAAGCAATTTCCCTGCTTTTGTGCAGCTAATTTACAACAGGCTCTCAAATCCAAGTTACAGGAAGCAAGGAGTTGGGGTGAGGAGGGTGGGATGGTGGGGGGAGCAAAGAGTTACTTGACTATCTTCTGCTGTTTCTTGATTTATGGCAATCCCTGTGTGTGAGTGAAACATACAACTTCTCTCCAACCATCTGTCTTGGTTATTGGGCACAGAGTCAAAGCAGTATTAAGCCTACTGTTTTAGCACTTTTGTCCACTCTCTCCACCAAACGGACATCTGGCCATTGCGGGAAGAGTGATTAACGTGATGCCTTGTACACAGAAGTGACCTGTGAATACTTGTTGAATAAGGTAATATGAACCAACTTATGGCCTTGACCTCACTCTTTACCTATTTACTCCATAGCCCTGGCCCTAAGATGCCCTGCTCCCTGGGAGAACAGCAGCTATGTTTGAGAGGAAAAAAAAAAAAAACTCAAAGAATTCTAGGCTGTCAAAATCTGGAAATGTTGGGAAACTTTCAAGTGAAACAGTAGTAACTTTTCCAGGCCCAAAAAGCAGGAGAAGGCCTTAACTGTGGTTTACAAGATTATCATTAGAAAATGTTTAGTAAGATGAATGGATAAACGAAATGCAGTATATACAGACAATGGAATGTTATTTAATTTTAAAAAGGAAGTAAATTCTGACATAAGCTACAACATGGATGAACCTTGAGGACATTATGCGAGGTGAAATAAGCCAGTCAAAAATGGACAGGGCTTCCCTGGTGGCACAGTGGTTGAGAGTCCGCCTGCCGATGCAGGGGACATGGGTTTGTGCCCCGGTCCGGGAAGATCCCACATGCCACGGAGCGGCTGGGCCCATGAGCCATGGCCGCTGAGCCTGTGCGTCCGGAGCCTGTGCTCCGCAACGGGAGAGGCCACAACAGTGAGAGGCCCGTGTACCGCCAAAAAAAAAAAAAAAAAAAGGACAAATATTGTATGATTCCACTTATATGAGGTACCGAGAGTAGTCAAATTCATAGAGACAGAAAGTAGAATCATGCTTGCCAGGGACTGGGGGATGGGAGAAATGGAGAGTTATTGTTTGATGGGTACAGAATTTCAGTTTGGGATGATGAAAGAGTCCTACAGATGGATGGTGGTGATGGTTGCACAGCAATGTGAATGTACTTGATGCCACTGAAATGTATGTTTAAAATGGTTAATGGTAAATTCTACTTATATGTATTTTACCACAATGAAAAATAAAAACTGTAGTCCTATTTGCATGTGAACTTTTGTGTAACATTGTAAAATGATGTGAGTAAAATCACTGTTTTACAGTTTTCAGATTGATGGGAAAAAAGGAGACTGATTTGTGTATCTAGCATTAAACTCCCCCTTATTGGGAAGTGAGCTCAAGTTATTTCATATGGGAATTCAAGAAAGAGGAGGCTCAGAATGTTGTTCATTCCGTGGAAAAGTAAATAAAAGAGGAGGAGGAAAGAGAGAAGAGGAAGGAGGAAGAAGAAGAGGAAGAAAATGACTCCTGACCTTAGCAATCTTCTTTCATGCAAATTCACTCCCACAAGTTTCCACACACATAGACTGCATACCCAGCTTTGGATCCAAGATATAAATGCAACCAGCTTGAAATCTGACTTTCCAATCTAATTCCCAGAACTCCCTTACACTAACTTACGTCAGCCATTTCAGTCTGGTTAGGCTTAGAAATTCCTGTCTCCTGTCTTCATTCACAGAATCTCAGAGTTGGAGAATTCAGAGTTCATGCGGTCCAACTGTCAGCCAGATGCTTGACTCCTCTCTATACAACTGTTCCTTCAGTAGGACTGGCATCTTACTTACTTGACCTTTCACTCATTTTTTTCAGTTGGGCTCATAGAATAATTTTACCAAAAAAACCTACTTTCAGGAAAAAGAGGGAAAAGAAGAAATAAGCACACTCTAAACTAAAACTCAGGTTTTTCTCACTTATTAATTTTATCTTAAAACAATATTAAAATCCAAATTACAAAACATTAAGTCTACAGTGATGACATTTTTGTCCCCTCCCAAATGTGTGTGTGTATCTGTGTGTGTGTACATAGAAAAAAATTCCCTACAGAAATATATAAAGTTTCTATGCAAGTAAAGTCATGGGTGCTCTTTATTTTCTACCTTTATTTGTATCTTCTAATTTTTATTCAATTAAGGTTTATTTTTTCTTCAATAAATAAGGAAGGTATCTATAAAGTATGTTTATTCTCACAAATGAACAGAATTGAAGTGGTGATTAGTTATCTAATGATACAAAACAGAACAAAAAATGAATTAATTTTGAAATGTACCTGGGAGAATTTGGTCTAATCAAAACAAATGGAGTGAAGGAATTGGTGATGGCCTCCTGTTTCCAAGGACAGAGAGATTAGTATTAACAGGATCAAAACTAAACCACAATACATAAATTTGATATTAAAGATAACAGAGCACAAAGTGCTGAGGTATCATCTGAGACAATTGTCATTTTTCTCTTTGCTTGAGTCTCCACCCCGCTCCTTTATTCAATACATGCTGAACTTTAGGGTTTGTTGTATGTCAAGCATGGGGCTAAGCCTTGAGTAGGAATTCAGAGATGACCAAGACATGATCCTTGCCCTCAAGGCACTCACACTTTTCCTATTTGACTAGAAAAGTGCTCCAGTAGGCAACCTGATGTTTTTCTTAGAAGGTGTTTTCAAAAATACTTTGGTTACCCAAGTCCCACTGTCTCTCCACACCTCACAGTCACTGATGCACCTAAAGGAAAAGCCCAGGAGCTCTTTTTGTGTTGGAATCTTTAACTTCTGATATTGCTGGCATGGGTAGATCCCATGGACCTCCTGCTGATCTGTTTTGGTGTCCTGGACTTATTAAATATTGGTAGCCAGGGCACTCCCTTCCTCAAGGAAAGACTCAGTATTTCCATGGACATCTTCCATCCAAGGACACACTCTTTTCCACCTTTACATTCTGTTCAATAGCCATAAGCAAGATCTTTGAGTCTCCTTCTACACGCTTTTCTCTCATGATGAATACAAGAAAGAACTGGTAACAAAAGTGAATAAAGGACTTGGATTCATCAAATTATGCTTGAAAGCTCTTATCCTCTCATTCTGCTCATCAAATTCAAAAGCAAACCTCCAAACCACAATATTCCCAAATCAGCACACTTCTTCCCCTTCTTTATGGCTACCACCACTGCCTATGCCACCATCCCATCTCTCTCCCTGGACATCTGCAGTGGCCTCCTTACATGACTTCTTGTTTTCCCTCTTAACCCACCAAGAGTTATTCTCTGAAGAGACTCCAAAGGGATATTTTTAAAACATAGATTAAATCATGGCATCTCCTACCAGTAGCTTCCTACTGCACATAGACTAAATTCCACACTCTTGAAGTGGCTTCCATAACCACATAGTACTGGCCATTGCCTGCTTTTCCCCTCTCATTAAGCTCCATCACCTTGGTCTCCTTTCTGTTCCTGGAGAACAGGCCAAGTTCATTCTTGCCCCAGAGCTTTTTCTCCAGCCTTTCAATCTATCTGGCACACTTGGCCACTTATTTTTGCATGGCTGGCTCCTTCACATCATTCAAACCTAAGCTTTAATTTCACCTCCTCAGAGAGGCCTTTCCTGACCTTCTTTTCTAGAAGCTCCTCAGTCTTTCTCTATCATATCATCTTGCTGTGTCTCTGCAAAGCACTTATCATTATCTGATGATGTTCTCATTTATTTATTTATTGCTTTATTAATCTGTCACAGTCACTAGAATGTAAGTTCCACAAAAGCTGTGACTTTTTATGTCTCATTCATTACTATGTTGGGATTGATGTCTGGGACAAAGTAGACATGAAACAAATAAGTGTTGAATACATTTGCTAAATGTGTGAGAGAAGGTGACTGTCACTCCAGAGCTGGTGAGCTTAATCTTATATCCATTACACAGGCTCATTCACTCATTCACTTATTCAAAACCATTTACTGAATTAATTATATACCAGGTACTATTTCAGAAAACAAAGACAAGTGTAACTAAATTCTTACCCTCCTGTACCTAGATCTCCTCTACTCAAGAGTGGAGAATATAGCCAAGAAAAGAGTTGTAATATGCTATCCTAAGTGTTATATTAAAAATGTGCATAGAATGGTTGGGGATGGCTACACAGGGAAGATGAGGTTTCACCTGTCACCCTGAAGAATGAATTCACCAAATGTGTTTTGGAGAGAAGAGGCAAAAGACACAGAGAGTTGAGAAAGAAGATGACACCTTCAGGCAGGGTGGAAAATATAGGCTACCATCAAATTATGGAGTTTAAACTTTATTCTGGAGGATTTTAAGAAAGGGAGGACACTCTCTGGCTTGCATGTAAAATGACCATTCTTGCAGCAGAGTAACAAACGAATGAAAGGGGGAAATATGGCAGAATACAGAATAGTCAGATGATGACAACTGGACTAAAGTAGGGACTGAGAGAATGGAGAGAAAAGGGTAGATTCCAAGGATATTCAGGGAGCAGAAGTAGGAGGACTTGGTGATCAATTAGAGCTTTTCAGGCTATGAGGTCTGTGAGGATACAGGATTGATAGACACAGTTATATCCCCTGGCACAAAGTATCTGAGTTCATAATAAATGAATGGATGAATGAATAAAAAAGGAAAAGTCTAAAGTCAGTCCCTGTTTCCAGTGTGGACATCTGGTATTACTGATACCATAACCAATATATGGGCAGGCAGAAAGAGGAAGATAAATTCATTTAGGAAATAGTGGATGTGTGGCATCTGCTAGCAAGTTGTGGCTGTCCACATTTCTGCATTCTACTTGCAAATAAAACGGTTCCTTTTTTAGTTCCTCTCTATTTTACAACACCTTTTTATCCAAAGCTAAAAGAAGCCATTTGCACCATCCATGTTCTCATCAGCCAGCTCCAATTTACTAGGTTCATTTTCTAATTTACAAGTTAAAGAAGGTGACAGTGTCACTAATTTTTCCACTACTACGTTACACCAGTTGCCCTTTTTGAAGCTTAATAACAATTACCCTCACTGGTCTTCCAGCCTCTACTAACAGTCTCCTTGCCACCTTTTTAGCCTCTGCCTACTGCCTGATCCCCAAACCACTATTTTAGGTTTTTGTTGCAGCAGCAGCCAGATTCCTGTTTCAGTTATCTATTGCTGCATAGCAAAATACCCTAAACCACCTTATTATTGTTTAGGGACTTTAAAACAATAATAATTTATTATTTCTTATCATTCTGCAGTTTGGCATTCTGGATGGTTTTGCCAGTCTCACCTAGACTCTGGGCTGCTAGTCATATGACTCCTTCCAAGTGGAAGCCAGGCTGGCCTGGAAAGTCCAAGATGGCCTACGACATTTCTGAGAATGTCATGCTGTCTGTTGGCTGAGGAACTTTGTTTTTCCTGTATGACGTCCCACATTCTCTAGTAAGCTAAACTGAGTGTCTTCACAGCATGATGATCAAGGCCAACCCAGGTCCCAGACAGTGGAGAAATAGGCTCATTTCCTGATGTAGTGATTGCAAGGTCACATTACACAGGGACAGACAGAGAGGCATGATTCATTGAAGGTCATTATTATAATACTCTATTACATTCATTCAGCCCTATGTAAAATAGGCAACTGCTGCGTCTGTCATGATTGAGAAGTTGGTCACAGCAGCCAGACCCAAAACAACACTGCTCCTGCTTAGTTTTATGCCAGTAAAATGGATGATCTATGTCCTGACTTTTACCAAGTAACTCATTTCTGTGCCAGTGTCATGTGATATATCTGATTGGCATAATTAACATCTGTACCCAGAAGCAAGGAAGCTGGAAATTATGTTTTTGGATTCTTCATTAAGATGGAAAGATTTCTACAGTAGGTAACTATCAAAATATGAAGAAGGTATTCAGAAGATTCCAATTAGTCACAAATGACAGATGTCTGCTACCTACCAAATCCTTCAGTAAAGTATAAAACCCTCTTATGATCTTAAGTGGCGGTGTTGTGGAAAATAAAGGAAAAGAGCTGTAAGTGGAATCGAGGCTTATCACACATTTACCTGATGCTCAATCAGAGGGAATAACATGCTGTTGAAAGTCTGTGCCCAAGAAGCCCAGAAAATGGCAGCAAGGTGGTCCAACGTGCAACTTGGAGCAGCAGAGAGAGTACAGGATTCCAGACCAACAACATACTAGAGAAAGGTGACCCGTGTTAAAAAATAATTTTTAAAAAGGATACAGTCATAACTCTCAATAAAATATAAAATGAACACATACTTCATTTAACTCATTAATCAGGAATACAGTAAAATGTTCACAAACAAACAAACAAAAATACTAGGGGTTTTTTCTGGTGGTCAAGTGGTTAGGACTCCGTGTTTTCCCTGCCGTGGGCCCGGGTTCAATCCCTGGTTGGATACTAAGATCCTGAAACCTGCGTGGCACAGCCAAAAAGAAAAAAAGAAAGAAAACCTAACTAAAAACAGTTCAAATGCTAATCCAAAGAGCAGACACAGATATAGGCAATCAGGAATGCTGAAATTAGTTAACTAATAGACACAAAACTGACCAATAGCCACAGGACAATAACTAATTGTATCTCCATTGGACAACTTTATTTACATCTGTATGGACAAGAATAGTTTGCAGTACTGTCAGTTTAATTTACAAAGTTGTGAAATAGCTCAAAGATAATGAAAGGCAAAAATATCTATAAAGTCTGTTAACTTAGAGGGTACAATATACAATACCTAATTTTCCATTGAAAATGCCACCAGTAAACTTTTGCTCACTTTAAAGTTTTTCACAATTTTTTTTGACCTTTTAAAGGGAGAGAAAAATTGATTCTTGAGCTACATTGATCCACATTTGCCTGTCATTTGCACAATTAAACATATTAAGAAAAAACAGGGAATTCCATTTCAAATTAAAATTTACAAAGTCTTGAGAGACATTGTTTCTACTCTACTGGTAAGAACAAGATATTAGCCAGAAAATCATAGTTTTAAAGAAACGTACCAGAACACCTGAAATTAATATAATGTTGTATGTCAATTACACCTCAATTAAAATACATATTTATCAGAGAACTAAGAACACCCTCCCCTCAAAAACAAACCCCTTAAGTTAACTAAATTGTTGAAAGTGATAAGTCCGTTCTAGAAAAGATGAGACCCATAGCTGCTTTAATTACTAGCAGACCAGAGGGAGAAGGAGAAATCCACAGATCAGATTGATTCAGTCAACCAGACTAGTAACCTAACAGAGGAAGCAATACAATTTACTTCAGACTCTACACAAAATGTTTGGCATACAATAAAAAAATTACAAGGCACATAAAGAAGCAAGATGTGACCCAAGGTCAAGAGAGAATGTAGTCAAGAGAGCAAACTCAAAGTTGAAACTATAGACCAGAGACAGGAACTTTAAGGTAACTGTGTTAAACATGTTCAGTGATTTGGTGGACAAATTAGATAATATGCATGAATAATGGATAATTTCTTCAGAGATGGAACCTATAAAAAAGAACTTATTGTACAGTACTTCCCTGGTGGTCCAATGATTAAGAATCCGCTTTCCAATGCAAGGGACACGGGTTCGATCCCTGGCTGGGAAACTAAGATCCCACATGTCACAGGGCAACTAAGCCCTGCATGCTTTAGAGCCCATGCACCACAACTAGAGAGCCCCGTGTGCTGCAACTACTGAGCCTGCGTACTCTGGAGCCCATGCGCCACAACTAGAGAGTCTGCACACTGCAACTACTGAGCCCTTGCAATATAGAGCCTGCGCACCACAACTAGAGAGAAGCCCGTACACCACAACGAAAGATCCTGCATGCTGCAACTAAGACCCGACGCAGCCAGCTAAATAAAGAACTTATTGTAAACACCTGAAATAAAAAATATGAAATATCAATTTGATGGGCTCAACAGAAGTCTGCACATAGCAGAGGAAAGGATCAATTCAAATATAGGTGAAAACACAAAAAGAAAAAAGAGTGAACAAAATGAAACAGTGAATCCAAGAGTCTTTGGGCAGCAACAGATGGTCTAACATATATGTATTGTATCCTCATAAGAAAGGTAGAAAGAATGGGGGTAAAGAAGTATATGAGGAGATAGTGGTCAAGAATTTTCTAAGGAAAGTCTGGGTTGGTGAACACGTGGAGATTCAGGGAGAGTGGACCCCCGGTGAGAGCCTGGAAGTTCCTTGCACCTTCCCACATACTTTGTCCTATGCATCTCTATCATCTGGCTATTCCTGAGTTATATCCTTCTAAAATTAACTGGTAATCTTATTACGTTGACAATATTGGCTATGGAGACAAAACTCCCCTAACTTGGCTGGGAAGATTGCTTTCCAGAGGCATTGCACTCCTTGGTATTTCTTTCTTTGCACTTCCTGCCAGCATTCTTAGCTCAGGTTTTGCACTAAAGTACAAGAATAGCATGACCAAAAACACTCTGAGAAAAGAAGGAACTTAGCTGCCAACCTTATTCAGAACCAAGTTTTTCAACCTGTGAATGCAGAAGTTATCATGGGTTTCTTGCATCCATTCAGGCACCAAGTCCTGTCTACATATAGAAATGACAATACATCTAACACATATCTAGACTACTTGCTCTCAGGGGAATGGAGATACTGTTGTCATAAATAAAGTTCAAATTTATTTAAAATTCTTAAAAAATATTTTTTCTAAAATTAATTTTTAAAAAGACCCCACAGGTCCAAGAAACTCAGTAAAACTTAACATGATAAATACAAAGAAAACACACCTAAGAACATTATTGTCCAATTGCTGGGAACAAAATAAAACAAAAAAACAAAACAAAACAAAAGAAAAAAACAAGAAGATCTTAAAAACAAAGTAGAAATAAAGACATCATTTACAGGGGAACAAAATATGAATTATGACCGATTTCTTATCAAAAACAATAAGGGCCAGAAGACAATGGAATAGCATCTTTAAAATGGGGAGGGAAGGGAAACTTTCAATCCAGAATTCAAAATATACAAAAATGAAGTCAAAATAAAGCAAACAAAGGCTGATAGAATTTGTGTCTAATAGATTTGCACTATAAGAAATGCTAAGAGAAATTATTCGGTCTAAAAGCTGAGGAAAATGTTATCAGATGGAATCCTGGATCTCCAGGATAGAATTTAGAGCAGCAGAAACAATAAATATCTAGGCAAATATAAAATGCCATTTTAAATTAAATATATTGCTATTATACTTGCTATAAATTATATCTATATCCCATGATATATTGCTCTACTTTTTGCTTTAAATATATGTAAAGCAATATATCATTGTTATTCTTTTTGCTTTAAATATACTTTACATATATTTAAAGCAAAAAGTAGAGCAATATATTGTAGAAGTAACACATATAACAATAAAAGCACAAAAGACAGGGATAGTAAATAGAATTACACAGTTGTAAAATTCCCCCATTGTTGGTTAAACAGTAAAATATTATTTGAAGTTAGAGGTAAATTAAAAGTGAATATTTTAATCTCTAGAGCAACCACTAAAAAGTAACACTAAAGAGATGTAGCTAAAAATGTTAATAGATTAGAAAGAATGAAATATTAAATACTAATTGATATCACCCAAAAGAAGGCAAAAAAAGAGAAACATAAAATAACTAAAACAAGTAGAAACTAAATGATGAAATGGTAGACTTAAACCCAACCATATCAATAATTACATTAAGTTCAAACAGACTAAACACACCAATTAAAAGCTAGAGATTGTCAGACAAGGGTGGCGGGGGGTGGAGGAGGTGGAAGGAAACCCAACTCTATGCTATTTACAAGAAACACATTTTAAATAAAACATATTCACAAAAAGTCTACAAGAATAATCATAGCAGTCTTATTCATAATAGTCTCCAAATTGGAAACAACCTAAATGCCTATTGCAACAGTTACCCACTGCCGCATAACAAGTTACCTGAAAATTTAGTGGATTAAAACAACACTTATTATCTCACAGTTTCTGTGGATAAAGAATCTCACCAAAAAGAAGTCGTCTTTTCTCTCACAAGGCTTCAATGAAGGTGTTGATTTGGGCTGCCATCATCTCAAGGCTTGACCTGGGGAAGGATCCATGTCCAAGTTTATTCTCATGGTTGTTGGCAAGATTCAGTTCCTCACAGGCTGTTGGAATGACGGCCAGAGTTCCTCACTGGCTGCTGGTGGGAGGTCTCCCTCAGTTCCTTGCCATGTAGACTTCTCCACAGGGTAGCTTACAACATGGCAGCTTGCTTCTTTAAAGCAAGCAAGAAAGAAAAACTAGAGAGAGACATGGAAGTCAAGTCCTTTATACCCAACTCTTGGAAGCAACATTCCATCACATTTGCTATATTCTTTTCATTAGAAGAAAGTCACGAGGTCCAACCCACACTTGAAGGGAGGGGATTCCACAAGATTATGAATATCTAGATGTGAGGATCACTGGGAACCATGCCAGAAGCTGCCTACCACATCTATCCATGATACTGTGCCAGTACCATTTTTATTGGAGTATAATTGCTTTACAATGCTGTGTTAGTTTCTACTGTACAATGAAGTGAATCAGCTGTATGTATACATATAACCCCTCCCCCTTGGACCTCCACTCCCCCCCACACCCATCTAGGTCATCACAGAGCACCAAGCTGAGCTCCCTGTGCTATACAGCAGGTTCCCACTAGCTATCTACTTTACACATGGTAGTGTATTTATGTCAAAACTAATTTCCCAATTCATCCCACCCTCCCCTTTCCCCTGTGTCCACATGTCCGTTCTCTTCATCTGCATTTCTATTCTTGCCCTGCAAATAGGTTCATCTGTACCATTTTTCTCGATTCCACATATATGCATTAATACACAGTATTTGTTTTTCTCTTTCTGACTTACTTCACTCCGTATGACAGACTCTAGGTCCATCCACACCTCTACAAATGACCCAATTTCATTTCTTTTTATGGCTGAGTAGTATTACATTTTATATATGTACCATGTCTTCTTTATCCATTCATCTGTTGATGGACACTTAGCTTGCTTCCATGTCCTGGCTATTGTAAATAGTGCTGCAATGAACATTGAGGTACATGTGTCTTTTTGAATTATGGTTTTCTCAGAGTATATGCCTAGTAGTGGGATTGCTGGGTCATGTGGTAGTTCTATTTTTAGCTTTTTAAAGAACCTCCACACTGTTCTCCACAGTGGCTGTATCAATTTACATTCCCACCAACATTACAGGAGGGTTCCCTTTTCTCCACACCCTCTTCAGCATTTACTGTTTGTAGATTTTTTGATGATGGCCATTCTGACCAGTATGAGATGATACCGCACTGTAGTTTTGATTTGCATTTCTCTAATGATTAGTGATATTGAGCATCTTTTCATGTGTTTGTTGGCAATCTGTATGTCTTCTTTGGTTAAATGTCTATTTAGGTCTTCCACCCATTTTTTGATTGTTTTTTTGATATTGAGCTGTATGAGCTGGTTGTATATTTTGGAGATTAATCTTTTGTCCATTGCTTCATTTGCAAATATTTTCTCCCATTCTGAGGGTTGTCTTTTCATCTTGTTTATGATTTCCTTTGCTGTGCAAAAGATTTTAAGTTTAATTAGGTCCCATTTGCTTATTTTTGTTTTTATTTTCATTACTCTAGAAGGTGGGTCATAAAAAATCTTGCTGTGATTTATGTCAAAGAGTGTTTTCCTCTAAGAGTTTTATAGTGTCTAGTCTTACATTTAGGTCTTTAATTCATTTTGAGTTTATTTTTGTGTTAGGTAGTGTTCTAATTTCATTCTTTTACATGTAGTTGTCCAGTTTTCCCAGCACCATTTATTGAAGAGGCTGCCTTTTCTCCACTGAATATTCTTGCCTCCTTTGTCACAGATTAGGTGAACATAGGTGAGTGGGTTTATCTCTGGGCTTTCTATCCTGTACCATTGATCTATATTTCTGTTTCTGTGCCAGTACCATATTGTCTTTTTTTCTTTCTTTCTTTCTTTTTTATTTGGCTGTGCTGGGTCTTAGTTGCAGCACATGGGATCTTTTAGTTGCGGCATGCGGGCTCTTAGTTGTGCATGCATGTGGGATCTAGTTCCCTGACCAGGGATTGAATCTGGGCCCTTGCATTGGGAGTGCAAAGTCATAACCACTGGACTGCCAGGGAAGTCCCAGTACCATACTGTCTTGATTACTGTAGCTTTATAGTATAGTCTGAAGTTGGAGAGCCTGATTCTTCGAGCTCCATTTTCCTTTCTCAAGATTGCTTTGGCTGTTCAGGGTCTTCTGTGTTTCTATACAACCTGTAAGATTTTTTGTTCTAATTCTGTGAAATATGTCATTGGTAATTTGTTAGGGATTGCATTGAAACTGTAGATTGCCTTGGGTAGTATAGTCATTTTCACAATACTGATTGAAAATAGATTTTTAAATTGTATTATTTTCATACAATGGAATACTACTCAGTAATAAAAAAAGAACAAACTACTGATATACACAGAAACATAGATGAATCTCAAAAATTTTACTCAGTTATGTTGAGCAAAAGAAAATAGCTGCAAAAGAATATACACTATATGATTCCATTTATATGACATCCTAAAACAGGTAAAACTCATCTGTGATGACAGAAATTAGAACAATGTTTAACGCAGGATGTTTGAAGGGTATTGCCTGGAAATGAGCATCAGGAAGAGTTCTGTGGAGCTGAAAATGTTCTGTGTCTTGTTTTGTCAAAACTCATTGAAGAAGACATCTAAGGTCTGTGCATTTTATGTAAATTATACCTCCATTAAAAGAATAATAAAAAATAAAATAAAATAAAATAAAAGAATAATAAAGCAAAAATAAACATACATCTTTAAAAAGTAATCTAGGACTTCCTTGGTTGCGCAGTGGTTAAGAATCTGCCTGCCAACGCAAGGGACACACGTTCAAGCTTTGGTCCGGGAAAATCCCACATGCCGTGGAGCAACTAAGCCCGTGCGCCTTAACTACTGAGCCTGTGCTCTAGAGCCCACAAGCCACAACTACTGAGGCTGCATGCCTCAACTATTGAAGCCCGCACACCTAGAGCCCGTGCTCTGCAACAAGAGAAGCCACCACAATGAGAAGCCCATACACCACAATGAAGAGTAGCCCCCGCTCTCCACAACTAAAGAAAGCCTGCGCGCAGCAACGAAGACCCAACACAGCCAAAAATAAATTAAATAAAGAAATAAATAAAAATAAAAGTAATGTAGGCTTAGTTCTTAAAAACAAAAGTTGTAATGTCAATTATCTGAACTCTTTTAATCAATGTTAAATAAAACATATCAGTCTAACGGCATCTTCTTCCAACCCAAGAACTTAGACATGGTGGTGCAAGAAATGAGAAAGATGATGAATCACCAGAGAAAAACTATTTTAATGTAATCAGCTTGCATGATATCATGTCTGACTAAGATATAAGAATGGAAGAAAGAGTTCTATTTTTCACTAATAATAAAAATAAACCTAAGATTAGTCAGCTACCAAGTAGAACATGATGCTATTTTTTCTCCAATATTTTTATATTAAAGAAAAAAATCAAAGTTACATGGTGCACAGAGATCTTTTTAGAAAGATTTCTAAAAGCAGAATGAGAATTTTCATATTCTAAATTTTAAAGGAGTGATGTTTTATTTTAATGAAGTATAAAATCACTCATAGGAAAAACATTTTTTTCCAACTATGATTTTACTCTTTATTACTGAGGATATACCATGGCACATTTACATTGTTTTAAAAATTGTATTTATAATTTATTCTGATTTAATTAACTTTGTAGTTTCTATCTTTCAATTTATCTAATTTCTATTTTTATATCATAACATATTTTCATTTTTAACTGATTTTAATCTTTTTATTCCAGAGTTTAAAATCTGATTAAAGTTATCCTTCAGATATTTTCTTTGTTTCTGTAATATTAATTATTTTAAATTTTACTTCTTTTATTTAGATTTTTTCATTTCATCATTTATTTTCCTAGGAACAAGTAGGAATGGTAGCAATAGTGGAGGAAGCCCACAATACAAGTAAGAGTAGTTGAAAGCCTCTCCCCCATCAGTTTTCTCTAAAAACACCTTTCCAGCTACACTCTAGCTGAGTGAATTGCCCAAGAATGGTACTGTGCTGCTGTGATGGGTAAGCTACTGTGCCCCACAGAGCCCATGAATGACAGAGATGGGTTTCTCTTAGGTCTCTATGACCCCAAGGGCTTCCCACTCTCCACTTGACTCATTTCTACCACACTGCCCCACCTCCCATATGCTTATCCTCTTTTTGGGGGGAAAAACTTATTCTTATTATTTCTTTTATCTTTCTCCCTCTCTTTTTCTGCCTTCCTCTTCATGATTGTTCTCATATCCTTGATTTTCTTAGCAAAAAATATTGTGTTCATTATGTAAGATACTGGTTTGGTGGCAGTAAACCAACCAAATAACTAAATAAAAAGCAATGAGAGAAGTTTGTATAAAACAGAAGTTAAAGTAAACTTCTCTCCCACATAATTTTCCAAGCACAAGTATGTGAGAGCATCATAGTGTCAAGGATCCAGATTTTTTATTTTGTTGCTCTGCCATCTCTAGGGTGCTTCCTTCATCCACGTTGTCCATGTCTATGTGCCAGGTAGCAGAATTAGTATTCATCAATTTTTTATTTTCCATTGGCCAGAAATCTGTGGAGAACAATTAGCAGGCAGAGCCACAGTTGTCTTCTGATGCCCTAAGAATGTAGGCGTTCCATAAGCTTGATCATTGGGAAGCAATCACCATTTATATTCATATTAGAATGCAAAAAGTTTGGACTGCCATTCAAATATGGCAAAGCAAAACACCTATTGGCCCTCATGGTCCTTACCCAAAAATCTCACTGAAATCATGGTAAAAAAAATTTTTAAAGAAAACCTCAAAAATTTACAAGCATAGTGAGGATGGGAGAGGAGATAATAGCTAAGAGACATTAACAAAACAGACTTAGGATAACTGACTTAGAGGAAGAAGAAATGAAATGTGCAGTAAGAGGGAGGATGGAGGATGCCAAGAAGCATGCTGATTAGGCTGCCAAATCCTTCAAAGCCCAGAAATTAGAGCCACAAGTTGTCTCTGAATGTGGGAAACAGATGAGGCTGAAAACAAGAGGTCGGTGGCTTGCATAAAAGCAGTTCGACCACTAGATCTCCTCACCACCCCTGCACAGCCAGGTAACAGATCTCCCCTCCTCTGCAGACGGCTTTAGCAGAGATGTCTCCAAGCAAATTTGAACAGATAGTTTAGTTAATATGTTTGCCTATATTGAAAGAAGCCTTATTATTCTGTGGGAAGTTTAGAGCTGAAATAACAATATACACAGAGAAAACTAAACAAACAGGAAAAAAGGCAAGTATTGATGTTATCTTCAGAGAAAATATCCACCGTGTACAAGAATGGATATTTAACCACAGTATACTACCTGGCTCAGCTAAGGAGAGTATTTACATAGTCACAATAGTGTAAGCACTTAAATATTTGTTTATATTTATGGTATAATTATATTGGGAGGATGAGGGTGGGGAAGTGTGGAGATGATAGGAAGGAGATACGAGAGCTAAATCCTTATTTATCTATTTATTTATTTATTTATTTATTTATTTATTTTTTGCGGTACGCAGGCCTCTCACTGCTGTGGCCTCTCCCGTCGCGGAGCACAGGCTCTGGACGCGCAGGCTCAGCGGCCATGGCTCACGGGCCCAGCCGCTCCGCGGCACGTGGGATCCTCCCGGACCGGGGCACAAACCCATGCCCCCGCATCGGCAGTCGGACTCTCAACTACTGCGCCACCAGGGAAGCCCCTAAATCCTTATTTTTTTATGGTAGAAAATCAGTGGATAATAACTAAAAGTAAAAGCTTTAGAAATGGTAGTATAAGCATTTTATAATAGAAAGGCAGAGGTAAATACCTAAAGAAACTACTGAAAGTATCTAAAATGATTGACTCAAAGTAGGAATTGAAGGGGTGGGGCAGATTAGATTAAAGAGAGGTCAGGCAAAAGATCTCTATATTTTGTCTTATAGAACTGTCTGACTTTTAATTTTAACTTTTTTTTTTTTTTTTTTTTTTGCGGTACGCGGGCCTCTCACTGCTGTGGCCTCTCCCGTTGCAGAGCACAGGCTCCGGACACGCAGGCTCAGCGGCCATGGCTCACGGGCCCAGCCGCTCCGCGGCACGCGGGATCTTCCCGGACCGGGGCACGAACCCGTGTCCCCTGCCTCGGCAGGCGGACTCTCAACCACTGCGCCACCAGGGAAGCCCTAATTTTAACTTTTTTAAAAATTTTATTTATTTATTTTTGGCTGCACTGGGTCTTCATTGCTGCGCACAGGCTTTCTCTAGTTGCAGTGAGCAGGGGCTACTCTTCGTTGAGGCGCGTGGGCTTCTCATTGCAGTGGCTTCCCTTGTTGTGGGGCATGGGCTCTAGGCACGTGGGCTTCAGTAGTTGTGGCATGCAGGCTCAGTAGTTGTCACTCACGGGCTCTATAGCTCAGGCTCAGTAGTTGTGCTGCACAGGCTTAGTTGCTCTGCGGCATGTGAGATCTTCTCAGACCAGGGCTCGAACCCGTGTCCCCTGCATTGGCAGGTGGATTCTTAACCACTGCACCACCAGGGAAGCCCCTAGAACTGTCTGACTTTTAAAAGTCTGATAAAAATTTAAAATTAAATTTAGGGAATTCCCTGGTGATCCAGTGGTTAGGTGGTCCTGCTGAGGGCCCGAGTTCAATCCCTGGTCGGGGAACTAAGATCCCGCAAGCCACATGGCACAGCCAAAAAAAATAAAAAATTAATTTAATTAAAAGAAATTAAGGTGTTGAAATGAATGCTTCCTTTCCAAGAAGGAACTTTTCTGAATATACAGTTGACTTGAAGATATCTACCATAATTTTTTTACTAATCAATTTTTCTGTTAAATATTATACAAAACTCCTGCCCTCGTTGTGCCTAGTCTTTTTTCTTTAATTAAACTTTTAATTTCGAGAAAATTATAGGTTCACATGCAGTTGTAAGAAATAATACAGAAGGATCCCATACTCCCTTTACCCAGTTTCCCTCAATGGGAACGTCTTGCAAAACTATGGTACAACAACATCGCAACCAGGTTACTGACATTGATACAGTCAAGAAACGGACAGGCCCCTCACCACAAAGATTCCTCACATTGCCCTTTTAAAGACATACCCACCTCCCTCTGCCTCCCCCGACCCCACCCCCTGACCCCTGGAAATGGCTAATTAGTTCTCCATTTCTATAATTTTGTCATTAGAGAATTTTTTTATAAATGAAATGATACAGTATGTGAACTTTGGGGATTCGATTTATTCATTCAGCATAATTCCCTGGAGGTTTGTCCAAGTGTCTGTGATTCACAATAATTCATTCTTTTTTATTCCTGAGTAGTACTCCAAGGAATAGATGTGTCACAGTTTGTTTGAAGGACATCAGTGTACTTTCTGGGTTTGGCTCTTACAAATAAAGCTGCTATGAACATTTTGGTACAGATTTTTAAGTGACATACACTTCCCATTTCTCTAAGATAAGTGCCCAAGAGTACAATTTTGGGGCCATATAGTGGTTGAACGTTTAGGTATTTTTTGTGACAGTTTTATTGAAATATAGTTCACCCATTTAAAGTGTACAACTCAATGATTTTTAGTGTATTCACAGAGTTGTGCAACCATCAGTACAATTAATTTTAAAACATTTTCATCACCTCAAAAAGATACCCCAGGGCTTCCCTGGTGGCGCAGTGGTTGAGAGTCTGCCTGCCGATGCAGGGGACAGGGGTTCGTGCCCTGGTCCGGGAGCGGCTGGGCCCGTGAGCCATGGCCGCTGAGCCTGCGCGTCCGGAGCCTGTGCTCTGTAACAGGAGAGGCCACAACTGTGAGAGGCCTCCATACCTCAAAAAAAAAAAAAAAAAAAGATACCCCACATCCCTAGGCTATCATTCCCCAGTCTCCCCAACCCTCCAATCCTAAACAACCACTAATCTAATTTCTATCTCTATATTTGCCCCTTCTGGACATTTCATATATGTGTAATTATGTGGGGGTTTTGCGACTGGCTTCTTTCACTGAGCATGTTTTCAAGGTTCATTCATGTTCTAACAAGTATCAGTACTTTGTTCCTTTTATGGCTGAATAATATTCCATTATATAGATACAGCACATTTTGTTGATCCACTCATCAGCTGATGGACATTTGGCTTGTTCCTATCTTTTGCTATATGGATAATGCTGCTATGAACATGCATGTACAAGTTTTTGCATGAGCATATATATGCATTTCTCTTGGGCATATACCTGGGAGTGGAATTGCTGGGTCATATGGTAACTCCATGTTTAAATTTTTGAGGAACTTCAAATGGTGCAGCCACCTTGTTTTCCAAGGTGGCTGCACCATTTGTCATTCTCACCAGCAGTGTTATAAAGGTTCTGATTTCTCCACATCCTCATCAACACTTGTTATTATCTGACTTTTTAATTCTAGCCATCCTAGTAGGTATGAAGTGGTATCTCATCGTGGTTTTGATTTGCATTTCTCTGATCACTAGTGATATTGAGCATCTTTTCATGTGCTTATTGGCCATTTGTATATCTTCTTTGGAGAAATGTCTGTTCAGATGCTTTTCTCATATTTTAAATTGGGTTGCCTTTTTATTGATGAGTTGTAAGAGTTCTTTATATATTTTGGATACTAGATCCTTATCAGACTTTGCAAATATTTTCTCCCATTCTGAGGGTTGTCTTTGCATGTTTAATTTTATAAGATACCACCAATCTGTTTTCAGAATGGGCTTACCATTTTATATTCCTACCAGCAACGTATGAGCATTCCAGTTTATATGCATTCTCATCAGCATTTGGTGTTGTCATTATTTTTAATTATAGTCATTCTGATAGATGTATAGTGATATTTCATTGCAGTTTTAAATTTGTATTTTCTTTTTTTTTTATAAATTTATTTATTTATTTATTTTTGGCTGTGTTGGGTCTTTGTTGCTGTGCGCAGGCTTTCTCTAGTTGCAGTGAGTGGGGGCTACTCTTTGTTGCAGTGCCCGGGCTTCTCACTGTAATGGCTCCTCTTGTTTCAGAGGACGGGCTCTAGGTGCAGGGCTTCAGTAGTTGTGGCACGTGGGCTCAGTAGTTGTGGCTCGTGGGCTCTAGAGCTCAGGCTCAGTAGTTATGGCACATGGGTTTAGTTGCTCCGCGGCACGTGGGATCTTCCCCAGCCAGGGCTCGAACCTGTGTCCCTTGCTTTGGCAGGCAGATTCTTAACCATTGTGCCACCAGGGAAGCCCATAAATTTGTATTTTCTAATGGCTAATGATGTTGAACATCTAAATGTGCTTATTTGCCAACTATCTACTTCCTTCAGTGAGTTATACATTCTGTTCATAAGTTTGCCTATTTTTCTAATTGGATTATTTGGTTTTTTACTATTGAGTTTTGAGAGTTCTTTATCTATTCTAGATACTAGTCCTTTGTCAGATATATGAATTCCAAAGTTTTCTCCCGGTTTGTAGCTTGCCTTTTCATCCTGTTAACAGCATTTTTCCTAGAGCAAAGGAAAAAATTTTTTCATTTTGATGAGGGCCAATTTACTAGTTTTTCATTTTTACAGATAGTGTTTTAGGGTCCAATCTAAGACCTAGTCCTTTGATCCTAAAGTCTCTGCCTAGTCTTAGATTCTGAAGGTTTTCTCATGTTTTTGTTTTTGTTTTGTTTTTTCCCTAAAAGTTTGGTTTTACATTTTGCCTTTGAGTACATAATCCATTTGAGTTAATTTTTAATAAGATGTGAGGTTTAAGTCTCGGTTCCTTTTTTGACCTATGGATATCCAGTTGCTCTAGCACCATTTTGGGGATAGTCATTAGTTAAATCCATTTCCCCTATAACATGCCTTCACTAATCAAGGGATTTTAATTGTTGCTACAAAAGACTTGCATGTCCTCCAAGCTGCACATAGCCTAAACAGAAAGATGTTTACCTGAGTAATCATTCCACAAACTTGGAGTCAGCTGCAGGTAGTTTGAGTTAAGCCAAGAGTCAGCTGTGTCTAGTTCCAGCTGAGCTGGTTAAGACTGGATGGGACCACCAACCCTTCAACTGGGCCCACAAAAGTGTCCACTCGGTGACCTCTGGGATGTGCAGAGGCCTATAGCTTAGTCATGCTTGTACAGAACCACGATTATTACACCTTTTCCCAGTCACCTTTCCTCACACTCCCCACGCTCCCTATACCTCAGACTACCCTGTTTCTTTATTCTTTACCCTATAAATGCTCCAAGCCCCTGGCCTTCGGGCAGGCAGATTTCAGATTTGTCCTCCTGTCTCTCCTCCCTCGGTCTGCCTTGTGAATAAACCCTCTCTTTGCTGCAAACCTTGTTGTGCATCAGGCAAAACAAGCCTGGTTCAGTAACAAAAGTCTATTCCTGTTTTTCCTCAATTGAATTACTGTTTCATGTTTGTCAAAAATTAGTTGGACAGGGCTTCCCTGGTGGCACAGTGGTTAAGAATCCGCCTGCCAATGCAGGGGACATGGGTTTGAGCCCTGGTCCAGGAAGATCCCACATGCTGCAGAGCAACTAAGCCCATGCGCCACAACTACTGAGCCTGCGCTCTAGAACCCGTAAGCCACAAGTACTGAAGCCTGTGCACCTAGAGCCCATGCTCCGCAACAAGAGAAACCGCTGCAATGAGAAGCCCGCACACCGCAACTAGAGAAAGCCTGCGCGCAGCAACGAAGACCCAACGCAGCCAAAAATAAAATAAATAAAATAAATAAATTTATTTAAAAAAAATTAGTTGGACATATTTCTGTGAGTCTATTTCTGGCTTCTATTTATCTGTGTGTCTACCCCTCGGCTAGTACCACATTGCCTTGATCACTATAGCTACTTGGTAGGCCATAATATCAGATAGAGTGATTCCTCCCACTTTATTCATCTTCCTCAAGATGCTTTTAGTTATTTTGGGACTGTGCCTTTCCATATAAATTTTAGAATAAATTTATCTAGGTCTCCAAATACCCTAATTTTTAAATTAATTAAACGTATATAATTTAAAAGAGCTATCTAGAGAATACTATTTCAGTCATATTTTTGTCTTTTTAAATTACTTTGTGACATATAGTACAAGTTGGACTAATGCCTATGGCTGGCACTGATTGACTCCTTGACATTGCAGTTTAAAAAGTTGAGTAAGCCATTAGGCTTTTATATTGCTTCAATTAAGGCAAATGCGGGTAAGGAGGTAAAACTGCCATTTGTTTACAGACTTCTACTGCACAGAATGAACATGGTTCATTATAAATATGTTTTTCAATCAAATCAACAAGAAAGAGATAACCAACCCAACAGGAAAGTGCACAAATAGTATAAACAGTTAATTTCACAAACAAAGACATGAATGAAGATGCTCAAACCCACTAGTAAACATAGAAATGCAAATTAAAGTCATAGCAGATCTTTTGGGGGGGCAGGATCTTTCAAAGTGTTAAACATGCACAGCCTTTAACCAACAATTCTACTGCTGGGAATAGTTTATCATACAGAAAACTTAAATGCATATAGAAATATAAAACACAGGATATCCATGTTAGCGTTGTTTGTATAGAGAAAAATCAAAACAACAAAAGTTCATAAATGTGGGACTCACCAAGTTAATTGTGTTTAGCCATATTATTATTATTATTATTATTATTGTGGTACGCAGGCCTCTCACTGTTGTGGCCTCTCCCGTTGCGGAGCACAGGCTCCGGACGCACAGGCTCAGTGGCCATGGCTCACGGAACCAGCCGCTCCGCAGCATGCGGGATCTTCCTGGACCGGGGCACGAACCCATGTCCCCTGCATCGGCAGGCAGACTCTCAACCACTGCGCCACCAGGGAAGCCCTAGCCATATTATTTATACTCTGTAATCATTAAAAACAATGGAGGAGTGGGGAGGGTGGCGGGCGCGCTGAGGGGCTGCCAGCGGTCTCTTGAGTGGGCTGGAGCGTGGCCGCGGCTGCTCTCTCCGGACGGCCGCACCATGGCGGAGGAGGAGCTCGAAGCGCTGAGGAAGCACAGGCTGGCCGAGCTGCAAGCGAAGCACGGGGACCCTGGCGATGTAGCACAACAGGAAGCAAAGCAAAGGGAAGCAGAAATGAGGAACAGTATCTTAGCCCAAGTTCTGGATCAGTCAGCCCGGGCCCGATTAAATAACTTAGCACTTGTAAGGCCTGAGAAAACTAAAGCAGTAGAGAATTACCTTATACAGATGGCACGGTATGGACAACTAAGTGGGAAGGTATCAGAACAAGGTTTAATAGAAATCCTCGAAAAAGTAAGCCAACAAACAGAAAAGAAAACAACAGTTAAATTCAGCAGAAGAAAAGTAATGGACTCTGATGAAGATGACGATTATTGAATTTAAGACGTCTAGAGACTGGAACTTAATGGAGCAATTCTAGGACAGATAACACTTGGCTGAAGTTTAAGATCTCGATGGGATGTTTACTTTGTTTACTGTCTATATGCCTTTTAAAAATAAACTTGTTATGCAAAAAAAAAAAAAAAGAAGAATGGAGGAGATCTATATGTATTTACATGAAAAGATCACTAAGATGTATTGGATAAATGAAAACATGTCACAGAGTAACACGTATAATAAGGTTACAAACATGTAAAAATGTGTAGATCTACAAAGGTGTGTAGAGATATGTAGGAATAACATATATATTACGTATGGCGAGGGAATGGGATTGGAGGTAGATTGGGGAGAATGAGGATTAGGGAAGAGGCCTTTCTGGTTTCACTTTATATATTTCAGTATTGTTCAAATTATTTTTACATTAAGCTCGTTTCATGCATTTCTTTAGTACTTGTAATATTTTAAGATGTTGTGTGTGCGTTTTAGATTGCTGCCAACCTCAAGTAACTCTTATAAGTCAAATTGAACGTATTTAACTGAATGTATAGGAGTAATATAATATTGGCCGACCAAAAATGACTTTTGTTTCCCACCTAATTTATTACGGACTCTTTTAGATTTATGCTATTTTTCAGGGATTATTCCCACATATCACTAAACAACTCTCTTGGCGTTTTAGACAAAGGCAAATCTGGTGCTCATTAGTGAGTCATTTTCTTTGGCTCTGATAAAACTAACATGGGGTTTTAGAGGCACAGAAGTGAGCATTGATCTACTCTTAGACTGTAAGCAGCAGAGATTGTAAAAAGTCGACCATCATTTTCATAGGCAGGGGATACTGGCCATCCATTCCTAATAGGGCAAGAATTTTCAATTTATTTTCTGAAGACTTGTTGAACTTGTGTCTATCCATCCCAGCATCCAGCCTCCGGTGGCACTTGCAAATAGCCTTCCTTTTATTGCCATGTTTATCAGTCAAGGGTTTTGTCTGCAAGTGACTGAATCATGGCTGGCTATCTTAAGCAAAAAAGAAATTTATTAGAAGGTCATCAGGGCTGACCAAATTGATGAGAGGCCAGATGGCCCCACTTGAGAAATGGGAATAATCTCAGGGTGGACAGTATGACCAGGCTGAGCAACAGAAACCATGGCAATGGTCACCTAAGAGGACAACAAGGCCTCTGCCTCTGTGATAGATCTGACCTCACAACCTTGCATGACAAAGTGCAGGACAGTGTCCAATAGGAAGATCCAAAGCCATATGTCCCCTGAATCTGTCAAGGCCAAGCTGGCTACTATCTCCCACTGAAAATACATGTATTGGGAGATTTCTCAAAAGGTAGATGAGAGTGCTAGAACAAAATGCCACAGTTTGCATGGTGGCCATGGCTAAGGGCAAAATTGTGGACTATTATTAACTTGTTAATATGATATTCTCACAGTGATATCAGAGCACAGTTCTTGAGTTACCTTGCTTTTTCAGAAGATCACTCGTTTTCATATAAGAATAATATATCTTACCAGTATCAACAATTGTAAAGTGGTCTTGTTTCATTAGCAATCAATAAACAGCCACATATTGGGGAAGGAAGCGTTTTAAAGTATATAGAAAGCAAACAACAGGTTATTATGGATCTCTTTTTTTTCAGCCATAGAAAGTTATAATTAGGTTTAAATAGGTAAACATGGTGGATTTAACAAATGCATTACTATTCTCTCCTTCCTGAAATCCCACTAAAATGACACTAAATGGGTATATTTTAAAAGATCTTTATCTAATATGAAGATTTTGGATGCTAGAAAACAGACGTGAGTGGCAACTACCTTAGCAGAACAAGGAAGCTTGATCCTGTCTTAGTAGTGAGGGAATCTGAGAAGTAACCATTACACTGTAGAGCAAAAGAAAAATGCTCAAAAATTGATAGTGTCATATACTTGCATAAGTGGTAAAAATGTGAGAATTGGTTGAAAGTGTGTCGAGTAATCATCGTAACTCCCAGATCCATACCCCAACTCTGATCAGCTTAATCACTGCTCTTCTCCTTCTATAGAAGACTCAAGGGTTGTTTTCCCCCTTTGAAGAGGGCAAAATAGAGGATCTCTGGACAGGCCAAAATCAGTTACAATAGAGAGTAGAAGTAATGTACTCAAAACAGAGGTATTAAGTGGATATTTTCATAATGAATGATGAGGCCCTGGTTTCTTTCCCCACTCGGCTTCCAGGTAATGGCAGCCAGACTATCTCTTCCAAGCAAGTTATTGGAAGATTCTTATCTGGGGAATAGGACCAGTCTAAGAGCTCAGACTTAAGCTACCTTTCACAACAACACAGCCTGGCCAAATCACCCTAAAATGAAGATCCCGGCCAACAAGACTCACCTGTGTACTCTGGGTCTTCCTCTTTTTACTTCCAATTCTTAAGTATGAGCAAACACTCAAGGGTCACCAGAAACTGAGAAAGCATCTAATACAAAAAACAGTGATGAAAACAAATGAACAAAAGGGACTTGGAGGCAACAGAGACTAAGTAGAGAGAAGAAAATTTCAAAATCCAACAAACCAATATCCTTATTCAGTCAAAAGGACTGTACATCCATGAAATATAAATATCTACTTTTAAAAGGGTTCATTCCAGGGGAAGAAGAGCAATCTCAAGGGGTTGGAGGGTGGAGCAGGGAGAGGAATGATGGCAGAAATGAAAAACTGAATAGAAGTGTTGGAAGATAAAGTTAGGGAAATCTCTCGAAAAGTAAACAAAAAAGACAAGTGTGAAAGACAGAAGAAGAGATCAGGAAAACTAGAGGATAAGACAATAAGTTCCAACGTCTAATATACAGTAATATGAATGCTAGAAAGAGAAAACTTGAGAAACAGAGAGGAGAAAGCAGCAAATAAATCAAGAAAAATTCCCAAGGGACTTCCCTGACGGTCCAGTGATTAGGACTCCACGTTTCCACTGCAGGGGACATGGTTCGATCCCTGCCTGGTTGGGGAACTAAGATCCCGCAAGCTGCACAGCATGGCCAAAAAAAAAGAGAAAAAAGAAAAATTCCCAATATTTGAGTATTCCAGATGCTAGGAGCCCACCATCCAAAACAATGGTGGGGAAAGTCTCTCGAAGAACATACAACTTCATGAAATTTCACAGCACCAGGGACAAAGAGAAGATTTAACAAGATTCTGGGGTTGGGGAGAAAGAAATTCAGGAATCAAAATATCATCAGACTTCTCAACAGCAACACTGGAAAGCTTGATGCAATGAAGCTTTGATGTCATTAAAATTCTGAGGAGGATAATTTCTAACTGAGAATTCTATAAATTATCAGTCAAGCATATCAGCCAGGATCCTGGCCGGAAAAGAGAGAGTGCACTCCAGGAGGATAATGGAGAAGCTTTAATAAAGGAACTGGCTGTGAAGGTTTGAGCAGAGCCTATTACCACCAGGGCACAAAGGGAAGAATGAATTCCTAGCATGCAGAGGGTAGATTCTCGCAAATGGTTACAAGACAAGAGCTGCATCCTTTAGCAGAGGATGCGGATAATTGCCTCAAGCTGATGGGAAGGAGGCCAGGAAATATAGGCCCCAATCTCCCTCCTCTTGCCTCCCTCCAATCTCCTACCTGTTTCCCACTGGCCAGACACCCTAAAGGCCAGATGGCAAGTGACTCCAACAATGTTGTTTGTAAACCTCAGCTCTCAGGAAACTGAGTAGGCTGGAGATGGGTAGAGTAAGTTATAAAGACTAAATCTGCTAAAATGTGTAAAGCCTTTAGAATAATGTCCATCATTTTTTTTTTTTTTTTTTTTTTGCCCACACTGCTAGGCTTGGAATCTTAGTTCCCCAACCAGGGATGGAACCTGCGCCCTTGGCAGGGAAAGTGCAGAGTCCTAACCACTGGACCGCCTGGGAATTCCCAATGCCCATCACCTTTTAAACACTCAATATATCTTAGTTATTATTGTTGTTGCTGTTATTGTTAGTCCACTATCATTATTGTCATTAACAGGGAACTATTAAAATTCACGTGAAATCGAATACTGACAAACTTTCTAACCATTTTCTAAATCCACTTCCTCTTTCCCTGATAAGGTTCTTCAACACAAATACATAAAATATATTATAAAATTTTATTAGCATAAAAAATATTTCCACTGATACCAGGGACTTTTCAAATTATTTCCAGATTTATTAGTGATACTTCATTTGGAATAAATTTTTATTGGACTTACTGGTAGTGATGTGTAATTCAGAAGTAGTGTGACTGGGCAGAGATAACCACAAAGAATTAAGTCAGCACTGCTGTTTTCCAGGAAAATATTATGGCCTTAATAGTACTTTCCCATGAAGTAACTTAATCAGATCACCATAGTGCGGTTTTGCAAATAAGTACTATAATCCCCAGAAGGGCTAAACAGAATGGGGTAAGAGGTTGGGGTGGGTGGAGTGCTTAATAATAAAATAACAGAATTGAATCGAGCTCAAAATATGACTAGTTCAAAACACAAATAGCCATTATTACACAAAAACGTATTGGTCAGTGTTTCACCACATGTGATGTAAGTTTGAATAATAATGAGATGCCAGTTTTGGTCTACCAAATTAGCAAAACTTTTAAAAATTATTCTATCTAGTGTTTGTTGGAGTGGAAGAAAAATGGTACTCATACTGATGGTGGAGTGTTTATTAGTGCAAACCTTTCTAGAGAGCAAGCTGGTATTATGTATTAAAAGTCCTTAAAACATTCAGACCCATCACAGTCTACATGGAGGAGACAGAAATGAAAAGGATACCATAGTATGCATGGTAGAAATGTGTTCCGTGCACTATGGGAACAGAGAAGTAGAAATGATTCAAGAAATAAACTGCTCAAAAGAAGCAAAGATCATTTCACAAGAGATGGCATTTGGATAGGATTTTGAAGAGTAATAAAAGTTCATCTGTCAGAGAGAAAAATTTCAGAAGTTGGTCACAGTTCTCCAGAGTTACATATCACTATGCAAAAACACAGCAGCGTGGAAAGGCATACTCATCAATAGTGAGACTTCTGATGTGTCTGGAGAGGTGGGAGACAGTTCCTGACATTGCTTTTAAAATCGTAACATAGAGACAAGTTAAACAATTGCCTATCTGCAGCACTCCCTCCCCCCAACCATCAAAAACCCCTAATCTGGCAAAAAAGAAGATGAAACAAGAAGGCTGACATAGAGACAAATATTTAGGAAGCTAAAGTGGAATTTGTTCCAAGCAAAAGGGCAGCCAGGTTAGCAAGGAGTGGGCATGAGCTGGTAGTGGCAAGTAGCCTGAGATGTCACACTACCACTTATAATTGTATTAAATATTTAAGAATAAAATAACTCTGTTTTATAATATATTGACTATTTTGAAAAAAAATCAATTTTAATAAAGAAGTCATGTTTGCCGCTTTTACTAATGAACTTCTATAACCACAAGCACACCAGGAAGGATGACAGAAATAAGGAAAATTTGAGATACGTTTTAAAAAAAATATTTATTTATTATTTATTTTTGGCTGTGCTGGGTCTTAGTTGCGGCATCCAGGATCTTCATTGTGGCATGTGGGCTTCTTAGTTGAGGCATGTGGACTCTTAGTTGTGGCTTGCATGTGGAATCTAGTTCCCTGACCAGAGATCGAACCCGGGCCCCCTGCACTGGGAGTGCAGAGTCTTACCCACGGGACCACCAGGGAAGTCCCTGAGATACACTTTTTAAAAACCCAGGAAGATCTGAAAGCAGCAGTAACAGCTGGCAGTAACTGTTATTAACTAAAAGAAAAGAGAGCAGTAGACGTCTGCCTGCATTCTGAGTCTCCCTGCTTCCTTTTCTCTGGTTTAGAGTAAACTTCTCTGTCCTCCCTTAAAAATTTCTTCTTCCATCTCCTCATCGCTTCTTAATTGGGAAATCCCAGGCAGAGGAGGGGATGGGCCAGCAGTCAGAGTACACAGGACTCCCCCGCCTCTCACATCCAGCTGTGCACATTTTCTTTGACTAGCTGAGAGGGATAAAAGCCAAGAAGGGAAAGAGAGGAAATTCCACTTGGAGAGTCCTAAATGTACACTATTTCTTGAAATGTTTTTCTTCTCTTTATTTCCTCAAGCCATGTGTGTGTGTGTGTGTGTGTGTGTGTGTGTGTGTGTCAGACAGAGAAAGAGAAGAAGAAGGAGGAGGAAGGGAGGGAGAGTGGGAGGGAGAGGGAATTTGAAGTTATTCAGTTGCCGGTTGGTTTGCACCTCTGCTGCCATCTCCACCCTGCTCTATTGGTGAGGGGGAGAGATATAAGGATAATGACAATTTAAATGGAAGACCTTTTAAAATACAGATTTATGTTTTATTCTAATTTGCAAATTATATATTCTGGGACCGGTAGTCATGTACCATAGCTAATTTTCCAAAATTAAGAATGTCACCTGGATTGTGATACTCCAATGGAATAATCAATGTGGACTTCTTTGAAAAATATGCTATAAAGCACCAAGGGAATTGGCATTTACTGAGTGCCTGTTATATGCCTGGTACTTCCCATGTGTTAGCTCACAGAAATCTCACAGGAACCCTGCAACCTATTTACCCACATATTACAGACAAGTAAACTGAAGTTCAGTGAGATAAAACATGCTCAGAAAAAAAAGAAAAAAACAAAAAACATGCTCAGGGTCATAGAGCTAATCCATCTGATTTCAAATCTGTTCTCTTCTCAGTACCACACTGTCTCTCTCTTACAAGTTATCATTATTATTATGATGGGTACGCTTCTGAGGTTGAAGGTGAATTCAATGGAATAACTATGTTTGTGGCAGGGCTTTACCAAAACAGGGCTGTTTTCAAGAATATATTTGTTCATTTGCTCAACAAACCTTACTGATGTGCCAATGATATGTCCTGAATTGACTCTTGATTCAGAAAATGTTATCATGAAAATGAACTCTTAAGATAGTCTGAGAGAAATTCATTCTACCTGTGGAGGATAAAGGAAGGTTTCATGAGGGAGAGGGAACAAAATTTTGAATAGATTGTTTTCTGGTGGAGGAAGGGGAAACATAGATGTATGTGGTACATTTAGAAATGGCAAATATCAACACCCAGTGAAAAATGGCAAAAGTTGTGTGAAAAGCAATGTGCAGGTCTCTGGCACTGAAGCTCTGAACAGATCCAATGGCACAGCAAAAATGAAACATGGAAATGTGTCCTTGTAGTACTTGAAGTGATCATAAAGTAGACTCATGAGTGCTGATGTGCCTGACTTTCATTTCTTCCTCTCCAAGCCAAAAAGGGATAACAAGCCCACAGTTCTGGGACCTCCTGATCTGAGGAAGTCCACATTCTTACAGGTAGCAGAGATGACCAAACTTTAGACACGCTTTCATGATTTAACTATGAGGTGCATTAGAAAGGAGCATCCCTACAATATTGTATCCTTGATCTCAGACAAGTCTGAGTCACCATTCTTGCCAATCCTTAAAATCCACCCGGTTTTAGTAGTTCAGCCTAGCATAAAAAGAGAGTCCCAGAGCTAGAAATACAAATGATCAATAAGCATACAAGAATATATTCAACCTCATTGTTTTAGGATCTACCTAAGTAAATGTGAAATCTAGGGGGCTATAAGACATTTCTCAATGTTTCTCATACTTTTCATGTTTCTGTCCTTTTGCATTATTAGGCTTTGAGATAATTTCTCTTTTCTATATCCCAGGTCTTATTCAGTCTTCAGTTGTCTCCATTCTGCTATTCAGCTCATCTATTGAGGTTTTGTTTCAATTATCATATTTTTCATTACCATCATTGTTCATTGGATCTCTTTCATAATATTCTGTTCTTGTTTCATGGTTACAACCCACTCTTACCTCTTGCTCTATAAATTCAACTTCCACAGATGTTAGCTGAGTTAAGTGCTTCCCTTTCACGGTTGTGATTATTCCTTTAATGGTTGGTGATGCTTGCTTTTCAGTTCCTCCGTGTCTTTGAGATACCACATTTGCCTGTCTGAGAATTCTGCTTCTGTTCAACAGAGTCTGCACCAGTTATTGCTGGGAAAGAGTTGAATCTGATGCCTATTGGGAATGTTACAGTAGCTTATCTTCTGGAAATACCAGCTCCTTTCTGAGTGTAAAAAGTCACCCAGGGAGCTTCCCTGGTGGCGCAGTGGTTGAGAGTCCGCCTGCCGATGCAGGGGACGCGGGTTCGTGCCCCGGTCTGGGAGGATCCCACGTGCCGCGGAGTGGCTGGGCCCACGGGCCATGGCCGCTGGGCCTGCGCGTCCGGAGCCTGTGCTCCACAGCGGGAGAGGCCACAGCAGTGAGAGGCCCGCGTACCGCAAAAAAAAAAAAAAAAAAAAGTCCCCCAGCGTAGTGCCCTGCCTCTGGCCCAAGTGCTCACCCTCACTGCTCTAGTTAGGAGGGAACAGTTCTGCTGTCTCCCTCTTGCCTGGCCAGGGCTGATCTGGTTGACCACTCTGGATGCTTCCCCAATCATACTAATGATTGCTGAAGGGACACTTTCTATTCCTTACAGTCACTGCTATGTGTTCAGAGCAATCCCGAAGCCAACCCCACCTTTAGCAGAAGCACTTTCCTGCTTATGTATTTTCCTCTACTTAGCTAACCATATCTGTTTCTCTTTGGAATTTTTCAAAATTTCTGCTTGATGATGGCGTTTTCCTGATTTTTAGTCCTTCTATGAATGCATTTTTCTCTTAAATTTTTTAATTTTGTGGCTGCTGTGGAATTTCTATAAAGAAGAGAGTTAAGGGCTACAATCTGTTCCTTATGGAGGAGACTTTTTTTAAACATTTTATTTCATATTGGAGTATAGGTGATTAACAATGTCATAATTAGTTTCAGGTATACAGCAAAGTGATTCAGTTATACATATATATGTATCTATTCTTTTTCAAACTCTTTTCCCATTTAGATTGTTACATAATATTGAGCAGAGTTCCCTGTGGTATACAGTAGGTCCTTGTTGGTTATCCATTTTAAATATAGCAGTGTGTACATGTCAATCCCAAGCTCCCTAACTATCCCTCCCTCCCATCCTTCCCCCCTGGTAACCATAAGTTCGTGCTCTAAGTCTCTGAGACTGTTTCTGTATTGTAAATAAGTTCATTTGTATGTGTTTTGTTTTTTGGTTTCATGGATTCCACATATAAGCGATACCATACGATGTTTGTCTTTGTCTGACTTACTTCATGGAGGAGACTTTTAAATCTAATGTTATGCATTGAGTGCTATTGAAACATAGGTAAATAAATAATTATTTCAAAAATGTGTATATATGTGTGTGGTCTTGTATATATTTATTTCTATTTATTTATTCTCCCAATAGCACCTAATGGCAAGGTATACCAAATATATGGTAATACAAACACACACACACACACACACACACACACACACACACACGCTTTGCCATTAAATTAAAAAGTCTATTCCTTCAGAACAGATTGCAGGGACTTCCCTGGTGGTGCAGTGGTTAAGAATCTGCCTGCCAGTGCAGGGGACACAGGTTCGAGCCCTGGTCCAGGAAGATCCCACATGTCGCAGAGCAACTAAGCCCGTGAGCCACAACTACTGAGCCCACGTGCCACAACTACTGAAGCCTGTGCGCCTAGAGCCCGTGCTCCACAACAAGAGAAGCCACTGCAATGAGAAGCCCTCGCACTGCAATGAAGAGTAGCCCCTGCTCGCCTCAACTAGAGAAAGCCCATATGCAGCAACGAAGACCCAATGCAGCCATAAATAAATAAATAAATTTATTTTAAAAAATAGATTGCAGTCCTTAATTCTCTCAAATAAATGAATTTAATTGGATCAAGGAGTCATAGAAGTTCATGAACTAGAGGACTCCTGAAAAGAGCCATGAAAGTTGAAGTAATTATAGAAAGAAACATGTTGTAGACAGTTTCTTGGCCCTTAAGAGGTGCCCTCTAACTTCAGGATAAAAATTCAAACTCCTTAGGTTTGCAAAGAAGACTTGGCTCGTGCCTCCCTCTGGTCTCATTTCCGATCACTTCCCCATCTCCTACCATGCCCCTTTCCCCTGCTAAACTGAAGAACGTGCTGTTCTCCAAAGGAATCAGCTGTTTCAGTTTCTGAATTTCCACATGCGTATTTTCCTCTGCTTAGAACATTTTGGCCCTGGCAAGATTATCACATCCAAATATTAACACTGTTTAAAGATAATTCCTTGTTTAAAGACTCCAACTGTTAATGTGTTTATTGTGATTAGCTACCGTGTTTCATCCCATTATATGCAAAATTATCTTCCTTTTCAAGGATGCCACAGCATGATTTATGTGTGTCAGCCTCCCCTTGACCCTAAGGCCATCAATATCTCTGAGCATTGGCCGTGCAGTGCCAGGGTATTAGATAGGTATAAAGGCTTTCAGAAAACACCATATTTCCCTTCTCTGGGAGAAAACATGTTGGCTTTATTAATGATGTGTGAACAAGAATCAACAGACTTGGGTCTTAATCCAGATTCTGATAAATATGACCTTGACAAGCCAAGACAGTTTATTGGGTTGGCCAAAAAGTGCTTTCAATTTTTAAGTAAAAATAAAAGACACATTTTCACCAAGAACTTTACTGAACAATGTATTCTCCCTTCTGTTCCACTACCCTCTGCCATTTTTCAGGCAACTTCATAATTCCATCTTCCCAAAATTTTTACCTTTTTGAGCAAAGAACTGTTCCAGGTGCCTTTTACAGTCTTCCAGGGAATTAAAATTTTTTCCATTAAGAGAATTTTGTAAAGACTGAAATAAATGGAAATCTGAAGGTGCAGTGTCTAGCGAATACGGCAGATGAATCAGAACTTCCTAGCCAAGCTGTAACAGTTTTTGCTCCGTCATCAAGGAAACATGTGGTCTTGTGTTATCCTGATGGAAGATTATGTGTTTTCTGTTGACTAATTCTGGACTCTTTTCATCTAGTGCTGCTTTCAATTGATCTAATTGGGAGTACTTGTTGGAATTAATCGTTTGGTTTTCCAGAAGGAGCTCTTAATAGAGGACTCCCTTCCAATACCACCATATACACAACATCACCTTCTTTGGATGAAGACCAACCTTTGGTGTGGTTGGTGGTGGTTCATTTTGTTTGCCCCACAATCTCTTCCATTCCCCATTATTATACAGTATCCACTTTTCATTGCCTGTCACAATCTGTTTTAAAAACAGAACGTTTTCATTATGTTTCAATAGAGAATCGCATGTGGAAATAGGGTCAAGAAGGTTTTCTTCGCTTAACTTATGTGGAACCCAAACATCAAAGCGATTAACATAACCAAGTTGCTGCAAATGATTTTCAATGCTTGATTTGGATATTTTGAGTATGTCAGCTATCTCCCTCATGGTATAAGGCTGATTGTTTTTAATGAATGTCTCAATTTGATCATTATCAACTTCAAATGGTCTACCCAACTGTGGAGCATTGTCCAGCAAGAAATCTCCAGCATGAAACTGCGCAAACCATTTCTGACACATTCTGTCAGCCAGAGCACTTTCTCCGTATACTGCACAAATCTTTTTTTGCATTTCAGTTGTGTTTTTAACCTTTCTTGAAATAATAAAGCATACTATGCCGGAAATGTTGCTTTTTTCCTTCCATCTTCAATATTAAAATGGCTATACAAAAATTCACCAATTTTGATTTTTTTAAATGCATTTTGATATGACAGCTGTCACAATACAAACTAATAAAATTGTTTCAAATGAAATTAAAGACAACTAAGTGCTACTAGAGCCATCTTACAGGAAAAACCGAACGAACCTCTTGGCCAACACAATAATTTCTCTGGGCCTCTGTTTCTACATTGAGGATACACTCTCCACAAGAGGGTGTTAAAAAGGTGCTCCTCCACCTCTCTTCCAGGTTTCAAATTTGGTAAGAGATCAAATAAATTTAAAAAATTTTTTCTGAATTAATTTAATTACTCAGTAACCAACATTATTATTATTTTATTTATTTATTTATTTTGCGGTACGCGGGCTTCTCACTGTTGTGGCCTCTCCCGTTGCGGAGCACAGGCTGAGGACATGCAGACTCAGCGGCCATGGCTCACGGGCCGAGCCGCTCCGCGGCATGTGGGATCCTCCCGGACCGGGGCACGAACCCGTATCCCCTGCATCGGCAGGCGGATTCTCAAATGCTACGCCACCAGGGAAGCCCACCAACATTATTATTTAAATACTCGAATAATAATACTAATGAAAAATGTTTCCCATCAGTCTTGGAATTCTTCCTTCTCATTCTTTACACTGTTGCACAGTATTCCAAGATATGGCCAAACCATCATGTATTTAATCATTCCTTTGTCGATTTACATCACAGTTGCTTCTAATTTGTCTTATTATACACGGTGTTAGAGGGAACATCCTAGTAAGAAGTTGTATAGTTTCTAATGTATCTGCTTTACTTACAGCAAAAAGTCTGTGCTCTGAGCTTTGTTCCCACCATACATTGGCTAAGAAGCATTAAAACAAAGGTCTCCAGTGTATGCAGATAAAAGCCCCCTTGAGATGGAAGCTAGGGAATAGTGACAAAGCATTTTCACTTGAAATCTCACAACTGTAACCTGGAGCTAGATGAACATCAGCTGTGGGCAGTGGTCCCTTGGATAAGTATGTCAGGGCTGACACGTAGGGTGCTGACTCTCTTGAGGTTTTGAGCACTAAAGGGGGCTCAGAGCGGGAAATAAATCCTTGAGAGAGCCCAGAGCCTCACAGTAAGGTGAGCTACTCAATTTGCTGAGTCACTGGAACCATAAAGACAGGAGACAACAGAGAATCCCTTATCTTGCTCCTCATAATAGCACTGTGGGTCTTATGAAAGAAACATGTGTAATTACTGGCCAGAGCAGGAAGAAATCTGGAAGCTTCTTCTCTCTTCTGCTAGTATGGAGGCTATTGAGGGAGGTCACTGATCACCCTGACCTGAAGAGTTGACACTAGTGAGAGAGAAGCCCTGGACCCGTGGAGGGCAGCACCGCAGGACAAAATAGCAAAAGTAAAAATAAGACCAGTCTAACTGAAAGTGCCAAACAGGCCAAGGAAGGTTGATGAACTGACTTCACAGGAACTCTAGGTACTGAACACTACTAAATGACAGCATGATGCTAGGGGCTCTTAGAGTCAACATCTCCTCTCCTCCTCTCCTCACGAGTACTCTAAAAGGGATGTTATTACATACCCCCATTGGACATACAAAAACATATGTCAAGCAAGACCCCAAGAGGTTCTTCCTTCCTCCCTCCTTCCCTCCCTCCCTTCCTTCCTTCTTTCCTTCCTTCCTTCCTTTCACAAATATTTGTTCAGAATCTGTGATGTAACAGGTACTATTCTCGGCACAGCATACAGAGGTAAACCAGGAAGATAAGGTCCCTGCTTTCATGGATCTATGTCCTTGCAGAAGATGACAAATAATAAAACAAACAAATGAGTTAAAATATAAACAAATATGTAAATAAACAAGAAAAATATTAGATCGCAATAAGTGTATTTAAGAATATTAGGTTGTGATAGATCTAAAGTAGGGTGATACTGGGGAAATTTCTGGGGTGATGGAGATGCTCTACATCTTTTTTTAAATTTTTATTGGAGTATAGTTGATTTACAATGTTGTGTTAGTTTCAGGTGTACAGCAAAGTGAATCAGTTATACATATACATGTATCCACTCTTTGAGATGCCCTACATCTTGATTATGGTGGTTACACAATTGTATATGTTTGTCAGAATTCATAGAATGGTACACCTTATAAAGGGTGACTCGCCCTATGTAAATTAAATCTTGAAAAACTTGGCCTTTAAAAAATAGGATCCTAGGGCTTCCCTGGTGGCACAGTGGTTGAGAATCTGCCTGCCAATGCAGGGGACATGGGTTCCAGCCCTGGTCCAGGAAGATCCCACATGCCACGGAGCAACTAAGCCCATGCGCTACAACTACTAAGCCTGCACTCTAGAGCCTGCAAGCCACAACTACTGAAGCCCGCAGGCCTACAGCCCAAGCTCCGCAACAAGAGAAGCCACTGCAGTGAGAAGCCTGCACACCGCAATGAAGAGTAGCCCCCGCTCGCCACAACTAGAGAAAGCCGCATGCAGCAACAAAGACTCAATGCAGCTAAAAAATAAATAAATAAATTTATTTTAAAAAAATAGGATCCTACAATAAAAAGCTATAGGAGGCTGCTTTAGATTGGGTAACAAAGTCCTCACTGAGAGAGTCATAATTAAGTTGAGATTTGAATGTAAGGAAGAAGATGAAGAGAAAGGCGTGCCTTTTTGCAAAATCTCTATGGTGGGAATAAGCTTGGCATGTTCAAGTTAGAGCAGGGCGTGTGAGGTTGGAAATGTGACCAAGAACCAGAACATGGGGGAGGTTAGAAACCAAGATCAGGAGACTGACGTTATTTTCGTGCCACAGGAGTACTTAAGTTTTTAAGCAGGGGAATTACAAGTTCTGATTTATGCTTTTGAAAGATCACTCAGGCTGCTATGCAGAGAATGACTTGTAGAAAGCAAACATGGAAGGACACAGGAGGCTATTGTAATAGTCCAAGCAAGAGATTATGGTGTCACGGACTAGGGTGGAAGCATAGAGACAGAAAAAGGCAGATATAATACAATATAACTGTATTATATGAGTTAAGGTAACAAGTAAATCCCAATCTCAGTGGTTTAACAGAGTAGAATTTTCTTTGGTCTTCCTGACTGGTGTGCTTCTTTCTATCTGGTACAGAGAGAATGGGGCTCCTTTTACCTTTTGACTGCACTCTCCTCCAGGGCCATGAAAGTCCTCCTCATTCAGTCATGAGATGGCAAATGCATGACCACCTGTGGGAAATTGTTATGGGCCTGGTCTGAAACTGTTATACATCAAGTTAACCCACACTCTATTAACTAGAAATTAGCCACATTCTCCATGCACCTAACTGCAAAGGAGGCAGAGAAATGTAGTCTATGACCATGCCCAGGTAGAAAGGGAACCTGGTTTGGTAATCATCTAACAATCTCTGCTGCCATTTTGTTTTGGACGTAGAGATCACAGGTTGTGGGAATGGATGGGGTGAAACTGATGAAAGGAAGAGAGGAATCAAGAAGGAAGCCTCAGCTGTACACCTGAACAACACAACATTGCAAATCAACTATACTCCAATAAAAATTGAAAAAAAAAAAAAAAAAAGAAGGAAGCCTCAGAATCTCTCACTAGTGATGCTTGGTAACAGGGGTCAAAGAAGATTTAGGATATATGCTTGATCCCTCACCTTTCTGTGAGGGAGGATGAATGGAAGGAGACAAGAAGATTTTGCCCATAGCAATTGAGCAAAACATAAAGGCAGAAAGGGAGGAAGTTACCCTAAAGGGAAGCTGTCCCTGATGATATAAAGTATTTCTTTGAAGAAGGGTGTACTCACCTAATTATACCTAATACTTAGTGAGCAGAGCCACCAGTCTTGGTGGCAGCAAGCAGCAGCTAGTCTTGCCAGCATTATCAGTACTGAAGATGCTAAGACCAAAAATCTTCCTGGTAGATCCTCCCTTCACTGGGTTAGAGAATGTGCAAAGACAACGGGCATAGTATTACCTTTAACTACACCCCTTCCAAAAACTCCCAGGTAAAGAATCAAGCCTGGGGCTTCCCTGGTGGCGCAATGGTTAAGAATCCGCCTGGTCCAGGAAGATCCCACATGCCGCGGAGCAACTAAGCCCATACGCCACAACTACTGAGCCTGCGCTCTAGAGCCCGTGAACCACAACTACTGAAACCCGCACGCCTAGAGCCTATGCTCTGCAACAGGAGAAGCCACCGCAATGAGAAGCCCACACACTGCAACGAAGAGTAGCCCCCGCTCGCCCCAACTAGAGAAAGCCCGCGCGCAGCAATGAAGACCCAACTCAGCCAAAAATAAATAAATTAATTAATTAAAAAAAGAATCAAGCCTACTTCATAACTTTTTTTTTTTTTTTTTTTTTTTTTTTTTCCGTACGCGGGCCTCTCACTGTTGTGGCCTCTCCCGTTGCGGAGCACAGGCTCCGGATGCGCAGGCTCAGCGGCCATGGCTCACGGGCCCAGCCGCTCCGCGGCATATGGGATCCTCCCAGACCGGGGCACGAACCCGTATCCCCTGCATCGGCAGGCGGACTCTCAACCACTGCGCCACCAGGGAGGCCCATAACTTTTTAAATAGGAAATTGTGAACTCTTTGAGATCATCTCTTATTAATCTTTATATCCCCACATAGTACACAGTATAATGCTTAACATAAACTATGCCCTCTGTAAACATTTGTAAAAAATTAAATATTTATGGGTAGGCTAAGGTCCAGATTGATTATATACCTAACAAGTTACCTGAAAGCAAGCACGTATGCCATGTGACCTCAGTACAAATTTATGAACTATGGTTTGGCTTCAGTTTTGATACCATTATGACTAAACTCATTCTCCTTGGAAAAACTGTTTAATCCTTTCACCTATTTACCTGGTTAGATGCATGATACTCAATTTTCTTAGAATTTATATTCTTTTCTAGTCATGGTTTTCTTGGTATTCTTTATTAGTTTCATTGCCATGTCAATTAAGTTAATGCCTTTAAATATATGTATATGAATCACAACTTTTTCATTATACAAATGATACATATTTATTGAACAAAAATTTACAAACTACAAAACGAAAAACAAAAAGAAGAAAATAGAAAATAGCCATAACCCAACCATGCAGAGATATCTGGCATTTGTATGTATAGCTTTCTGGACTTTTCATTTCATATATATTTATACATATCTCTCCTTTATCAAGATAGGATCACTCTGAACTTAATATTTCTGGATCTACTTTTTTTTAAATTTATTTATTTTATTTATTTTTGGCTGTGTTGGGTCTTCATTGCTGTGTGTGGGTTTTCTCTAGTTGCGGTGAGTGGGGGCTACTCTTCGTTGCGGTGTGCAGGTCTCTCATTGCAGTGGTTTCTCTTGTTGTGGAGTACGGGCTCTAGGTGTGTGGGCTTCAGTAGTTGTGGCTCACAAGCTCTAGAGCACAGGCTCAGTAGTTGTGGCACATGGGCTTAGTTGCTCCTCAGCATGTGGGATCTTCCAGGACCAGGGCTCGAACCTGTGTCCCCTACATTGGCAGTTGGATTCTTAACCACCGTGCCACCAGGGAAGCCCTCTGGACCTATTTTAAAAAAATATTTAGAAAGCAAATTCTAAGTGAGTATATTTTAAATTTGTTTTCAAATTTGTATTCTTTGTTCCAGCTTTATAGATCATGGCAATTTTTCCTGAAAGCAGATATAGGTAAGACTTATTCTGTGAACCTCAAGAACACAAATGAGTCAAAGTTTAACTAAAAGGATTTCAGGTCAACATAAGTAAGGGCAGCATAGCAGGGATTCACAACACAGGTAGAATTTGAACCAGTTGGTCTCTAAGTCCCCAGCAATGAGTTCTGTGATTCTCTAACTAGAATAAGGGAAGAGAAGAGGTAGGGAGGAGGAGGCAAGAGTTTTCAAGATTTATCAGAGGTATAGGGAATTGTTTGATTGGAATGAATGCATAAATAAATTTGGAAGGCAGATCATAGGCAAACTGGGGAGTTGTGTGTTATAAGGAGGTGGGGTGGGGAGAAGAAGGATATTAAGTACATTAATCATTATCTCCTTCTCTTTGCTCTTCTCTTTCTCCTTCTCGTCCTGGCTTCAGCTTTGGCATCTGAATGTCCCTAGACTCCCAGACTTCTGGAGTCATCCTTTGCTTTAAGTACCCATACACACTCACTTCTTCCTATAAATCAGGACAGATTAAGTTACGCTAACAGTAACGAACAACTCCCAAATCTCAATGACTTAAAACAATAAAGGTTTATATTTCATTCATGCTGCATAACATCAGGCTCAATCAGGGATCCAAGTGATAGAGCAGCCACCATCTCAAATAGTTCCCTCCATACAGGAGGGAAAGAGAGTTCTGGAGAATCAGCAATCAAATGCTCATCTCTAAAATAACATATCTATTTTCTGCTTACATCTCATTGGCCAGAATTAGTCACATGATCCCACCAAACCACAGAGGGTCACAGGGTACAATGCTACCAAAGTGCTGCTGGAAGGTGGAGAACCAGAAATACTTGGTGGGTATTACTAATGAATGTCACACCATATACCTACAGGAAATCCAATGTCAGTTTCAGATCTCTTTCTGACTTCTGTTTTCCCATAAACTTGAAAGCCCATTGTTCTGTTCAGTGCCATATTCACTTTCTAAAAACTTCTTGATAAAAAATAACTAAATGTTTCACTTTTCCATATATCTCCCATTGTTCTACATAGGCTCTATTCAGGCTACTGGCCCTGTAAAAGTTTGCAGCATTCCATGTGAAGATTAAGTATTTATTGAATGAATGAGTGGAATGCCACACATTTCTTAAAACTTGCTCTATGCCATGCATTAGAATTTCTCTCCAATTGTTTTAAATCGTGCACTAGGAAAGTGAGCTTTATTTCCTTTTATATCTTTATTCATACCATAGTCCATATGGAGCTCTTGGGGTGGGTAGGGCATTCCTGTATTGTAATTTTTTTTTTTTTTTTTTTTTGCCGTACACGGGCCTCTCACTGTTGTGGCCTCTCCTGTTGCGGAGCACAGGCTCCGGACGCGCAGGCTCAGCGGCCATGGCTCAAAGGCCTAGCCGCTCCGCGGCATGTGGGATATTCCTGGACCGGGGCACAAACCCGTGTCCCCTGCATCGGCAGGCAGACTCCCAACCACTGCGCCACCAGGGAAGCCCCCTGAATTGTTATTTAATGGCCTTACTGGCAGTGTTCTTAAAGATGTTCTCTACTGACATATTTTGTAATTCACTGAGCTCCACACTTTTCTTTTCTTACATTCTCCTCTCTTTCCTTCACTTTCCAAGATTACAAAATATATGATATAATCAATAAATGATATAATTTATGTTTTAGTTTTCATACTGTATGCCAAAGAATTGCATTTTCCCACAATGTCTTGCTGGGAAATTGAAATCCAGTCTTTTTAAAGTATAATCAGACGTGAGATCTCTTAGAATGTGTTTCTCTTTCCTCTCTTCCTTTTTCTCCCCCTCGGTCCACATCCACCTGACACTTCTCCATACCTTTTCCCGGTCAGCTGAGGCTAAGCATATTGAAAGGATTTTAAATGTCTTCTTCTTCCTCTGACAGATATTTGAAACTCCACCCTAGAGTCTCTTTTTTTTACTTTAAATTTGTGGAATAGTGACATCACTAAACCACTGTGCCAGCTTAGGAGATCTTAAAGCTTGTTCAGTGCAGTCTTAGCCCAAATCAAGTGTAGAGTTGTCCCTACCTTGTCTTTAGGTGTCTAGTAGCTGCTTAGACTTATGGGCATTGGAACACTGTGGGGAAGCAGCTGAAAGGGGAGGTACTTCTGCATAAAAGCAGTCCTGCTGGGTTTTCAGCCAGTGACTGGTGGGTGCAATCAAGAGATTGGGGGCAGGGGGTGTTGGTGGTGACATCTATCCCTGAAGGCAGAGCATTCGACTGGCCAAGTCTTCTGAGCCCTTGAAAGGAATTTTCATCTGTGTATCTTCTCTCAGCTCCTTAGACACATCCTGGGTAGTGTGTACTGGGGGGTGGGCAGGGAGTGCTTATTATCTTGGGCAACTTCCAAGGTAAATTCACAAACAAAACTCCCACTGCTCTCCTCTCTCCTTCTCCCTCTGGTTCTCCTCTGAATTCCCACCCACATCCCCTGCATCTTTTCCATACAAAACCCTCATTCTCCTCTTTTCTGAACACCCCCTCAAAACCAGAGCCCACATGATTAGGCACTGTTTTCTCTTTGCTGAATGATAGGGTTTCCAAACATTGTACAGAGGTGGGGGGAATTGCATGGGGAAATGGGAGGGGGAGAAAGAAATCCTCTACCCTAGATTGGGTTAATCCATCAAAGTAATCATTAAATGTTATGTTAAAACAAGTTGAACATTTATACCCTGTTATACTTGGAGCTTTGTTAAAATGCAGATGAACAAGGAAGGGTATCTCTTGTTTGTTATTTGACCTAAGTAAAGATTAATTTCCAACCCCTTGGGCTTCCCTGGTGGCGCAGTGGTTGAGAATCTGCCTGCTAATGCAGGGGACACGGGTTTGAGCCCTGGGCTGGGAGGATCCCACATGCCGCGGAGCAACTAGGCCCGTGAGCCACAACTACTGAGCCGGCGTGTCTGGAGCCTGTGCTCCGCAACAAGAGAGGCCGCGATAGTGAGAGGCCCGCGCGCTGCGATGAAGAGTGGCCCCCACTTGCCACAACTAGAGAAAGCCCTCGCACAGAAACGAAGACCCAACGCAGCAAAAAAAAAAAAAAAATTAATTAATAAACTCCTATCCCCAACATCTTAAAAAAAAATTTTTTTCCAACCCTTTCCTGAGAGTAATTTTTGATAAATGTGACCTAGAGGGAACTGAGTACTTTAGAGAGATGCAGAAAGCACATGGGCAGAGAATATGACCAGGAAAAGAATGGGGAAGGCTGTGATGGTTCTGCTGTAGGCTTGCACAAGTAAAGTTATATTTACTTCCTAAACCACGAACTTAAAATACTCATATAGGGCCTCCCTGGTGGCGCAGTGATTAAGAATCCACCTGCCAATGCAGGGGACAGGGGTTCTGGCCCTGGTCCGGGAAGATCCCACTTGCCGCAGAGCAACAAAGTCCGTGCGCCACGACTACTGAGCCTGCGCTCTAGAGCCCGCGAGCCACAGCTATGAGCCCGTGAGCCACAACTACTGAAGCCTGCACGCCTAGAGCCCATGCTCCATAACAAGAGAAGCCACTGCAATGAGAAGCCCGTGTACCGCAACGAAGAGTAGCCCCTGCTCGCTGCAGTTAGAGAAAGCCCGCACGCAGCAACGAAGATCCAACGTAGCCAAAAATAAATAAGTAAATTAATTAATTAAAAAAATACTCATATAATTCCACTTTCCAGAGAAATATGGTTTGTTCCTTCCAACTCTCTATTTATCCTATTCCCGCTGACCATGCCTATCTTCTTCATAGTCATGCTACCTGGTCTAGACTAGATCCTCTTTTGCACCAAACTTAAACCCTCTAATTCTGTCAGTGAACTGGGATATAATCCCTTCATCTCTCACCTGCTGTGGGTCCAAAATAGAGAGTTTTGAACGCTAACAGCTTTATGCGCATCTCATTGAGTATCCAGTAAATTCTGCACCCTCAGCCTACCCCCCACAACTGCTCTTTCCAGGAGAGATAAGATCAGTCTAAGCCTTTGATGTGCAACACAAAGATGCCTAAGGGATTCACGGCTAACTTTAGATCAGAGCAAATCCAGATTCCAATATCAATGGCGGAACTAAGAAAGCATGAGAGAAATGAATATAATGGGAGCAAATGGGAAGTAGTTTTGTAGCAAGAGTAGAGACGGCTAAGTAGCGAAGAACGACAAATGAGAAAGAGAAGCCAAAGCTGCCAAAAAAAAATGGCTGTCAATCAACAGGAAATGCCACTAGCATCAGAGCAGTGGGGTATCACCAGACAGGTTCCCCAAGGACCCTGCACAGAAGGAGAGGAAATTTTGGGGTATTTCAAGGCATGGTGACTCTTCTATGATAACTGTTACCTATGATTTCGATCATCTTCAAAGTTAGAGTGGTTCGGGGAACCTAAGGCCATATTTTAATTAACTTTATGACTATCTACCCACCCACCTTCCTCCCAAAAAATCAAGGATTTGTGGCCTGGAAAAATTTGTATGATAAGATAGCCCCAAAATGCTGGAATGTCCTAAGTCTCTGAAACTGAACTACTTTTCTGGAAGCTGACGTATTTACCTACTGACCACAATAAACCAAGGACTGCAACAGACCCCACCCAGGACAAAAGCAGACAGAGGAGAGTGTAAAGAAATGCTACATCACTGGAGACAGTTTAGAGTTTGCCAGCTGTGCACACTTTTTGTTTCAAACTTTCTATACAAGCTTGGCAATGTTTAAGGAAAACTAAAGTAACATTACCAGAGTCAAGTTCAAGTGTTTAACCCCAAACCCCATACCACATAATTGACTTACTGCAAATAAGATATTCAGGGTTTCTCTTAAAATTCCTACTGGTGTCTTTCTTTTGTTGTTTTGAAACCACTGCTGAATCTGCACCAAGTTAAACAAACTTCCTAAGAGAAAAGTGTCCATGACAGATAGAATAAATGATCCCCTTTCAAAGTAAGTGAATTTTAAAATGTAGATGATCATTCTATATCCTTAGTTTTGGTTGCCAATGCAAATGAGTCAGAGAATTTGCCTCAGACAGTGAGTTAATTGTGTAACTCTACAGAGGAAAATGCCATTGGAGAGTACTTGCTGACCTCACAGCTAAAAAAAAAAAAAAAAAAGAAAAAGAAAAACCATTTAAAGATGTGGAAACCAGATGTTTCAGACACATTTCAGCCTCTGCTCTGGGGATTTATCCTGAGCAGCCCCTAACAGGCTATTCCTTCTCTACAACTGAGATATGATCATCTTAATTTACTTATTTGTCTTGCTGTGGGAAGAGGCTCACGGATGGGGATTCAAGAATGGAATTTTTCATAACTCCATATGGCTTGGTAAGAAACTTCACTCATGAGCTTCTTGTTGGGAAAGTCGCTTCTTTGAATTCATGGAGAAGTGAATCAAAGCTGTAAATTTTTCTCTTCTGTTCAAGGCTGATGTTTTCAAAGAAAATGCTTGGGAAAGATAGCTACTGGAATGCATATATCATTTTTTAAAAAGTGTTTCTGCCTTCTAAAATTTTAAAATAGCTTTTTATAAAGTGAACAGCTCAGTAGAAAATAGAGGTTAATATTTATATTCCATATGAAAATATGCTTTAAAAATTTCAAAGAAGATGTGGTAGTATAGTGCAGAATGTTTCCTTAACAAAATAAAACCACCAATATATTATTTTGTTTGCATTTCAATGCATTTCTAGTCAGATTTCATAACAGGTAACCATAAGAGAATTACAACAGGTAAATTGGAATGTACAATAATTTTATAATCATTGCTCCATGTACTCTGACCTGTAGTGTATATCATGCTTTTTCCAAACATCTTTTGACAAATTTGACAAAGCCAGCTTGTAATATAGAAAAAAATGAAAAAAGCTTGTATTTCTGGATGCATTCTTACCACTTGATTTCTTTTGTTTGAGCTATCCATTTAAATACTTTTCTACCTCTTTTGTTAGACAAGGAAAGTCTCTTTTGTTGTTTTGTTTTGTTAAATGTAAGGAATGACATAGACCTAACCGTGAATATAAACAACAGACCAAAAAAAGGCTAAATAGAGAAAACCCAAAATACCCCATATAGTACTCTAAACAATGCTTTAATTCTCATGATACAAATTAATACTGCTTTATGTTCACTGTTGTGTTTGATAGTGAAAAAAATTTGAATTGCTCAAGAAGAAAACTGACAGATCCTTGTATAAAATAGAGAAATAAAGAGAAAGCAAAATTAACCTAGATCTTGTTATGCTTGCTAAGCAGCACATAGTTATAGAATATTTTCCCTTTCAGCATGTTTCTCTCTGGTAATAACTGCAGCCATGCGGATTTCATTAGAAAGCTCGATTGCAATGCACAGCCTTGCAGCCTCTTTTTTCAGTTTGAGCCAGTGAACAGCTTTCATGCTGAACAGTGCAATCCATTTGGCCAAGATGGGGTCTGGAATTTACTAGAGGAATGAGCAAGTCTCTTTATTTTCATTGCACACCATCAAACTTGGGAAATATACACCTATTTGTCAGAAATGACAAAGATGATCATAAAGCTAGTAAGAATTAAACCCACATGGATAAACTTTGAAATGCTGTCAAATTTGCTAATGATCAAGTAATTTGGAGTTGTTTTTTGTTTTTTTTTAAGCGATGTTGTATATCACCAAAATATAAACCTAGACAATAGGAGTTCTGTCCTAGAGATAGAAAGGAGCAAACCCAAATGTTTGTTAATAGTATACTGCACATTTGAGGCCCGGAGTGATTGCACAGTGCTTCATGCTTCAATGTGAGAAAAATTATTGATCAGTCAGCCTAGCATAAATTGTTTACAGTTGGTTAGGCCAATGTAGTATTAGAAAACTATTTAGGGAGGGAAGAGAGTTGAATTAGAAGGCAGGAATCTGCTAGCAACTATCAAGAACAAGGCACTTTAAATTCTTGGTCTCAGTCCCATACTGGTAAAATGAGAAGTCTGAAGTAAGGGACCCCTAAGGTTTATTTTTAACTCTTGTATCCTCTAATTCCTTAGATAGTAATTTTTTAAAAGACACTTAAGGACAAGAGACTTCAACTAGTTTAAATGGATTATGAAAATCAAAAAATGTACAGATAAGCAATTCTTTTTAGCCATTGTATTGAATCCAAAAAAGGAGAAGGGAAAAGCAACATTATCATGAGCTCCTACTAGGATACAGAAGCTATGCTTATGGGTCTTATGGTTTATATATTCCAAAAAATAGCTGTCATTATTCTCATTGGATACATGAAGAAACTGAAGCTCAGGCAGTGATTTATACAAGGTCACACAACTGGTCCACTGTAGAACCAGAAATAGAAATCAGAGCCAACATAGTATTGTGTCACCACTTACTAAAAGGAAAAGGAAGTTACTGGTTAAATAGATTTTTAATTTCAGTGAATGACAGCTAGAAAAATTAATAAATTATTACTTCCTCTGAAAGGTGAAATTTTTTAGATTAGGGCTCCTTGTACAAAGGACCATCTTAGTAGTTTAAAATTCTGAATTGAGAAATACTTTAAAATAAATGTGTGCTTAAAACTGTCAAGTACACATGCCAAGGGTTCTCAACTTGTTCATAAGGCAAAATAATGGGAAGTTTGGGTCTCTTTCAGGAACAGTGTGGAATATTAATATTATTTAATAAACTAAAAATTATAGCATAGACATTTCTGCTATTTAAGTTACTATCTTATTACTAGACAAGTTTAAGAGGTGCCAAAAGTTTAAGAAAAACTACCAGGAAGAAAACTTAAAATTATTTAAAAAATTTTTTCTGTTAATTTATTTTTTTCCTGCAAACATCTGTTAAAAGAAAAACTGAAGCACACTTAAAATTTTGAATTTATCTGAGCAAAAATCCATTTGAATTTGGCAGCATCCAATCTAACAGATAGAAAGGAGCTCCGAGGAGTGGTACAAAATGCAAGACTTTCATAGGCAGAAGGGAGCAGGCAGAAGGAAGTTTTACTAGGTGAAAAAGCAGGTTGGTTATGGCAAGGTTACTTTCCTTCAGGGGATGGCAGGGGTCTATCAGGCAGATGACCTAACTGGTGGTGATCAGGAGATTTCTGACTGACTGGTTTAAGATTCCATTTCTGGGTGAGCCGAAACCATACTTAAGTCTTGGTTTGGTGATGTGGGGCTTAGCATAAGGGACTCCATTTGGAGCTTGCTGTCATGTTTTTAGTACATCATATTTTTATTTCTGGAGTAAAATATCACGGAAATCTTAGTTTGAGAAACCTTGGCAGACAAAATAATTCCTACAAAATTTTTTTCAAGTAAAGATCTTTTAGAGAACAGATACAGTTTTAACATTTTTAAAAAGTAACAATAATCTCCATCACAATACACTAGTAAGCACTACATGTCTCCTTCTCTGCTAAAAGCCTTAGTACCCCAGTACTTCAAAATAGATGTACCTGCATTGCCCACTAGTGCTTGAGTTGCTTGAGAATAGGGCTTGATCCCCAGCACCTATCAAAGTACCTCATGGTATATTCTTTTTTTTTTTTTTTTAAAGAAGATGTTGTAGGTAGGAGTTTATTAATTAATTTATTTATTTTTGCTGTGTTGCGCCTTCATTTCTGTGCGAGGGCTTTCTCTAGTTGTGGCAAGCGGGGGCCACTCTTCATCGCGGTGCGCGGGCCTCTCACTATCGCGGCCTCTCTTGTTGCGGAGCACAGGCTCCAGACACGCAGGCTCAGTAGTTGTGGCTCACGGGCCCAGCTGCTCCGCGGCATGTGGGATCCTCCCAGACCACGGCTCGAACCTGTGTCCCCTGCATTAGCAGGCAGATTCTCAACCACTGCGCCACCAGGGAAGCCCATGGTATATTCTTAAAACAGCCAAATTGGAAACGAGTAAAAGTTTAGTTAATGAGGCTTTACCCTATGAAGGACACTTGGGAAGTAGGTGACTCTCAAAGGGGAAAATGACTTTGATGTTCCTTGTGTTCTCTGACCTATAAGTATCAGATGCACTAAGGTACTGTGTATTAATGACAGGCTTTTTCCATATAAGGTATAAGAGCAGTATCCCTTGGGAGTCCAGAAAAATGCCAAGCAGCATCTCCTATTGAATTGTGGCATTGTCAACTTCAGCCTGGGGAAGAGAGTAAAGAACAGTATTTCTAATACTGCTGGATTCATATCTTGCTGCATGCCAAGAAACATACGTTCTCGTTGGAAATGGTCTTGATGGTGGCTGATTGCACAGGTCAGGGGACAAAGACTTAACAATAATCTGACAGTCAACATAGGACTATTGTCTTGGGAATCTTTTCACATTGTTTCTATGGCAAAATGCACTCCAAACTTAAAACAATCATTTTAAACAGTGATCTATTGGGAGACAGCTCATGTATGACTTAACACTATCTGAAATACGTTGGGAACAAATGTGAACCGAAAAAGACAAACCAGATAAAGAACTTAGGAACTGGTAGTTAGGTGTGTCCCACTTTTTCTCTGCTGTATTTAAATCTATTTTTCTTTTCTTCAATGTAATATTTGCTTGCTTTGGATTCCTTTAAACTTTTCCTCAGTTTTTGATTTGTTTACTAAATTCTCAATTATATTGCATTAGTCATTTCCCTCAAATGGATATTTTGGCTTACTTTTCTCCTTCATTGTAAGCCAATTTTCATTGGTTTCTTTTGCCTTCAACTCCTTTTCTTTTCCTATTGCTTACCTTTCCAAGTTTTTAAAACAAAGCCCCCCCCCAAAAAAAAAGTCAAAACTCTATCACCTTTGGATAATGCAGAAATACAATGTTGTGTTAAAACTTTCTTTCAGGTTATCAGTTCAAAAAATAATTTAGCCTCAAGTTTCTATCTATGTCCCCCCAAATTCCCCTCATTCATATTTTTTTCCCAAAGCTTTCTAACAATGAAAACTTAGCCACTCAAGGCAGCTGACCCAGGGAACCCTTTGGCAGGAACAATAGCTGATGTAATCTTCCAGCTGAGGCCACAAAATTTCCCTTGTTCCACAAGAATGGATAAAAGTGCATTGACGACATTTTGTGAATTCACAGAACAAGCAGCAGGCGTGTACCACAGAGAAGCGCGGTCTGGCAAGTACAAGCTCACCTATGCAGAAGCGAAGGCGGTGTGTGAATATGAAGGTGGCCGTCTTGCCACCTACAAGCAGTTAGAGGCAGCCAGAAAAATTGGTAACAGCTTTGACAATAATCTTCTTCTTTTTCACCCTTGGAAAAAAAATTTTCCACCTTTCCTGCAACCCCTTATTAAGACTTTTCTCTCCACCCCTGCTAAGAGTTCCTCCAGCTTCTCCCATCTTCTCTGCCTACAGCTGGTAGACAATTCCTACTACTAGTAATTTAGTTGGGGTCGCACCCCATTGGGAGCTCATAAATAAACATCAAAAGAAAATGAAGACATCATTATCTCGATATCATTTAAACCCCTCATTAATTTTAATGCCATGGCTATTCATTTTTAATATCATTCTATCTCTGCTTGACGTCTGTGTGTCATTTTCCTCAGCTGTTAAATGATGCTACTATGTTGTGTCTTACAAAGAAATTTACTTGGTAGAAGAAATAGTGAACTTAGTGGATTTTTTTTCCCAATTATTTTCAGTTTTTTCCTTTTCTTTTTTTTACATTAAGTGGGAGAATGCATTTGTACTTTAGGATCAAAAGCCATGAGAAAAGGAGGATAGGCAAGTTGTAAGGTGGCAGATGAAAGAAACTGGGAAGATGATGTCAGGACACCTGGTGAAAACCCAGTAATTAACAAATGCTGTTTGCTTCTTTATATTAAAAAAACCGGGTTGCTACTGTCTCTTCTGGACTTTCAGGAGAATCCAAAAGGCCACCCTAATTCAGAATTTTCTTCTCCACTGAAGATATCCCTTTGCTGATAGGAACATACCTGGCAAAGCTCATACTATTATTATACATTACCCAAGACAAAAATAAAGGTGTTCTCGAAAATGCCCCAAAGTCTCCCCAGATGACTGCTCAGTCTATACCCTTAGGGCTGTGTCTGACGCAGTAAATGGAATGAGGTATACAAAGGCCAGAGACATTACTAGCCATGGGGGACTTGTAGTCAAATCGTTCTTGGGTGGCATTGGCAAATATTAAAACAGCCTCCAAAGTTGAGTAAGGAAAACAAGGCTGAGGCTTTGTTTGAAATGTATGAGTACTTTTATCCCTATTCAAATTTTTTAAATATTAGTGATATCCTGATTGATCCTGAAGGAGAAATTATCATCTGAAAAAAATTTTTTCAGTATTGATGGTAATTCCAGAAATTAACTCATGGCACTAGCTCGGTCATTTGTGAAAAGAAGCCAGCTCTGAAATTGGATTGTTTTCATATCCATGGTATTATTATTTCCTAATCCATCTGCTTTTTTTTGTTTTCCAAGTAAGATGTCATTTTCTAGTAAAAGTCAGATGTTACAAGAACTTTTTTTTTTTTTTTTTTTTTTTTTGCAGTACACGGGCCTCTCACTGTTGTGGCCTCTCCTGTTGCGGAGCAGGCTCAGCGGCCATGGCTCATGGGCCCAGCCGCTCCGCGGCATGTGGGATCTTCCCAGACCAGGGCACGAACCCGCGTCCCCTGCAACGGCAGGCGGACTCTCAACCACTGTGCCACCAGGGAAGCCCACAAGAACTTTTATATATGTTCAAACTTTATTTTTTAAGAAAACAGTTCTTCCCCTTTTATATGAAGTGGATTTGGTCAGTTAAGACACTGTCCCTGTTGCAAGGGGCCATCTTGGTTGAGATGACATTCACTCAGCTGAGGGAATAACCAGTTAAGCCATTACCCTTCCATTCTCTTGCAGGATTTCACATCTGTGCTGCTGGGTGGATGGCCAAGGGCAGAGTTGGATACCCCATTGTGAAGCCAGGGCCCAACTGTGGATTTGGAAAAACTGGTATTATTGATTACGGAGTCCGTCTGAACAGAAGTGAAAGATGGGATGCTTATTGCTACAACCCACATGGTTTGTCAAAAACAATAATTTTATACTATATAAAAACAGGTACAGGGGGCTTCCCTGGTGGCGCAGCGGTTGAGAGTCCGCCTGCCGATGCAGGGGACACAGGTTCGTGCCCCGGTCCGGGAAGATCCCACATGCCGCAGAGCTGCTGGGCCTGTGAGCCATGGCCGCTGAGCCTGCGCGTCCGGAGCCTATGCTCTGCAATGGGAGAGGCCACAACAGTGAGAGACCCGCGTACTGCAAAAAACAAAAACAAACAAACAAAAAAACAGGTACAGGTTGTTAAGAGGTTAGTAAAAAGAAATGACTTCTTCTTCCAGAGACAGAGCAATTTAGTAACGATAATTATTAATAACAACTACCATTCATAGAATGATTATGCTGTGCCACACACTGACTTATGTCTCTTCATCCACACTGTCACTTTATTGTTATACCCTTTTTAGAATTCAGGAAACTAAAGTTCAAGAGCTTAAGTAACTTTCAGACAGCCAGTAATTAGCAGGCAGGTGAGATCACGACTTAATTCTTTTCTGTGCCAGGGAACTTCCTGATTACAAAGGACAAAAAAAAAAAAAAAAAGATTATAAACTTGTCACCTTTAATTAGCTAAAACTATGAAGTAGTACTACCAAATGTTAACTGTTCAAAATTATCCCTTTAATTGAATGAGAAAAAGGAGACAATAAACAAAGTTTTTCCCTAATTTCTTTTTGGGCATAAATTCTTAAACTTCCAAACTAAGCAACCCTCACTCTGTGGTTTGTTTTAACAAATATATACTGGATATGCTAGTTATTATTGTAAGTACCTGTTTATTCATATTCTTTTTCCATGGTTGATTGCAGCTAGGAAAACTTTAAAGAGAAAATTAACACATTATAATTATTATAAACAGTAATTCTTGGTCAATGCTGTTGGAGAAAAAAGTAGACTGTTGTTCTGGGATGTATTTCCCCCAGGATAATATTACAAAGTGTTACAACATGTTACAAAGTATTTCCCACATATATGATCATAAACATCCTCAGGTGGTATCCCATTTGGATCTACCTTAGAGAATGTCCATGACAAAGTAGGAGATTACAGTGAAGTTCTAGCATATTATTATAGAATTTATTATTTAATAGTATTAACCATTGGAGAACAGTTTCTCACATTTGCAACCAACCTATACCTCACAATAATGTATACTCCAAGTAGTAAAGAATTTTTCCTAGAGCTGTTACCTATTCCCACTTGAGACAAAATATGAATAAATGGGGGGGGGGATGAATTGGGAGATTGGGATTGACATATATATACTAATATGCATAAAATAGATAACTAAGAAGAACCTGCTGTATAAAGAAAATAAATAAAATTCAAAAAATATGAATAACATGTACATTCATATAGACTATAACTTTCAAATCACTTTGACATACTTTAAGCCTACAGTATACTATATTTAGTCCTATATTTAGTCATTGTTAATAATTCATATATCTTCTTTTCTTCTCTTTCTCTCTTCCTCTCTTCCTTTTTCTTAAATATATTTATACAGGCAACTCTCTTTTTATTCTTAAGAGTAACTTCTATTTCCAAATATATTATCTGATTCTTTTGATTGATAAACTTCAGGATCTCTGAGCATCTACTCAATCATTTCCAAAGGTCAAAGTCTAAGGAAGATGTAGAAGTATAAATGGAAAGATTCTTACAGTATTTCATTGCCCTTTTATAAGAATGCCACCTTAATTTACACATTTTTATAAGTTGCTTTTGTTTCTCATAGAGGCTGAATGCTTTTTACTCTGGGAATGTGTGTACAGAATCCTGGGAGACTTGTGCTTACTCAAGTCTCAGCTTACTTTTGGATTCAGTGATATACTGATTATTTAGGATGTGGTCAACCTGAAAGGGACTGGGGGCCCCCTGAACTAGCACTGGGAGAACAGTTCATTGAAAAATAATTGGAATGAAAAAAATCATAATGGTATCAGAAAAATAAAGCAATGATTATTAATTAATCAATACCACCAAGTTAGAGTTGATTGAAGCAAGGAAGAATAGGGTCATTCAGAAGTGTTCAGAAGTCAGCTTGCTCATTCAAGTTCCGAATGTGTGGCATGATGCCGACTGCCTCCTGTATGAATACTTCTTAACCAATTAGCTGTCAGTCCTCAGGGACCCAGCCTGCTTTATAAATCTGTCATTTTCTAAATAAGCAAGAGATGAGGCAATAATTATATGTAACATGAAGTATAGAGTTGAATAGATATAGCTAAATATAAAAAAAAATTAGTTCAATATTTGAATATTTTTCCTAATCTATTGATATATACATCAAAGATAGGATGCTATGGGACAGAGAAAATCACTCCCAAAGAGGGCACTGTACATGCTTATGTGCACATATAAACTATGTATTATATAATATTTAATAATACAATAAGAATAGCTTACACTTTGCATAATACTCTTAAGCTATCCTTTATATTTTATCCTCAGAATAGTCCTGTGAGGGAGGTAACAGGAGAGGCATGACTATATTTATTTTACCAATGAAGAAACTGAGGTATAGACTGGACGCAGAGCTCAGACTAGATCCCTGACCCTCTTTTGTCACTTCCTTGCCTTTCTAAGAGCCTGTTCTGCCCTGGGGTGATAAGCTTCCTTTACTTCTATGGTGTTAAGGATTCTAACACAATTTTTTATTGTAATAGTTATTATAAAGGAGAATATTCTTGTAAAAAAACTTCTAATTGGGGAATTCTCTGGCGGTCCAGTGGTTAGAACTCGGCACTTTCACTGCCAAGGGCACAGGTTGGATCCCTGGTCAGGGAACTAAGATCCTGCGAGCTGCGTGGCACAGCCAAAAAAAAAAAAAAAAACCCTCTAATTGATATAATAAAAAATACTTTTGAATGCTATCCAGAGTCACCACTACCATCACCACCACTCAGATTATTTTTGAGTTTCCAGTTTGTATCTTTTTTTCAAGACACTAGACATTTAGGTGATATGGAATTAAAATTAACTGGGGCCCTTCCACAGCTTTCTCTCTAGGAATACTGTAAAATCACTGTTCTGGTAGAGATTGTTTGTTCTTATAACAGGTTATGGGACAGGACAGAAATCTATGAAATGGTAAAAGACTTGAAAAAACCAACATGGATATCTCCACCAAATCCTCAAATAGTATTAGGATTAAGGTGCTAATTTAAACCAGTAAAAGGAGTACAGAATGATTATAAATTATTCTCTTTAACTGGATTAGAGTGACCTTCAAATTCCCTAAGTGACCTTCATATTCTATACTGATTTTCCAAACAGAATTTACTGGACTCATTATTCTAAGTGTCTGAGTCCCTGAAGACACAGTGGTGACACCACAGAACAAAATCCCTGTCATCTTGATTGGGCTGTTGGTAATATGGGCATATGTATTTGTCAAAACACATTTAAGTGTACACATAAGACATGCATCCTATGCTTAAAATGTAAACAGAGCAAAAGTGTCAACAGGAGCACAATTATTATTCTTTCTTGCTCTTTTACTTTTTAAAAAACTCACAAGTGGGGACTTTCCTTGTGGCACAGTGGTTAAGAATCTCCCTGCCAATGCAGGGGACACAGGTTCGAGCCCTGGTCCTCGAAGATCCCACATGCCACGAAGCAATTAAGCCCATGCGCCACAACTACTGAGCCTGTGCTCTGGAGCCTGCCTGCCATAACTACTGAAGCCCACGTGCCTAGAGCCTGTGCTCCGCAACAAGAGAAGCCACCCCAAGGAGAAGCCCACGCACCGAAACAAAGAGTAGCCCCCGCTCGCTGCAACTAAAGAAAGCCCGCGCGCAGCAACGAAGACCCAACGCAGCCAAAAATGAATTAATTTTTTAAAAGTTAGAACAAAAAAAATTAAAAAGTGGTCTATGTTCATTTTAGAGAATTTAGCAACTATTAATGAAAAAACATTTATTCTTTAGCTACAGTTACACACAATATACTATGGATGCTATATATTAAATCATTTTATTTTTATTTCTTAAGAAGTACTAAATAGATGGATACTAAGAAATGAATATCATGGGTTTCCCTGGTGGCGCAGTGGTTGAGAGTCCTCCTGCCGATGCAGGGGACACGGGTTCGTGCCCCAGTCCCGGAGGATCCCACATGCCGCGGAGCAGCTAGGCCCGTGAGCCATGGCCGCTGAGCCTGCGCGTCCGGAGCCTGTGCTCCACAACGGGAGAGGCCACAATAGTGAGAGGTCCGCGTACCACAAAAAAAAAAAAAGAAAGAAAAGAAATGAATATCTTTTTTAAAGTAGGAATCATTTTTAAAAAATGCTTTCTTATCATTTTTTTTTCTCTTTTCAGCAAAGGAGTGTGGTGGTGTCTTCACAGATCCAAAGCAAATTTTTAAAACTCCAGGCTTCCCAAATGAGTATGATGATAACCAAATCTGCTACTGGCACATTAGACTCAAGTATGGTCAGCGTATTCACCTGAGTTTTTTGGACTTTGACCTTGAAGATGACCCAGCTTGCTTGGCTGACTATGTTGAAATATATGACAGTTACGATGATGTCCATGGCTTTGTGGGAAGGTATGTATTGTTTCTCCATACAGGAAGCTAATGAACATCCAATATTTTGAATGATGTTTCTTTTATTTCTCTCCAACTGTCCCTACAACACTGATTTTCCAGTTTATCTATTCTCCTGCAACAGAGTATCCTTTTTTAAAAAATTAATTTATTCATCTATTTATTTTTGGCTGAGTTGGGTCTTCGTTGCTGCACGTGGGCTTTCTCTAGTTGTGGCAAGCTGGGCTACTCTTTGTTGTGGTGCGCGGGCTTCTTATTGGGGTGGCTTCTCTTTGTTGTGGACCACAGGCTCTAGGCGTGTGGGCTTCAGTAGTTGTGGCTCACGGGCTCTAGAGCGTAGGCTCAGTAGTTGTGGCGCATGGGCTTAGCTGTTCCGTGGCATGTGGGATCTTCCCGGACCAGGGCTTGAACCCGTGTCCCCTGCATTGGCAGGTGGATTCTTAATCACTGCGCCACCAGGGAAGCCCCAGAGTATCCTTTTTTTTTTTTTAATTTTATTTATTTATTTATGGCTGTGTTGGGTCTTCGTTTCTGCGCGAGGGCTCTCTCTAGCTGCGGTAAGCGGGGGCCACTCCTCATCGTGGTGCGCGAGCCTCTCACCATCGCGGCCTCTCCCGTTGCGGAGCACAGGCTCCAGACACGCCGGCTCAGCAACTGTGGCTCACGGGGCCAGCTGCTCCACGGCATGTGGGATCCTCCCAGACCAGGGCTCGAACCCATGTCCCCTGCACTGGCAGGCAGACTCCCAATCACTGCACCACCAGGGAAGCCCAGAGTATCCTTTTTTAACCACAACTTTTTTTTGCTCCGTTACTCATAACAAGCCATAGTCAGCTGCTATGTCTACTTATTAAAATAGTTATAGCTGCTTTTTGATTTGTTAAGTTGTAACAATTAGTTACATATTCTATTTATAAAGACCTCAAGATTTGACTAACAGGAGAAAGAAGATATATGAGTTGGGAAATTTTGGGGGGGTTTTAAATGTTCTGATTTCTGTCAACCTCCTAAAAATAATTATAAATTCAATAATTGTTGCCTTTCTTCTGTGTACAAAGCAGTGTACTAAGCATTATGGATATAAGGCAAATAAGTAAACTAAAGCCCCTCCTCTCATATAGTTTAGCTAAATATACAATGGATATCTTTTTTTTTTTAGTTCTTTTTTTTTTTTTTTTTTTTAGTTTCTGCTTTATAACAAAGTGAATCAGTCATACATATACATCTGTTCCCACATCCCTTCTGGATATCTTTTTAAAAATAACTTTCTTTGCCATAAAAAACAAGTATTTCTTTCCTCAGTATTTTTCCCTGGGTTTTTTAACATGCTGGGACACATTTTTTTTGTGTTCCCATCCATATCTTTAACATAGTTTAAATTTTACAATACAAAAATTTGCAATATTTTACAAAATATTGTAAATTAAAGAGTGTACAGTTAAGGTGTTTTATGTATTCAGGTCCCCACTTAATAATGTGTATTTTAGACTATCCATTATCAATAGATTATCAGTTATCAATTCTCTATTATCCATAATAGTAATTTAATGAAAGAAAATAGTAGTGGGGATAATTAAAAATGACAGACAATATCTTTTTATTGACTTTGAAATCTGTAACTTAAATACAAAGAAAAACAAAGGCATTTGTTGCATAAATGAACAGCAATTTTTGGATGGAAAGTGGTTTTTGTTTTGTTTTGTTCTTTAGCTGAGACTACTACTATAGAAAAAATATATAGTTTTTTAAAATAGTTTGAAGAAGACTAGAAGTAGGGTTGGAGGAATTAAGAACAAAGTCTTTTTTGAAAGAGTGGACCTCCTACCTTGGGAATTAAGGTAACATTTTTATTCTAAACCTAGTTTCAGAAATCAATTACAGCTCTAGACAAAATCACAAATGGGGCTTCCCTGGTGGCGCAGTGGTTGAGAGTCCGCCTGCTGATGCAGGGGACACAGGTTCGTGCCCCGGTCCGAGAGGATCCCACAGGCCGCGGAGCGGCTGCGCCCGTGAGCCATGGCTGCTGAGCCTGCGCGTCCAGAGCCTCTGCTCCGCAGCGGGAGAGGCCACAACAGTGAGAGGCCCGCGCACAGCAAAAAAAAAAAAAAAAAAAAAAAAAATCATAAATGATTTTTTAATCTACAGGCTAATTTGTTATTTATTGGATTATATTGTGTGATTTACCTTTAGAATAGACTTTCTCCCTCTCAGGAATAAATTACATTGTTTTAGAAACTGATAAAAACCCTTACTTTTTATATTATCATGTGCAAGGGAATTCCTTTCAAGCCATGATTCAGATAAAAATCACACCTTCTTATGTCTATAAGGTCCAACGTAATTCTTTCCCTTTTAAATCAGTCATACACCCATTCTTCTCTAACTGTGAAGAAAACTTTATGAGATTAATCAGAAACAAATTTTTAAAATTTCCAAATAGATTCAAATTGTCTATCACACAAAAAGCTTTGTAGACACACAGTAATGCCACAAATTCTTTCTTAAGAATCTCATTAATACTGTGAGAAGGATATTTCAAACAATGTTTTAACCTCTCTTCTCTCTTACAAATTCAAGTAAAAATAAATAAATATAACAATAAAATGTTGTAAAATAATAGAAAAATGAGCCATTACTTAGGGGAAATAAAGTACGTCAATTATCAGTAAGAGCCACTTGCAATAGCTATATAATAATCATTCATGTGACCTCTCTTTTTAAAAAATTCTCTTTCAGATACTGTGGAGATGAGCTTCCAGAAGACATCATTAGTACAGGTAATGCCTCTAAATTGAAGAACAAAACTATGATTTGCTTTCTCAGTATCAGTGAAAATGAAGGACCCAGTAGTTATTACTATATACTTTATAAAGTTGAGAGAGCTGAAGACAGATATAGCTTGCTAGCTTGTGAAAGGCAAAGAAGTGCTTATTTATACTTAAAGACTTTTACCAACTCCTTGCACTAAAAATGTGTACTCTGGTTATTTGCAGGAAATGCAGTCTGAGATAGTCTTGAATCTGCAAATCCATAAATACTGCTGTAGCTTATAATTCCCGTAAAATGTGGTAATAAAAGGTCCAAACTTTTCATTGATAAAGGATTGAAGTAATTTGTAAAGTTGTTAAAAATACCTTCTATCACTGAAAAAATTTTTACATCATATGTATTGCATTTTCACATTAGTACAGCAATCCCCAGAGAGTCTTGTGAAGAACACAGTTCTGTTAGATGTTTTTAATAGATATTACATGAGAAAAGGGCTCTAAGGTCAAGTAAATTTGGGAAATATTGGATTAAACAATGTGAAACAGGTTTCTTTATTAGAAGATGTCAGAGAATTTTTACTATGCTAATTATGCATGGTAAATCTAAAAAGGCTAGCTATAGTAGGCAATGTTTTCCAAATCTTTTTCCTCTTGCTAATTATTTTGTGTGACTTTGTTCCTTGAAATGTACCTCAAGAAATGTCCCTGTAGCAGCATACATTTATCTCAATAAGCAATACCATTGCTATTGCCTCAAACTGCTACTTTCTATGAACTTTTACTTTCTTAGATGTCTTCATTTCATTTTTATTTTCATCACCAGCACCAGTAATTGGCATTCTTTTTTTGTTTTTAATTTTTTGAATTAATTAATTTATTTATTTTTGGCTGCGTTGGGTCTTCGTTGCTGCACGTGGGCTATCTCTAGTTGCCGCGAGCTGGGCTACTCTTTGTTGTGGTGCGGGGGCTTCTCATTGCAGTGGCTTCTCTTGTTGCAGAGCGCGGGCTCTAGGCACGCTGGCTTCAGTAGTTGTGGCACATGGGCTCAGTAGTTGTGGCTCGCGGGCTCTAGAGCACAAGCTCAGTAGCTGTGGCGCATGGGCTTAGCTGCTCCGCGACATGTGGGATCTTCCCGGACCAAGGCCTGAATCTGTGTCCCCTGCATGGCAGGCAGATTCTTAACCACTGCACCACCAGGGAAGTCCCTGGCATTCTGACTTGCTCTATTTTTCCTCCACATCATAAAATATTATCACAATACTTCTCCAACTAAAAACAACAAACCTACATTGAGTTGCAATTTCTAAGCAGTCCTTAAGCTGAGATACTACTAGCTAAAATTAGTCCCACACCCTAGCTTTGCAGTGCACACAATTCTCATTTATGAATCATTACAAGAGATGGAAATTCTTGTTCAGTCTTGGAATGCTTAAAATTTATGAATTCATTACTCTGTTACAGCCTCCCTAGGAAGAATAATCTGTTAAACTTTTTATTTATCTTTTATTCTTTACTTGACAACATATTTTATGTTAACAGAAAACTAAAAGAAGACATTTTATGAGATGTAGGAGGTAGTTGGGGGGTGAGAATCCTATTTTTAAAATAAAAACAAAATGAAACAGAGGGAGAGTCAAAAAGAAGCCTGAAACTTAATATTTTTCTTGTTTTGTTCAAAACAGACAAAACTTACTCCAAATGTAACACCAAATCAGTGTTTTTCTTGAACAACTGCAAGGAACTAAAAAAAGAAAAACCCACACAATTTATTATTCAAAGAGAAACAAATCAACAGAAAAGAGCATAGTTAAATAAAAAGCCAAAGATTTAGCAAAACAGCAGGAAGAATACATTGATACAAAGTAATAGAAAAAGAAGATATAAAATATGTTTAAAGTATTATCCTATCAGTCAAGCGTAATGCTGTTAACATTTTGATTTAGTTTTCTTCTTAAATATATACTTACTCACCCCTGGATATTTATATTAAAAAACAAAAACAGAAAATAAATAAACTAAAAATTACCCATTACTGTACCACTTTAAAAAAAAGGTATATAAAGAAAGAATCTCTTCTCATCTCTCCCCACCCAAGAAAGGCATTGTATAACTATGTGGTGACCGTCCTTCCAGATGTCTTCCTGTATTATACAAACATTATATATCAATACATGGAGACCATGGAGCTATTTTCAAGTCAGAGTATAATATTTAGATCATTCTAATTCTTTTTAATGACTACCTAATAGGTACCATAATTTGTCATATACCAATATTTAACATCCTGAAGGTGGTTGTTTTTGATTTTTTTTTCTTTTGCTATTGAACATTTCACTAGCCATTTTTAAACCTCTATTTTGTAGTGCTATTTTATTTTTAAAAAGTAAATTTCTAGAAGTGAAATTTTGGGATCATAGGTGATGTGCACTTAGATGTGGATAGATGTCACCAAATTAGCACTAGCCCTACAGTGTCAATTTGTATTTTAACCAGTTGAGTAATCTGAAAAAAAAAAAATTTTTTTTTTAAAAATTTAAACAACTCTTTCAAGTTTGAGAAAAGTACAGTGAACCACAGGATGAACTCTGAACTCAAACCTGGTTCTGCCATTTATAACCCTGTGGCCTTGGGCAAGCTACTCACGTTTTCTGTGCCTCAATTTCATCTATAAAAATGACTATTTTAATAGTATCCACCTCATAGTGTTGCTTTGGAAAATAAGATGAAAGGCACTTAAAGCTGTGCCTTTCATCTTATATATATATGGGGTTTTTGTAATGAATTCTGGATTTGTGATCTGGATTAAGAAGGTCTTTCCCTCCTGAAAAAGAAAAATATTCCTATATTTATTTTATACAATAACATTTTTCCTTTTTGTTTTTGGTACATTTTGGTCTTTAATGCAGGTAAAATGTAGTTAGGTGCTTTGTGTAAAAGGATCTAGCTTTGTGGGCTTTTTTTTTTTTTTAACAAATGCAAGGCTTGTTGCCATCATTTAGTAAATAATCCATGCATATCTTAATGGTTTGAACTGCCTGCCATTCTCCTGTAATTCTATGGATGTACCTTCTACAAATAATACCTTTGAAAACAGAATAGACAAAATTTCCTCTAGGACAGATTGGAGAGCCACAGGAAAAAATATGACAGTCCTGGTCCCAGTTGGCAGTGAAACTACAGACTCTACAGCTTGAGAATCTAGTTCTGAATTCTGGGAGTCTTGTTCATGAATTTTTATATTCTCCTATGAGAATGAGTCTTTGAATTGTCAGCCAAATTGAAGGAGAGTAACATCTTGGTTCTTTTGCATCCTCCTCCTCCCCAGGAAATGTCATGACCCTGAAGTTTCTAAGTGATGCTTCAGTGACAGCAGGAGGTTTCCAAATCAAATATGTTGCAGTGGATCCTCTATCCAAATCCAGTCAAGGAAAGAATACAAGTACTACTTCTCCTGGAAATAAAAACTTTTTAGCTGGAAGATTTAGCCATTTATAAAGCAAAGAAAGACATTCCGCATTTATGTTTCTATCTTTTGGAGCCCCTTTGATCTCACTTTTATATTATTATTAACATTTATTTATTATTTTTCTAAATGTGAAAGCAATACCTGATAATTTGGGGAAAATTGGAAAATACAGAAAACTTTAAATGAGGGAATAAAATCTCCCATAATCCCATTGCATAAAAATAACAAGCACTAACATTCATATATTTTTCTTTTAGTCATTTTTTGATGTGTGGTATATGTATATATGTATCTATATGTATTTGTATTTCAAATTTTGGAATGCTGCTTATGTACAATTTGATATCTTGGATTTTTTACCATTGAACTTTACGGTGTACACGCTTTCCCCTATCATTGAGTATTCTGCAAAAACATGATTTCATTTACAGTATTCTGTAAACTGTCCATGCTATGATTGTTCCATACTTTATGTAAGCCTGTCTTTATTGTGGGAATTATAGGTAGTTTTCATAAATATTGTTTCAATAAATATCCTTGGACATATATATATTTGTATAGCTCTCTAATTATTTGGGATAGGGTCCTAGAGGTAGAATTACTGAGTCAGAGATTAATTAAAATAAAAAAATGTTTTTGAGGGAGATAAGCTGGACTTTACGACACTAATGGGGGGGTGGTGGGCTGGATGGCTGGTGGGCTGCACTACTCACTCAGACTACAAAGACATCCTCTAGGGGAGTGAGAAAGTGAATGGACTAGGAAAATAGCAGGTCATTAACCAGCAGCATTAAGGGTCCATTTGACCTTTGTGGTATGGACTTTAACAGGAGATTGGTCAGCGAGTCTCTTTTCCTCTGGCCATGTTCAGCGACAGGGGACAAAGACAGATTAGTGAGAGAGCAGGAGTCAGCAGGGTCAGTTTTGCCAAGTGAGTATAATAAGACAGGGGCAAGGGAGTAGAGGATATGGGTAAGAAGGGACGGCAATGATAACCCAAGGAATTTAGTGCGATAAGGGGTGAAGAGAGGACAGTAAGGAAATGAGAGACAGTAGAAAAGTGGTGGGCTCAAAGAACTGTCAAATCAGAGTACGAAAGGGGACGCACTGGAGAGATAGTAGGTAGTGGTCAGAGAATGAGATATTAAATATAACCTTTTGTGGCAGGCAGAACAGTGTTCCTTCCCAGGATGTCTGCATCCTAATCCCCAAAACCTGTGAATATGTTACCTTAGGTGACAAAAGGGACTTTGCACAAGTAATTAAGTTAAGGACCTTAAAATGGGATATTATCCTGGATTGTCCAGGTGGGCCCAATGTGATCACAGGGGTCCTTAAAAGTGGATGAGGGAGGCTTAAGAAAAAGAGAGTCAGAAAAAAGATGTGACAAGAGAAGCAAAGTCAGAAAGATGGAACATTGATGGCTTTGAAGATGGAGGAAATGTGCCATGAGCCAAGGATTGTGGGTGGCTTTTGGAAGCTGGAAAAGGCAAAGAGATTCTCCCCTAGAACTTCCAGATGGAATGCATCCCTGCTGACTCATTGATCTTAGCTCAAAGAGTCCCATTGGACTTCTGAACTACAGAACTGTAAGATAATAAATTCATGTTGTTTTAAGCTACTATGTATGTTACAATTTGGGGGGGAGCAGTGATATAAAGGTGATACACCTTTTAATCAGTTTCATGCAGGGTTAGACTTAGAAATAAAAGTCTAATTCTAGATGACAAAGCATAAACAATAAGAAGCTGTAAACAGAAGATAGCTATTTTCTAAACTCAGAGAAATTAATTTAGGGGAATATTATTTAAGGCTAGTATAACATTTCTCTGTTCATATGTTTTCCTGCCTACATGTAAACTTTTTTTACTTCCTTGATCATGAATTTTTTTTCCAGTATTTTTTTTACTCTTTTCCTCCCACCCATAGTCTTTTTGTCTTCCCCCCCACCCCAGTTTTTAAAAATTGAAGTGTAATTGACTTACAATATTATATTAGTTTCAGGTGTACAATATTGTGATTTGATATTTTTATACATTACAAAATGATCACCATTTTAAGTCTAGTTACCACCTGTCACCATACAAAGTTATTACAATATTATTGACTATATTCCCTCCACAGGCTTTTTGGTCTTTATCAGAATTAACTTTTTTTTTCTTTGGAAATTTTGATAATGGAATTTAAATAGTAAATTGAAGAATGTGTATTAACTTGAAAATTACAATGCACTCTAGGATATAAGGTATTATTATTGATGATAATGAATATAAATCCTCTAAGATTTTCCTGAAAATAATATTCAGATGTATGCAATATTTAGAATGATGTTAAATGTTATCTATTACCACTGACCCAGATTCCCCTATATCTCAATGGTATAGTGAGAGTATTATATGAGAATATTATACACAGGATCAGAGATGGTTTATAATGACTTCTAGAGATTTGACTGAATTATTTACAAGCCTTCTTACTGAGATTTAGGATACATTATGATCATATTCTAAGATCTATAGAAATACTTGGAAAGGAAGAATTATAATATATATATATAGATAATCTTTAATAATAATTTTAGTAAAAAAAAAAGTGACCTTGGGCTTCCCTGGTGGTGCAGTGGTTGAGAGTCCGCCTGCCAATGCAGGGTACACGGGTTCGTGCCCCAGTCCGGGAAGATCCCACATGCCACAGAGTGGCTAGGCCCGTGAGCCATGGCAGCTGAGCCTGCGCGTCCGGAGCCTGTGCTCCGCAACGGGAGAGGCCACAATAGTGAGAGGCCCGCGTACCGAGAAAAAAAAAAAAAGTGACCTTGTAGAACATTTTTTAAAACTTGATTTTCTTTATTCAATTTAGCATCTTTTGCATGTCTACTCTAGTATTCTTCATGTCCTAGCAATTCCACTTCACTTGAGTGTTTTCAGTTTAATACCTGCTTAGATGTATCTGTAGGTTTTTTTCTCTATTTTTTTTCTTTGTCATGTTTATGTGTGGGTTTGGGAGGTTTCTTTTTTTTAAGTTTTACTTACTTTCAATTGAATGTGATCTTGATATCAATATCATTCTCTGAAAATAAAACAAATTGACTAATGCTTATACATGTACATACGTACATATTCAATACTTTATTTAATATAACATTTGAGTTCAGATTTTTTTGAAGAAAATTTTTTGGAAAGGAAGTTTTTTCAGAATATGTTTTATAACTCATTCCCCTCAAAAAAAATTTATTTTGAAGGCAAATTGTTTTCATGTTTTGTGCTGTTTTTAAATGTCTAAAATATATATCCACAGCTATTTAATTTCCTTCTGAACAAATTCCCAGCAAACAAAACCACAAGAAGAAATCACATCCCACAAAACCTCAATATATAAAAGTAAACTCCCTAAAAACACAGGCTCTTGGGCCTCCACCGAGAAAGCCACATCCTTAGCAGTATTCATAAAATATAAAACAGTTTTTGAGCACTTATTTGACTGTCAAACAATTATAAATAGGACTATTACTTGCCTAAGTATTAGTAACCTCACAGTAGTTCTCATGATGTCAAAAGAAAAGTTACATGGTATTAGATTTAACTGAGTCAAGATGTTCATTTAAAATAAAATTACATGTACAATACAGTACGAAAACTAATTTTCATATTGCTTTTTGAAGTTCTATCCCTGCTACAGTGAATAGGAATCACTTAGAGGTATGTTTATATACCTGATAAGTATGCCTCATTGACAGTTTATTCACATATTGTAGGCAGAAGTAGGAAAAATTGCTTCAGTATATGAGCTGTTTCTTGCAAAACCAGAAAGAGCAATGTTAGAAGGTAAAAATGATTAGAATTGTAATGAGTTGGGTTTTTTTTTTCAATTTAAAAGTTACAGGTAATCAAGTTTAAAAGTGCTAAAGAGGACAATGCAGTGCTAGATAAACATCAGTGTTCCAGCTAAAGTGTTATTGCTATGGGGAAAAGCAACATGTATGCTCTGCCTAAACGGCAGTATCTTCAGCACTGTTGATCATCTACTTAATACAGCTCTTCATCTAGTCAACTAAGATTTTTCTTTTTCTCTTTTTGCTTTCAATTTAATTTAATTTGGGGCTAGTTTATCTGCTCATATTAACAAAACTTAAGAATTTACAGATGATGTATTATGAATATTCTTCCTCCTATCCTGTTTCTCCATCTACCCATTTCTGGTCCTCAAGAGCTATTTCCAGTGTCTTCAATATCCTTCAAAAGACAGTGTATGTAAATGCATATTTTTTCCCTTCCCCACTCAACTTTTTTTTGTAGCATATTATACACACTCCTCTCTATCTTAATTTTATTTATATTATACATAAAATACAATTCATCAAATTTATGTGTATAATTCAATAATCCTTGATAAATATATATACTCATATAACCACCACAATAAACATGATATAGAATATGTCTACCTTTTAAAATTGTGACCTTGTGCCTCTTTGTAGTCAATCCTCTCCTGCCATCCCTTGGCCCCTGACAATAACTGAGTTTTTTCTTTTTGTCACTACAGTTCTGTCTTTCCTAGAATTTCAATGACATGGAATCATGGAGTATGTAGTCTTTTGTGCCTGGCTTCTTTCATTTAGCACAACGATTTTGAGATTATTTCATGTTGTTGTTTGTATCATTCCTTTTTATTGCTGAGTACTGTTCCACTGCATACCACAAATTGTTGGTATTCACCAGTTGATGGACATGTGCTTTTTCCAGTTTTTGGCTACTATGAATGAAGCTGTTATGAACATTCATATACAAGTTTTCATGTTGACAGATATTTTCATTTCTCTTAGGTAAATACTTAGGACTGAAATTCCAGGGTTGTATGGTAAATTTACATTTAACTTTTTAAGAATCTACCTACTGTCTTCTAAAATGTCTACTATTTTGCATTCCCACCAGCAATGAATAAAATTCTAGCTGGTCATATCATCATCAAAACTTGGTGTGGTGGGACTTCCCTGGTGGTCCAGTGGCTAAGAATCCACACTCCCAGTGCAGGGGGCCTGGGTTTGATCCCTGGTCAGGGAACTAGATCCCACATGCCGCAACTAAAGATCCCACATGCCTCAACTAAGACCTGATGCAGCCAAATAAATAAATATTAAAACAAACAAACAAACTTGGTGTGGTGGGGGTTTTTTCTTTCTTTTTTTAAATTTTAGCTATTCTAGCAAATATTGAGTGGTATTAATTTGCATTTCCCTAATGGCTAACAATGTTGAGCACCTTTTCATGTGTTTATTTGCCATCCATACACCTTTTTTTAGTGAAGTGCCCAATTCTTTTGCCCATTTAAAGATTTTATTTCTTTGTCTTTTTTATTATTGAGTTTTAAGAGTTCTTTGTTCTGGATATAAGTCCTTTGGTATATGTTTTGCAAATATTTCTATCAGGCTGTTCTTTCATTCTCTTAACAGTATTTTTGGAAGAGCAAAGTTTTATATTTTAATGAAGTCTAATGTATCATTTTCCCTTTATAGTTTATGTTTTTTAAGTCCTATTTAGGAAATATTTGCTTACTCCATTGTTACTAAGATTTTCTCCTATATTTTCTTCCAGAAATTTCATAGGTTTTATTTTGACCTTTAGGTCAGTTAATATGAGCTAATTTTCTAAATGGTATAAGGTAATGGTCTTTCTTCCTTCCTTCCTTCCTTTTTTTTTTCTTTCTTTTGCATATGGATATCCAATTGTTCTAGCATCACTCTTTAAAAGAGTATCCTTTCTCCCACTGAATTGCATAGGCATCTTTGTGGAAATTCAATTGACTATACATGGGTAGGTCTATTTTTGAACTCTGTTCCATTGATCTATAGGTCTATCTTTATACCAATACCACATTCACTTGGTTACTGAAGCTTTATTTTTTTTTAATATTTATTTATTTATTTGGCTGTACTGGGTCTTAGTTGTGGCACGCAGGCTCTTCGTTGCGGCACGCGTGATCTTTAGTTGCAGCGTGTGACCTCTTAGTTGTGGCATGTGGGATCTAGTTCCCTGACCAGGGATTGAACCTGGGCCCCCTGCATTGGGAGTACGGAATCTTAGCCACTGGACCACCAGGGAAGTCCCATGAAGCTTTATAATAAGTTTTGAAATCAGAAAGTTTTACCAATTTCTGCTTATTTTTCAAAGTTGTTTTGGCTATTCTCGTTTTCCCTTTGATTTGACCGTGTTTCCCTGTTTCTTTGTATGTCTTGTGCTCATCTGTTGAGATCTGGGCATCTGAAAAATGAATCAGCTTAGCTAGAGATTTGGGAACCTCTCAAACCTCTTCTGGGTATGCATCTTCTCTGGACTTGTGCAAGTGATTTCCCAGTTAAAGTTTGCCTCTGCTGCTTAGAAGCCCATAATCTCCTTCTCTCCCTAGTGTCTGTCTGCAGTACTGCAGTCTCTCTAGTGTAACAAGCTATTGTGCTGGCCATTGTTCTCAGCTGCCCCCAAACTGGTATTCAAAGTACACATCCATTCTTTTCCCATCCGCACACTGAGTCAGGCAAGACAGAAACCAGTCCCCTGGGCAGCCCTCTGAAAAGCCAGAACATTGGATGCACATTCCACTTTTCTGTTTCCCTCCCAAGGGAGAATCTGAGAGTTGGGAGTGCCTGGTGCTTTACTGGGGGTGGGGGGGGGGGGGAGGAACTAGGACAGGCAAATAAGAACTTTCCTACCTGCTTCCTTATGTCTATTCTTGGCTTGCATTCACTTGGCACGTTGCAACCTCTTACCTGGTTTCTGGAATTCTCATAAAGGCAATTTGGCACCTATATTGTTGTTAAGTCAGTGTCTCCATGGGGAACAAAGGCCTGGAATTTCCTATTCCACCATTCTGCTGATGTCACTGCTCTTGTTTACATTTTTTAATTTTGAAAAATTAAACTTATATAACAGGGAAGAGCTAAATTGGACTCCATGTTTGGTCTGTTTCTTCTACTTTAACCTTTGCTTTTCACTGCTTTTGTTATTATAATCATACATAATGGCCTGCCTCAGGGAACCCCACCCCTCTGCCTCAATGTTAAACTAAAGTGCCTCTGTTCAGCTCCCAGGGAGAAAATCTGACCCTGCCCACCCGTGAATGGCTGCTAGAAAGAAGAAATTAACACATCCCCTCATCTAGGCTGGTCATTCCAGATGTTTTGTAAGAATGATGACCCCTTTTTACTTTACTTTCCCACCACCTCTCCCTCTCTATTCTGTCTTTTTACTTTACTTCCTCACCACCTCTCCCTCTCTGATTCTATAAAAGAAACTGGCATCCAGACCCCGATAGGATGGTTTATAGGAGACACTAGTCTGCCATCTTGTCAGTCTGCCAGCTTTACGAATAAAGTCGTCTTCCTTGCCTCAACACCTCGTCTCCGACTCATTGGCCTGTTGGGTGGCGAGCAGGGCGAGGTTGGACTCGGTAACACTTACAGAAGAGTTACAGGCTACTATAATGAATGCTCACCTAGATGTACTCACAAAATATTGTTAATATTTTCACCACATTTGCTTTACCTCTCTGTCTCTGATATGAACAAATATACTGAACCATCTGAAGTTAAATTGCAGACATCACGTGTTTTACTCTAAAATCCTTTAAAACAGCGTGATATTTGTCCAATGATGATATGACCAACACTCGATATAATAGTGTTGAATTTCTTGCTTACTACAGGAAGAGATTTTTTTATAGGATGTTTGGGATTGGCAGGCTTTCAGAAGCGTACGTGCATAAACGTCAGCAATTGAAGTGTGGTGACTTAGCGAGGCTGTTGTTGACTGGCGCTCTAAGTCATGTTTACTGGACTGAGCTCATACCTGGCTGGCTGACTGTCAGAAGTGAGGACCTGACATTGATCAGTTTGTTGTTCACTGAGGTGAGTAGCTGATCAATCGAACAGGTTTAAGACCAGTTCTGATGGTTACTTAGTATCATGGCTTCTGAGTAAGCAGTGTTTTCCTGCATTTGTGGGGACTCCTTTATTCTCAGTCTTCTTTTCGTCCTCATTCAGCCAAAGCTGAAAGAAGGACCAAAAGTCCAGATTTTCACCATTGTTGTTCATGGTTCTTGAATATTGAGGTTCCCTTTATGGAGATATGATTTTCAATTTGCACATTCATCATTGTGATTTTATCTTGTTTTTGTCTTTGAATCATTTGTTGAATCACTGTTAGCCCAGTGGCTGTGTGGAATCATTTTAAAGTTTGGACAACAGACACTGAACAACAGTGAGACAAACAAGTAAAACTATAAGTACCTGTAATATTGGTAATAAAAGGGAAAGGAAGATACTCCATAACTGTGAACCAAGATTTTACAAGCCCGAGGAATAAAACAAAGCCTAACAACTCCCTGAGTCTACCTTAGTCAGTTTGTTTTTTCTTTTAACTTGGCTATAGATTGTTTTATCTCACCCAAAGTGTTATTCCCTGTATGAGAAGTCTTAGTAATGGCACAGACTCCCTCCTGGCTGACCAAAAAAAATTAAGGCTATGCTGTTCTATTGCCTGTCGGGCTAGTGTGAAGGGACAAATTTTTAATTACCATCTCAACTTGTGCTTGTGGGTGGGGGGAAAATATTTAGGGGAATCTTTTGCTACAAAGGGTTTTATCTTTCAGATTCTTTTTTAAGAAATGTAGTTCATTGAGAGTGTTGGGGAGTTAAACTCATGGAATAATCTCACAAAAAGCCCCACAGAACACTTGTACAGACTTGGTTCTGAGTCAGCACTGAAGAGACTGATTTTCACATAGGAAAAAGAATCCAGGAGGTGCCCAAAAGGTACAATCAATCTTGAAGTTATATTGTCTTTGGGTGTAGTGATGAGAAACAGTTACTGCTACAGCCCAAGAATAGTTATATCCCTCTCTTGCAGCAAAAGAATATTTTTCTTCATTACTATATTATAGATAATATTGTAATATAATTTAATATAATATACTATCTTAAATATTGTTAACTGATATATAGTTATTACTTTAATATAATTATTGATATATAAAATATATTTTATAATCTATAATATAAATTATTATAGTTTTATTATGTAACATACCTTCAATTATTTTCAAACTGGCTGTATTAGCCAAGCTTAGGAGAGCTCAATTATAGAATTAGAAAAGTGATAGTTTTTATTTTTAATTTTTTTATTTTCCAGCATTAAAAAATATTTATTTATTTATTTAATTTTATTCTTTTCCAGCTTTATTGAGGAGAGGTGGTGACTGTTTTTGGTAAAGCTTACATATAAGCACATCATTATTATTGGTTAGGGTAACATAACAGACTGAGTCAAAAGCACACAACTTTAAATCACTAAAGAATAAAAAGCATAATTATATAAAAGTACTTTTCTTAAGTGTGCTATATAGAAGAATATTGTCCCAGCAGTTTGGGGAATTATTATTATTATTATTTTTTAGCCATGTGGCTCACAGGATCTCAGTTCCCCAACCAGGGACTGAACTTGGGCCACTGCAGTGAAAGCCCAAAATCCTAACTGCTAGGCCACCAGGGAACTCCCCCAATGGTCTTGTGAAAACACATTTCACAGTGTGTAGTTACCAGCTTATTCTTAATATCTTGAAACAGCAGTCCACTTTCAGGAACCATCAATTTCTGGAGGGTCTCTGGAGAATGTCAGTTTAGGATCTCCAATAGATGTAACTTTTCAGTTGTGTCAAGGTCCTTTATATTTTTCTAGAGGATTGTCAGTGATACAGACAATAAGGTTTTGGAGGAAGCAAAATCCTGTGTTACTAAAAAATCATGAATAACTTCTAATTAAATGTATCCCCATACTGCTGGATAAACAAGACGAAATGTTCTACACAGGAAATACAAGATCTAATGGTAAATATTTTAACCATGGTGAATGCTGTGGCTTTTCAACAAGCAAATGTTTTAACCTACCCAGGAAACAAATGTACTATTAATAGTATACATTCATAAATGATAGAGGGAAGCAATTGCTACAATTCATTCAGTGATCTCAAAGGATCTTTTAGGGCATGATCTTAGTCTTTGCCTTATATTTACAACTTTTCCAGGTTAATTGGTTTTCAGATAGGGCATGAACTGGCTAAATCCTCTGTTCCTGGAAGTGTTCTCATAATGGTTTGATTCTGTGGCCAATTTATCCCAACTGTGGATGGGTTGTTTGAGGGAAGATTTCCACTAGTGTTCATTTGGGGTGTTACTGGGTGCTTATCAGGTGGCCATTGTGGATTTGCCAGATTTTATCCTCATAGATCTTGTAACTTAATCATTCCCAGTGTTTATCTTCAGAATTCAGGTATCCAGATTTTGCCCATCTGTGATGAAATCTTTGAACTTCTACATCAATTTATTGTTACTATTTTTGTTTTTGATGTTTTAATGATGTCCCTGCATAATGATTTTAATCAGAGAAATCTGTTTAGCATGACAATCTGTTAATGTATTTCTGTATATGCAAAATATTTCCATAATGATTATAGTATAGTATACTAACTTCTGTAATATCTCTTCTACTATGAGTGTCTGGCTTTATGACAACAATTGTTTTAACATGAAGACACCAGGTAATTGATGTGTTTGTTATTCAATTTTACAGGATACCTTAGAAATCTTTGCATTTGTATATCCTTTTAAAGAAGTGAATTATTCTAAAAGCTACTAATCTTAGTGTAATATATATATATATATATATATATATATATATATATATATATATATATATACACATTTATACTAACCATTTAATACACCCTAGAAAGAACCATGGTTCAGATATGTGAACAATTTGGCTTTTGGTAAGAAATTTTATAAGAGAAACAGGACTACTTTTTGTATATTAGCCTGATATTTTTTCATATTTTTAACATAAAACCCTTCAACAAACAATACTGAGTAAGGATTTGATACTATAGTGTCAAAAATTCTGTTCTGGTCATGGTTGTCTTCTTGATTTACAGGAACACAAGTACAGGATTCTCCTTCACAGGGTTATGGAGTTGCTGGATTAAGAGTGCTACACCAGTATTTGGTTACATGAGAAGGAGAAAGTGATGATAATTCATAATTAGTTAATCAATAAGTAAAAAACGAGTGGTTTCTGCTAGCAATAGTGATTGAGTACGTGTGCCACCATTAGACTAAAAGGTCTAGTAGAAGATCTGAGGCTATTTTGACTTATTAGTTGAGGCCTGTAATTACTCAGCGGGACAGAGAATTATTTATTTTGCTTCTTTAAGAGACAGGTTTTGGGCTTCCCTGGTGGCGCAGTGGTTGAGAGTCCACCTGCCGATGCAGGGGACGCAGGTTCGTGCCCCGGTCCGGGAAGATCCTACATGCCGTGGAGCAGCTGGGCCCGTGAGCTATGGCCGCTGAGCCTGCACGTCCGGAGCCTGTGCTCCAAAACGGGAGAGGCCACAACGGTGAGAGGCCCGCATACCTCAAAAAAAAAAAAAAAAAAAAAAAAAAGATAGGTTTTATAGGCAATGGTGTTTTAGTGAGTTAAAATCCATAGAGCATGGCCTAACATTTTCATGTTTGTACAAAATAAATAAATAAATAAATAATGCAATTAAGGAAAAAAAATCAATCTGTAATCTTATGGACTCTGCTCCAAGTTAATCTGCCTATATCAGTGGAATCTTTCATCCATAAGAATTCTGGTACCATAGCTATCTTTTTGGTACTTTCTAGAACCACATACATTCCCATATCTAGATGAACTATAATCCAATCAAGTATAAGAGCTGCAGTATATTTTTGTCTAAAAGTAGATCTTACTTACTATATTTATAGATGTTTGGGTTAGAGATCCCCAAGACCACCCCAGGTAAAATGATTCACTAGGACTGAGAGGACTCAGCATATAGTTTTATTCATGGCTAAGGGATATAGACAATCTAGAAGAAAATCAGCAAAGGGAAAAGGCACTTAGACGTAGTCTGTGGGAAACCAGATGTAAGCTTTCAAGGGTCCTCTCCCAATGGAGTCATACAGGACATGCTTAATTTCCCTAGTGATGAGCTGTGACAACACGTATGAAATGTTGTGTGAAATGTCACTAACCACAGAAGCTTGAGACTCAGTACCCTGGGTTTCTATTGGGGGCTAATCACATAGGCCCCACTGTCTGGCATGTACCCAAATTCCAGACACCCAGAAGGAAAAGCAAAGTTCAGCAGAAACCATATTGTTTGTACAAACAGTTTAGTGAGTCATTCTCATCAGTTGATGTTGGGAACCCTTCTGAAATTTAAGTTCCTGGATGCCAGTCAAGGCTCAACCTTGCAAACAGGCTTTTCCAAGGATAGCAGTTCCGGCTTGCTCTGTTGATTACTTTCTTCACAATGTTGTATCACAGAGAATAAAGAATATCCCTCTGATAATGATCTCAAAATATCAGTTATAGTTGAGACACTGAATTGTTAGAGATTTTGACTACCTGAGTGGTTCTATTAAACCAAGGTAAATAAAGTTTATTTCTTCTCAAGTCCTCCACAATTTACTATACACATTCAAATTTTTCTTGTCTTCTTTTAAAAAAACCAACATGGCACTATCATTTTTACTTTAATACAAAATTTTTTGTTTTCTTTTTTCATGAGAAGTCAACTTGCCTTTCTTCTTGCTTTTTAGACAATCTTTTACTCTGATATAGAGGTGGAACTAATGATAAAGTGATAACTATATAAAATATAGGGAAATAGAAAAAGGATTGCTAATTGTTGGGTGCTCTTGTTTACGCTGGAGCCATATCACTGGATAGATTTTTGAATAGCTGTCCTGTTTCTTACCTGGCATGGTACATAGTTTCTTTAATGGTCCTTCTATTCACTATATTTACACGTATCCTTATCTGTAGGCTCTCACATCTTAGAGAACAGAGACACTTTGGGGTATTTCATCTACAGAGCCATACGATATATTGATTTCTAGCCTGTTTACTTTTTAAAGCTATCTGGAAACATTGAGCCGCATATTAGATATTTTCTAAACTAGCAATTTTACATTTTAATTAATTTATTTTTTATTAAATCTACAAAAAAGAGAAGACAAGGCTTCTTTAATTCCAGATACTGAATGTAACCCAGAATACTTTTTGAAAGTTTCCTGAGGTCTGTTTAAGTTACAACATTGAATCTTTGTCCAGTCTACCCTTAAAATAGAGGCTTCTATTAATTGCTTTATATTTTTTCTTTTTATATTTAAAAAATTTTCACAGCTGAGTTTTAAAAAATCTCCTCTTTCATGCCTTGATGATTTTAGACATTTTTCCCTTCGGAAGGGCTTATAAGTAACTAAATTAGTTGGTACAGATCTGTAGCCCATGATAATAAGTATCTTTAAGAGTTCCAGATTCTATAGCAAAAATTTGCCTGTACTGCTGGAGATTAGGAAATTCTTTAATTACAGGTATACCTCATTTTTTTGCACTTCACTTTACTCAGCTTTGCAGATACTGCATTTTTTACAAATTGAAGGTTTGTGGCAATCCTGCAGTGAGCAAGTCTATTGGCACCATTCTTTCAACAGCATTGATTTTTAATTAAGGATGTGCATTTTTAAAAGGTATAATGCTATTGCACACTTAATAGACTGTAGTATAGTGTAATTATAACCTTAAATGGACTGAAACCAAAAAATTCATGTGACTTGCTTTATTGCAATATTCAGTCTACTGTGGTGTCTGGAACCAAACCTGTGATATCTCCAAGGCATGCCTGTATGGCCCTTAATTTAGCTCTAGACCAGGATTTTTTTTATTGAGATGTAACTGATACACTAGGATTTTAATTTAACTTCAAATATGTATCAACTGATAAATGCATAAGCAAAATGTGGTATATCCATCCAATGGAATATTATTTGGCCATAAAAGGGAATGAAGTACTAACACATGCTATATAATATGGATGAACCTAGAAAACAAAATGCTAAGTGCCAGAAGCCAGTCACAAAAGGTCATGTATTATGTGATTCCATTTAAATAAAATGTCCAGAATAGACAAATCTATGGAGACAGATATTATATTAGTGGTTGTTTGGGAGTGAGAGGGGAGTGTTTGGGGGAGAGTGGGGTGATAGTTAAAAAGTATAGAGTTTTTTGGGGGGTGATGAAATGTTCTAAAATGGATTTTAGTGATGGTTGCACAAATTTGTGAACATACTAAAACCACTGAATTGTACCTTTCAAATGGGTAAATTGTAAGGAACGTAAATTATCTCAATAAAGCTGTTAGAAAAAAAGGGAGAAATGAAAGGCACAACATCTATTTCACAAAATAGAATAAATATGAAAAGTTGCTCAAATTCATTTTCAGAAAAATGCAGGGGCTTCCCTGGTGGTACAGTGGTTAAGAATCCGCCTGCCAATGCAGGGGATATGGGTTCGACCCCTGGTCTAGGAAGGCCCCACATGCCGTGGAGCAAATAAGCCTGTGCACACAACTACTGAGCCTGCACTCTAGAGCCCGTAAGCCACAATTACTGAGCCCGTGTGCCACAACTACTGAAGCCCACATGCCTAGAGCCCATGCTCCACAACAAGAGAAGCCACCACAACGAGAAGCCCGCGCACTGCAAAGAATAGTAGCCCCCGCTCACCACAACTAGAGAAAGCCTGTGTGCAGCAACGAAGACCCAACGGAGCCAAAAATAAATAAATAAATTTATTTTTATAAAAAAGAAAGAAAAATGCAGATCAAGACCACCACAAGTTATTCTTTTATGCCAATGTTCAAAACTATCAAATGATGGAAAAAATGTTGAGCTCTCCTATAAGATTGCTTGTAGGATTGTAAATTAGGAATAGTACTTTGGAAAATAAGTTGTCATAGCCTTATAAAGTGAAATGTTCTCATTTCCTGTGACCCAGGAATTCCACTAAGTATATACCAATAGAAAGAACTTTCTGATGAGATTAGTAGTGATATTAACAAAGGTGATATTTGGTAACGTATAACGAAATGTGTCAACATTTGGAAGATGCACATTATTCAATGACAATATTTTTCAAGTGACCAATGCATGCTAACATAAAATCATGCATGGGTAAAAGATCCATTCAAAATTCAAGATACACCAAAGTATTTTAATGTAGCAGAGTATAAAAAGTTCACTGGTATGATTTCAGATTCCGCATTGCAATTAATCTTTGAGAAACTACTGCTTGTCAAATTTTGGTGTTACATAAAAGGAGAATATCCACAATTATCTGAAAAGGCTATTAAAATACTGCTTCTTCCAACTACATACCTATGCCAGGTTGGATTTTCTTCCTACTCTTCAACAAAACTACACAGCACAATAAATTAAAGGTAGAAGCCTTTCGGAGAACTTAGCAGTCTTCTATTAAACCAGACAAAAAAGTAAAACATAATGTCATGCTTCTAATTTTTTTCATAAAATCTTGTTGTAATTAAAATATAATATTTACATTAACATATAGTGGGCTGATTATTGTTTTTAAATGAATTCTAAAAGTAAATATTTAAAAATTTCTGAAAAACAAAACAAAACCAAAGTAAGCAGCAGGAGAATATGCAGGTTAATGGCAAACATTTTTAAATGGTAGACCTCCAAAGCAAAAGGTCTATTAACCTTATTAAACTTCTCAGTGTAACTACCAAATGGCTCTATTCCAAACCAAAAGGTCTAATTACTTAGAACAAAGACCTAAGCGTAATGATCTTATGCAAAAAAACTACTTGGTTATACATCCCAGGCTAAAAGAATACACACAGTAATGAGAATTCAATGAAAGTAGAGCTCAGGTGGTTGAGACTGACTCATCTGGCAGCTGACCTAATGGCAAAGTTTGGACCAGTAAGTGTACCTGTTGGCCCAGAGCTTACCTGGAATACTGTCAAACGAGTTTTGGAAACAACCTAAGTGTCCATCATCAGATGAATGGATAAAGAAGATGTGGCATATATATACAATGGAATATTACTCAGCCATAAAAAGAAATGAAATTGAGCTATTTTTAATGAGGTGGATAGACCTAGAGTCTGTCATACAGAGTGAAGTAAGTCAGAAAGAGAAAGACAAATACCATATGCTAACACATTTATATGGAATTTAATAAAAAAAAAAGTCATGAAGATCCTAGGGGTAAAACAGGAATAAAGACACAGACCTACTTGAGAATGGACTTGAGGATATGGGGAGGGGGAAGGGTAAGCTGTGACAAAGCGAGAGAGGCATGGACATATATACACTACCAAACATAAGGTAGATAGATAGTGGGAAGCAGCCGCATAGTACAGGGAGATCAGCTTGGTGCTTTGTGACCGCCTGGAGGGGTGGGATAGGGAGGGTGGGAGGGAGGGAAGGGATATGGGAACAGATGTATATGTATAACTGATTCACTTTGTTATAAAGCAGAAACTAATAAAAAAAAAAACCTTGGTGGAAATTCCAGAATTACCAAAGGATAATGAGACTGCCATTGATATCTGAAATAGAAAGACAAAGCTGAAATTTACTGCTTACTATAGTAATCTAGAGCTATGCTGGTCAGACAGAGTCTGAGCAAAGCCAACTACTGGACTCATAGGGTTTTTGGAAGGTGTGGAGTTCAGGATGGGTGGGCTTTGAGAGGCATAAAAGGGTTGGCATGATCCTTAAAAGCTTGGTTACTTGAGTGACAATTGTTGACTGGTTGGTACTCAAAGGCATCTTTTCTGGAGTGAATTCATGCCTGATCAGCTGACTGTAATACGCAAGAGGCTAATGATGATCAGTTGGCTTACAAAAGCAGGTTCATGGAGATGAGTTGTGTTTATCAACTGAATGTGTTCTGATTGTGACTTTTGTTCTATGGCTACAGAAAAATCGATCTTTCCCTAAATTTGTGAGAATTTCTCATTCTGATTTTCTTACATAACTACAATACAGTTATCAAACGTATTTGTTGGGGCTTCCCTGGTGGCGCAGTGGTTGAGAGTCCGCCTGCCGATGCAGGGGACATGGGTTCATGCCCCAGTCCAGGAAGATCCCACATGCCGCGGAGCGGCTGCGCCCGTGAGCCATGGCCACTGGGCCTGCACGTCCGGAGCCTGTGCTCCGCAACGGGAGAGGCCACAACAGGGAGAGGCCCGCGGACCGCAAAAAAAAAACCCCAAAAAACAACAACAAAAAACAAACAAAAAAACGTATTTGTTGTAACAAATCTTTGTTCAAATTTCACTACTCCTTTAAAGCAAAAAAAATTTTTTTAATTGAAGTATAGTTGATTTACAATATAATATTAGTTTCAGGTGTACAGCATAGTGATTCAATATTTTTATAGATTATACTCCATTTAAAGTTATTACAAAATAATGGTTATATTTCATTGTGCTGTACATCTTTGCTGCTTATTTATTTTATACATAGTAGTTTGTATCTCTTAATCCCATACCCCTATCTTGCCCCTTCCCTTTTCCCTCTCCCCACTAGTAACCATTTTAAGCACTTTGTTCTCTATATCTGTGGATCTGTTTCTGTTTTGTTATATATATTTGTGCTATTTTTTAGATTCCTCATATAAATGATAACATAAAGTATTGTCTTGCTGTCTGACATTTCACTAAGCATAATACCCTCTAGGTCCATCCATGTTATTGCAAATGGCACAATTTCATTCTTTTTAATGACTAATATTGCATTGTGTATATGTATATGTATATATATATATTACATCTTATATACTATGTCTTCTTTATCCATTCATCTGTTGATGGACACTTGGGTTACTTCCATATCTTGGCTATTGTAAATAATACTGCTATGAATGTTGGAGTGCATGTATCTTTTTGAGTTAGTATTTTTGGGTTTTTTTGGATACACACCCAGAAGTGGAATTGCTGGATCACGTGGTAGTTCTATTTTTAGTTTTTTGAGAAACCTCCATACTGTTTTCCATAGTGTCTACACCAAATTACATTTCCACCAACAGTATACAAGGGTACCCTTTTCCCCACTTCCTCGCCAACCTCTGTACACTATTTTTTTTCTGTAGACTTTTTGATGGTAGCCATTCTGATGAGTGTGAGGTCATATCTCACTGTGGCTTTGATTTGCATTTCACTAATAATTATTCAATGCTGAAAATGTTTTCATGTGCCTGTTAGCCATCTGTAGGTCTTCTTTAGAAAAATGTATTTTCAAGTCTTCTGCCCATTTTTTAATCAAGTTGTTTGTGTTTTTGATATTGAGTTGTATGAGTTAAAGCAAAATTTATTGTTTCCAAAATGTACTGATCCATGATCGTGCATGCATTTAATTGTCATGGCTCTTGTATCTTCTTTATTCTGAAATGGTTCCTCTGCTTTCCTTTGTTCCTCATGACCTTGTCATTTGAAGAATATAGGCCAGTTTGTTGTTTGACTTTTTTTTTTTTTTTTTGCGGTACGCGGGCCTCTCACTGTTGTGGCCTCTCCCGTTGCGGAGCACAGGCTCCGGACGCGCAGGCCCAGCGGCCATGGCTCACGGGCCCAGCCGCTCCGCGGCATATGGGATCCTCCCAGACCGGGGCACGAACCCGTATCCCCTGCATCGGCAGGCGGACTCTCAACCACTGCGCCACCAGGGAGGCCCTGTTGTTTGACTTTTTTTTTTAATTAATTTATTTATTTTTGGCTGCATTGGGTCTTCCTTGCTGCGCATGGGCTTTCTCTAGTTGCGGTGAGCGGGGGCTACTCTTCGTTGTGGTGCGCAGGCTTCTCATTGCAGTGGCTCCTCTTGTGACAGAGCACGGGCTCTAGGCGTGCAGGCTTCAGTAGTTGTGGCGCATGGGCTTAGTTGCTCCACGGCATATGGGATCTTCCCAAACAAGGGCTCGAACCCGTGCCCCCTGCAATGGCATGCCGATTCTTAACCACTGTACCACCAGGGAAGTCCCTGACTTTTGTTTTTATTGGACAATCTTCAATATGTATTTTTCTGATTCTTTCTTCATGGAGAGATTCAGGTTATGAATTTTTGGTAGACACACTGTAGAAGTGATGTTGCTTCCCCAGTGACTTACCTCAGGGAATCTCAGTGATACTAGTTTGTGCAAGTTTTGGTGATTTTCATAGGTGTCTCCATTGTAAAGCTGCCATTTATCTCTTCTTATTTGCTTATGAGGAGATACTTTGAGACTGTGCCCCCCATGAGACTTTTGCTCAATGGTTTTAACACTTACTGATGATTATTGCCTTAATCAATTATTACTATCATGGTTGCAAAATCTCAATTTCCTAACTCTGTCATTCCTTCTCCTCTCTTTATTTATTTATATTTTAAGTATCAGTATGGGCTCATGGATTCTTTTTTTATTCAATGGTTTATAATCCACTGTTCCAGATTCAGCCAGTGGGAGCCTTTCAAGCTGGCTCCTGAGTCCTTTAAACGTGTTCCCAACATTTTTAAGCACTGTATACTTTCTGGCACAAAAAAGATATTCCAGGCTTTTCTTATACTTTCTCATCCCCAGCCCTGGTGTTAGTCATTTCTCTAAGGATGTCTGATTCCTTTTAGTGAAACATTTTTTTCCATTAAAATATTTTGGATTTCACTACATATTAGTAAGTATATAGTTAGCTGACTAGTATTATACAATATAGATGTACCATAATCTATTTAACATGTCCTCATTGGTTGTTTCTAATCTCTTTTTTTGCAAATCAAACAATTCTGCAATGAAATGTCTCCAAACTTTATTTTGTTTATGAATGAGCATATTTGTAGGATAATCGCTTAGAAGTGGAATTTTTGCATCAAAAACTCTGGAAATTTGTAATTTTGATAAATACTGCAAATTGTCCTTCCAAGAGATTGTACCAATTTACATTTCTACCAGTATCATATGAGGGCTGACAATGAAGCTTACAAATTTAGGTCAAAATTCTGTTTTATCCATAGTACACTTGGAGGATTTAAATTTTTCAGTTATATTAGCTTACTAGAATAGGCAGTTTAAGAAAAATTTCCTTAATCCAGTGATCAAGGAAAGTAGAGCATTTAATCATGCCCATGAATAGCCCTGGTGATGAATTTGAACTGGATTAATTTTCTAAATTTGTGATTATGTTCCTTCTCCAAAAGGGCCTAAAGCATAACAATCAGTCATATCCCTTTTGGCTCCTCAAGGCTGTCAGTTTCAATTATCTTTGTAGCTCTTGAGCTTCTAAAGACTTGTTTTCTCTCCATGAATCTGCTTTGAAATATAGGCAAACAATTTCTGCCATACATGGGTGGGTTTTTTCAAAAATAGATTTTTGTATTCCAATTACAAATAATAGTTAAGAGCTGTCCTACAAAAGTTAAAGAAAACTTGTGCCTTGAACACAGTAGGAATCTCAGACTTTGGTATTGAAAAGAATCATTCAGGTGCATATTAAAAATGCAGATTACTGGACTTGTCTAAGAACTTCTGATTCAGTAGGTCTGAGAGGTATAGACCAGATATTTGCATATAGAGAAGATTTCCAGTGATTTTGATGCAATGATCTTGGAACCACACTTTGAGAAATATAACATTAAATTATTGCTGATGGACTGTAGTCTCATACTTCTAATGTGGGCTAGGAAACCCATTTCAGTGAAAAAGTGGTGGTTTTTTTTGGAGGGGATGGGAAGTATTCATGGTTTTATAACATGTTGTTTTACTTAAACCTGAGAAACCAATGTTTCTATGGCTAACATTTTCTGAATATTTATAGTATGTACACACTCATTGTTTAAGCAGTTTCCATGAATTGATATTAACTTACATATACCTCACAAGTCCATGAGGCAAGTACAATTACTCTCATTTTGCAGCAAAGGAAACTGAGGCACAGAGGTTGAGTGTCTTGCCAGTCACACAGCTAAGAAATTGTAGGGTCAGGATTCAAACCTTAGCAATCAGCCTCTGTTACACTATGTTGACCCTCTCTTTTCATTTTAACTTGAAGGGGCTCAATTTTCTCATCTGAAAAGCAGTTGGCTTGGTCCTAAATGGTAGGAACTCTGCACAGCTCACTGGAAAGCATGTATCTATATGTACAGATAAAGCCTTTGGTCTGTTAAAGGATTAAAAGCACCTCTTAGTTAATACAATTGTATAATTTTGTGGAGTAGGTCTGAATGCAAAGGTAGTAGATTTTGTGACGGTCATGGAGTATGTTATTAGCTATATATTTTTATTGTATCTGAACTAATGAGGGGATGAAATAATCTTAAAAAAAATTTTCTTTTACCATCTATTAACTGTTGAAAAGTCCATCATGGGATCTTTTAGCAACATAGGACTAAAAAGCTAAAACAATCTCAAAGACTACCTTTCTTTAAATGAATCCAGTAGAATACTTATCATGTTGGGTAATGTTTCAAATGTCTCTCAGAACCCTCATACTCCACAATTTTTAAATGACAAACTTTAAACTAGCTCATGTATTTCAGAAAAAAACCTGATTTTTCAATTAATGTAATGTATTCATGTATTCATGTAATAAACACCAATTAAATACCTACTATGTGCCAGGATTTGTGCTAGGCACTAGGTAATAATGTTTATCATTTATTGGACTTTGATGTTGCTGTTTTTCTTCTTATTTTACTGATGTAGACACGGCAAAGTTAAGCATTTTGGGGGGCAGATCTTAAATTGCACAGTGGCAAAGCAGTATTTCAATCCTCACCAATTTGACTCCAAAACTGGGTGCACTGCATTAACTTTAGTAATTTGGATTACAGATGGATACTTTATTTTACTAAATGATTACTATAGTAAATAGTGAGTTTTCATAGGACTCTTTATATTGAATTTTTCTTACAATGTTCAAGAATAAATCTACCAATGAAAACCATACCCCACAGAGCAGAGCTCATTAAATGTTGATGAATGAATGCAGCTTAAATAGGTTAGTTTTGGGTTACACATGACTACAGTAAAGTTCCCTAGTTTACTCTTTAAGCTTCACATTGCTTATTTGTAAATCCAGGAAAAGTACTTCATCTTAGAACCACTGTGAGGAATATATCTAGCACTCAGTAAAAACAGTTAAAAAAAAAAGCAATATTATAATCCTGAAATGATATGTTTAGGCTATAAACTGGAATCCTAGTTGGACAGATCTAAGAATTATGAGGTAAGAAGAATTATTAGGACCACTGGGGCAAGAAGGAGAAAGGAGTCATTGATAGATATGAGATTATAGGCTTGATCTTTGTTGAAAAATGTGTGATTAAAGACAAGAATGGGGAAATTAGGCAGGAATATGGGACTGAGGTTGCAAAACTTTTCATCCCGAGGGAGATGTTCTGAAGAGAAACAAAGATATAGGATTGGGAGAGGCAAAGCAGATAGATATTAGTTGAGTGAATATATGGAAGGATGGATGAATTAATGCATGGACAAATAAACAAATTAACTCAAAATATTCATTGAGTGTCAGGCAGTACAAATTTATTGCTCTGTGGGAGCAGGTCCATGGTGGTGGCTTCAGAATTCCTATAAAAGAGAAGCTTGGGAGTAGCAATCTGGTTGGAAGGGTGTCTGGAGAAGGGTCTAGGTGGTGAATGAGATTTGTCTAGACTTTATAATCTCTTAGTACTTTAGATCAGAAAATACTAAAGAACAGGGAAGGGGACCTGATTGAGACAATGGCTGGAACTAATTTCCCTCAGGCTAACCCTCAACTCTGCCACTGCAGACGCATAAAACCAAATCAATGGGCTACTCATTTTAACAGGTCTATGTACAAAGCGCTATGTCAGCATGGAGGCAGAAACATTTAATTCTCCATTGGGATAGAGTAGATGAGGGAAGGATTTCATTAAAAGGTGTGATTTTAGTTGACTCATTTATCACACTTGAAAAATTGACTTAATATTCTAAACACAAGGAACGACATAGACCTTCAAAGACATAGAAAAGTTAGAGATCCTGGCAGACTGTTCAGAACCTGGCTGAAGTGGGGGTCAGGCTGGAGATGAAGCAGTGGCCCAATAATAATAGGCTTGCATGTTATGCCAAGAGTTTTGAAATTCATCCTCTGATTGATGGGAACTGCTAAAGAATCTCAGGCATGGGAGTGACAATGATAAAATATTTATATTCCTAAAATAACATTTTAGGAAGATCACTGTTCTACACATTTGAAAGAGGATCAAGATGACCACTCCAACCTCTTCTTTATAAATGAGAAATTAGAAAAAAAAATGAATAGAACAAAGGCCCTATACACAAGGAATTTACATTACAGTGGGGAGAGGCAGACAATAAAAAATAGATATACAATGTAATATCAGATTGTGATAAGTGCTAGAAAGAAGAGTAAAGCCGGGTAAGGCACACAAGGATTGAGTGGAGGTACTTGTCTAAAGGCAAACTCAATGTTCTTTCCACTTATCTCGTAGCCACCATAAAAAATAATAGGGTTTCAAGATCCTCTCTCACTTTCCAACACAACAGCTCCACTATACTGAAATCGCAATGTTGCAAACCTGTCCATGTATTTCATTCATTGTCTAATAACCTCTTTACCTTCTTAAGTATTGTCTTGACAAAGTCCAGAAAATGAGGAGCAAATTCCCCTCCGAAGGTTAAAGAACTTGTTATCAGGCTGAACTGAAAAGCTGTGTCTGCCATTACTTCTAGTGTCTCTACACCTCACCCAGACACAGCTTTTCACCATTTCTTGAGTCTTTAATTTCCAGAGGTAAGCTCTGGAAAAACAAAAACAAAAACTTGCAGGTCTCCTTCCCTCTCTTCCTTCATCTTTTTATTTGATACATGTTCTGTGTTGAGTGCTTGGTTCTGCAGACATTTTGCTAGATGCAGATAACACAGAGGTGGGCAAACCACAGCCTGAATTCTGGAACTGTGTTGATAAGCAGTTGTACTGTGTGTGGATAAGTAGAGGCTCAAGCCAGGTGCCTGGAACCTATGAGGCCACAGTGGAAGGACCAGTTGCTGTTGGGCCTGAAATGCCTGGTTTAAAGTTGATACAATTCTGTGTGCTGTGGAAAGTGCTCAGAGGTCTATAAAAAGGTAAGAATTGACTTTCATTAAGGGTATACTGTATTATTTCATTAAGGGTATACTGTATGTATTATTTTCTTCTGACAATTTCAAAGGACTTTTACAGGCCATTTAGGAGGGGATTATTCAGCGTTCCTGTTCACTTTGTTGTCTTCACTCAGAGTCATGCACATTAGATACTGAAAAAAACATAACAGCATCATTTTGGTTCTAACACTTTCGTTATCGCTTGCTTGCTTTACTTGTCATTTGCCACGAGCTTCATTAGCACCGCGGGTTAAGCCCACGGTGGCAAATGCATTTTGAGAGGTGGAGTATCAATGTGCAAGGTTTTATCTGCCTAGAAGTCCAGTGCCCTCCAATCTAATTGGACAAAGTCAATCTGTATCTTTCCGTATTAACCATAATCAGATTTTCATAGAGTAAATAGTTATTGCACTCACTGTTATGAATTAAGTCACACGTATACAACTGATGGAAAACTTGTTCCCTATGAGTACTCAATTTCCAATTCGTTCAAAACACCAGAAATTTTATAAAAATCTTTTCGTGTATTTTCTGCATTAAAGTTCTCTGAAAAACAAACGACAACAAAAAACAAAAACAAAACCAAAACGGGTATACTGCAGTTTCTCCAAGTGTTAACTGTTAGCCAAGTCCCACCCTTCAACATCTGAGGCCAATTAAAAGAATGCAGATCCTAAATCTATGGAATCACAATGTCTAAAGGCGGGGCCCAGAAGCCAGCAGTTTAATCATGAATATCCCCAGACCATTGTTATGTATACTTAAAACTTGAGAGCCTCTGGACTCTCCAAACTTTTTTCAGTTAGCTTTCACCTGAACCTGAAGTAGGTACTATTATCATCCCTATTTTACAGAGGAGGAAGTTGAGGCATAAAAAGGTTGACTAACTTGCTAAGGTCACACGGAACTAGGGTTGGAATCTAGACCAATCTAAACGCAGCTCTTAAACATCACAGTACAGTTATCTCCTGTTGCTAAATGATTTATTGCTAATACTTCAAGAAGTACTGGACTTGCAGTTTGAAGACCCACTAAATTTAGTCTGGTAAACTTGGGCGATTCACTTACATTTTGAATTTCAAGTCCCTCGCGGGTTAAATACGAGCCAAAACACCCCCACCTGCAAGGTGACCTGAGGGGTAGGGCGGGGCAGCAGGCGGGGAAGGGAGGCGATCGATGACCTCGGCGCGCCGCTGCCTGTTGGATTGGCTCGAGCCTCTCCCACCAGGCCTGTCCTACTCCCGCGCGCTCCGGGGCCCGCCCCCGCCGCCATCTTGGTCTAGGAGGGAGCGGGCCACACGCGTGAGTAAACAGCGGGAGCCGGGAAAGTCGAGGTCGGGCAGCGTCCGGGTGCTGCAGGGCAGCAGCGGAGAGGACGCAGGCCTATCTTCGTACGTGGGGGGTGAATATCGGGGTCACAGTGCTAGGCGGCGGGGAACCGTCAGCCTGGCGCAACCTCCGCCCCCTCGCGGTGAGACGCCTCTCTCCCCGTGCTTCTCCCGCCGCCGCGCTGGTCTCCTCCCGCTGTTGAAAGCTGCCCGGGAAACTGGTGGCGGGAGCGGGCCCTGGGCAGAGCGCGGCGTGGGCCTGGGTGCGTGTTGCGGCGCGCAGGCGGAGGTTAGGACCTTGGGTTTGTGCGCCAGGGGCCCGGGCCGTGGACGCGGTGGCTCTGGGAGGGCGGGGGCGGGCGCGCGGGGCTGGGGCCCGGACTCACGCGGGGCCGCCGCGGAGCTGTTTCCATCGGTCACTGGATTGTCTCCTCTTCCGGTCCGGGCCTCAAGGGGGGGCCGACATGACGGCCCCGGGCCACAGCCCCCTCGTGCCGCTGTTGGAGACTTTGGAAGACCCTTCCGCCTCCCATGGAGAGCAGACCGACGCTTACCTGACTCTGACCAGGTGAGGCCTGCTGGGGGTATGGGGTGGGGCGCCCTGGCGGGTCTTGGGGAGGAGATAGTCCGGGTGGGGCACGCGAAGCGAGTTTGTGTATTCTGGAAGTTTGGCAGCTGCGGGGACGCCGGGGTGCGGCGTGCTAGGTGACGTTCCCGGCTGCGGGTGCTGCTGCTCTTAAGGTGCAAGTTTGGAATGAGGAAGCCTGCACGTGTGTCTTGCAAGCGAAGGGTTAAGAAAAGTTTGGTTGGAAGGGAGCGTGCTGGAGTAGTGGTTTTTCATCGTGAGCCACCTGTGTTTCGGGACAGTGGGGGGGGGAACCCACAATTGGTTTTTTAATAGAGAGCAATAAACCGAGTTCTCTTTTAAGTGCAAATACTTCCCACGTTTTTTTGTTTTCCTCCCTGCAGACCATGTTTTTCTAGTTAAACGTAGTTTGGAAATTGCAAGGAAAGGGTAACAACTGATACAAAACGATAAAGATTTAGTAAGTTTCTAAGTTTGTAACTAGGGATAGATTTCCCTGTTCTCTCTTCACATAGGGAAGCTGTCAAAACCTGTGTACAGTGTGGATGCACAAGTTATTCTGAGGGTTTCTTCGCATTTATGTTCTTATATGTTCTTAAGCATCTTAAGCACTGGGTCAATTAATTTGCCCGTGTTCTAACATAATGTTTAAAAAGATTATGCAGGTATTTCATAGTTCATTTTTGTGTCTGCTATGTGCATAAATTTGTGTTCTTTCTGCTTTTCTGAAGTCGTATGACTGGAGAAGATGGAAAAGAAATCATTATAGAAATTGAGAAGAAACTTCCTCAGCTATTCAGAGTTTTAAAGGTATGTATCTTTGTTGTAAATAGTAAATAGTTTTTACTTTGTGAGGAAAACAGGTTTTGCCAATTAACTCAAAAACTTTGAGTCTAAAATAAAATAACAGCAGGGTTATTATAGTACTATTTGAGGACTTACAATGTATCAGGTGCTATCTTAATTATCTTGTTTTCTCTCACTTAATCCTCCCTGTCCCAGTGAGGCTAGTCTTTAATCCCCACTTTGCAGAAGAAATTAGTTTAATGTGCCTAAAGTCGGCCGTGGCCACTTGAATCCAAAATTTGCACTCTTAATAGGAAAGCAGTGATCAGAGATTATTTAATCTGTTTTTTTTCTCCTTTTGTAGCAATGTACTTTTAAATAAAATGAATCTGTAGTTTTGTCATTGGTCTACTGTATGGGTAACATTCATTTTTTTTATCTTCACTCACCCTTAGTTTTTGCCACTCTTGCTTAGTTAAAAAACCGGTTATGGTTATCTTGTTTATCTTTGCTTGTTTATAGGGAGGTTGTGTAGTTTAACATCAAACTGAGGACCTATGCTCTTGTCGTCACTTGAGTACACTGTGCCTTTGTGACTTGACTTTCCTTAACACGTAACTTAATTTCCTTGTTTTAAGAATGAACAGGTTGAACTAAATCTCTGAAGTCCCTTTGAGTTCTTATTTTTGTGACCCTGTTTTTGTGCTTTTAAATGGAATTATTCTGTCAAGATATTCATTATACATTTTACCATGATTTCGGGCCTAATGTTGAGGCATTGGGGGTACTACCTTGCCTACCCTTAAATATTCCTGTTATAGTTATCAGTGGTTTTTGTTCACGTAAGCAAGAACTTTATTGTGTAGTAGGTCAGGACTTGTTAATAGTATAAACAATATTAATGGTATTATTTATTGTCCCATTTTTCTTCATTGTCATTTTCCACATTCTTGTAGTGTATTTGTTGTGATGAAGACATGCATAATGTATTTGGTATTTGAGAGCATGGAGGATCAGAAACTCAATTTGCATGCGTTTTGAGTCAAGTTGCATTGTTTATAAATAGGGTTTGTAACTAAAATGCCTAATAATTATTTAGAAACATGTGGGTGGTTAATGATAGGAAAATCAAAAGTTGATCACACACGTATTAGCTACTATCTAGGAGATATTGTAGTAGCTCTCATCGTCTTAAGTGTTTAAGACTGTATCTCGGTGTAGTATTTTGTATGTTTGGTTTGATTAATTATGAAAGGGGTGCTCCAAGGAAGTGTCTGTTCTTATATTTGACTACTAACATTTACCATTCTTCTCTATCAAGAGTAGCAGATAGTCGAGGATTCCTTGGACATTGGATTCAGAGAAATGGGGGGATTTGAAGATAAATCACTTTGGAATAGGAAATGGTACCAAAAATGCAGGGTTACAAGTAAATGTAGGGTTGGGGCATATGGCAAGACTCCCTTTGACAGGTTTGGGATTTTATAACTTTTACATATAGAATATGCATTGGGCTTTGAATTCCAGATGGTCATGGACTCAAATTCTCCTGTCTGTGAAGTATTGAGATAATGTTTAAAGGTCCTAGCACTTTAGCTACTTAGTAAATGTTACATTCCATCTCCTTCCCTCTCTGTGTTAGACGTGTTGCTCCACTCCATAGCTAATACTCAGCTTTTGCCTTTGAGTCTTGCTTCCTTTTTGTGGAAGGGTTTTGCTCCTACTCTTTGTTTCCTGTCTAGTGTCTTCAGCATCTTCCATTTGTTGGCTTTTTTTTTTTTTTTTTTTTTTTTTTGGCTTTCAGATGTGTGGAGATGTTCTTTTCCTTTTAAGAAAAATATTCTTTGTTTAGCTGATCTCTACCTAATTTCCCTCTTTCTTTGCCAAGGTGTATCCATGGCCTCTTGATCTTACTCCTTTTTATTTTTTATTTTTTTGGCGGTATGCGGACCTCTCACTGCTGTGGCCTCTCCCGCTGCGGAGCACAGGCTCCGGACACACAGGCTCAGCGGCCATGGCTCACGGGCCCAGCTGCTCCGCGGCACGTGGGATCTTCCCGGACCGGGGCACAAACCCGTGTCCCCTGCATCGTCAGGCGGACTCTCAACCACTGCGCCACCTGGGAAGCCCGATCTTACTCCTTTTTAATCTGCTCTCAAAGATTTGTTGATTGTTGGGATTAAAATGTAATTTTGTTTTTAATCAACTTTTGCTGTCTAAAAATTAATTTACAGTTGTACTTGTTTGTAACAAATGTTATTTTGTTTTCGAAGACTCACATTGCCAGTCAAAACTCAGAGCTCAGTAGTGCTGCTCTGCAGGCCTTGGGGTTTTGCTTATATAATCCGAAAATTACCTCTGGATTATCAGGTAAATTTATTGTGATATAGTATTTTTAGAGTTTATAGTTTGATACTGTTAAAAGTACTGTTACCTCTCTATTAGTTTCATAACCTGTAGTTTAGGATTTGCTTTTGAGAGTGTTTAGGTTATATCATTGTTGGAAGGTTTCTTTTCCTTAGATGTAGTTCTGACTTTGTTACCATAAAGTTTGCTGTAAAAGAAAATAAAATAAGCCTATTTAAAAATAATTGTTGAGAAAACTGAACCTTGTCCTTTATAAAAACACACCTGCTTTGGAAGTTTATAATTAGATGGAATTAATTTTGGAAGTTAGATGGTCATTTATTTTACACAAGCATGTGTTAAGGAACATGCTGTAATTTGAAAAGTTCTTTCACCTAGTGGTAAATGAGATAATTTGGAGCTAAAAGTGGTAATGAAAGCACAGGATCTGATGCTTTTCTGAGTTTTCAAGCATCCTTGGCCCTCTATATCCTTGGATGCAGAACCCACGGATGTGCAAGGCATAAGGGACTTGAGCATCTCTTGGATTTTGATATTCCTGAGAGGGGGTCCTGGAACCAGTTCCCATGGATATCAGGGGAGGGTTGTGATCTTAATTATTGTTCTGTAAGTAGCTTGTCATGGTAAAGGAAAACTGGGAGGTGATCTTTAGAGAGAGGAAATTAGGAATAGGGATTAAGGATATCAGAAAGTTGTTACCATCTTTTTTTCTGAGGAAAAAGTTAACACTTTTTTTATATATAGAGATGTTAGCAATCTAAAGTAGGAGTTGTTCATTTTGGAGCAGAGATATAGGATTCATAATGTCTTGCCAAAAATTGGCTTGTATGTTCATACCTAATAATAAGACCTTATAGAAATATTTTAGTTGAAAAATATCTGATTTGGAGGCTACTATCTGTTTTCTCTGAGAATACCTTCCCTCTGACCCGAGTTTTGTGTTTTGGGAAGAAGTTTGATATCAACATTGGTTCTCTGGTCCTTTTCTCTGGATATGCATTTAACTTTTTGACACTGAAGGGAACAGGATTTTTCTCTATTTTTCTGTTAGAGATTTTAAAGGATGTAAATGATTCCACATAATTAAAACTACTTATTTTTCAGAGACAGATATTCAAGAACTGCTTTCAAAACTGAATGATATTGTTAAGAATTCAGATAAAAATGTACGTACTAGGGCACTTTGGGTGATATCCAAACAGACGTTTCCCACTGAAGTTGTTGGCAAAGTAGTGAGTATAGTTTTTGTATATGTCTTCTTAACCACATGCCAGTTAAAAAAATCAGACTTATTCGATTTGTATTTATTTGGTTCTGTCTTTCAGGTATCTAGTATAATTGATTCATTAGAAATAGTCTTTAATAGAGGAGAGATGCATTCTGCTGTTGTGGATTATGAAGCATTAAATGTCATCATAAGGTATGAGTTTGTATGCTATGGAATTTAGAAGAGCAGTTTCAGTAAATTTAGAATTTAAGGAGTAGTCTTTTGGGACTTGAATTTGAGTCAAACATTAAAAGAAGGAAATGTCTTCTAGACTAAAAGTCAAAGAGTAGCAGGAAGAAGGAAGTAGATGTGCATAAATTACTAGGTTTCTTTATTTTTACTGAGACAGTCTTTAAAATACAGCCTTGGTTCTGCTGCTGCTGCTGCTAACACAGTTCTGGTTTTAAAAATTATCTCTGTTAAAGCTTTTGCAAGAGTTTAAAAAATAATACAGACTTTTACGTGAGCTGAAACAGGCATTTAGGAAAGCATTAAGTAATTCCTAGCAGCAGATGAGGGGAACAGGAAAATCCCCTATCTTCTTCCTACACATCCTTGCTTTTCATAATGGACGTGCTGACAGCATAAACTGTTGATGTGCTTTGTCTTAACTTGTTTTTCATTCTTTGAAAGTTTTCTTTAGTTGTTGAGCTATATGTTTTAACTACTTAGTGTTCTGATGCCCTGATTGATGTTCACATTGTATCATGGTTCTCTAGCTGTCCTGTCCTATAAGAATATTGAATTTAATTCTGTAAAAATAATTAGTATTTAAAGTTTTTTAATCCGAAGGAAAGATGATACGTTCTCCTTATTTGAAAAGTTTATAAAAATAATAGGGAAGTCTACAAATTAGCAATTAAAAATTAGATCTATTTTTGTGTGTGTATATATGTGTATATAGTATTGTAAAACAGTTGGACCATACTATGCATATTTCTGTGTACTTGTGTACTGTATATTTTCCTGGTACTTTAGATGTGAAAGGTGAGGTCAAACTAATTTAGTCATTGATTTCTCTACACAGGCTAATTGAACAAGCCCCAGTTCAAATGGGAGAAGAGTCAATTAGATGGGCAAAATTGGTCATACCTTTAGTGGTTCATTCAGCCCAAAAGGTACATTTGCGGGGAGCTACTGCTCTAGAGATGGGAATGCCGTTGTTACTTCAGAAACAACAAGAAATAGCATCTATCACAGAGCAGCTTATGACTACCGTAAGTAATACTTTAAGGATTTTTTGGATACTGCATTGTAAGGTTTTGCACCAAGCTGAGGGCTCATATTGATGTAATAGCTCTATGATCTGGAAGTTCCTCTTGGAATTAAAACAAAGAATTGTTTAAGTTAATGTAGTCACACTGATCCTATATTATAGTAAGGAAGGGAGCTGTCTATTCAGTGTTATTACAATCCAGGCATTTTACCCCATCCCCAAAGAAGGGTGATTGCAAGAAATTGCATTTTTGGAAGAGGGAGAACATTAACTGATTCATCGCTATCTGGATTGTTATAGCATAATCCCAGTAGATACAAATTTAATGCACACAAGTACATCTAGTGTGTACAGTTTCCTAAAGTTATTACTTGCCTCAGGTTTTAGGTTTTTCAACCTTTCTCCTAACATTTATTGAGCACCTGTTATATACTGGACATTGTTTTAGGTACTGTGTATATAGCAGTGAACAAAAGCAACCTGTGGAGCTTATTTTCTAGTGGGAGAGATAATAAAGTATATAGTATATCTGGTAAAGAGCATTAATGGAAAACAGCAAGGACTGGATGCAAAGTGCCATCGGAGAGGAAGGGTGAGGTGGTCAGGGAAGGAAAAAGAATAGGTTATTTGAAAGGTGATTTGAAGGCGATATAGGAGTTAGCTACCTGAATAATATGCAGTAAGCTTATTTGAGGCAGGAGGAACCATGAGCGCAAAAGGCCTTGCTCTGATATGAGTACTTGGTTGTGTTCAGCAAACACTGGGCAGTAGGTTAGAGCAATGAGGATGAGAGGAGGAGGAGAAGATAGCAGAAACAGGGCCAAATCACATAGGACCTCGGGGGCCATTGTAAGGCATTTGGTTTTTACTCTGGGTTATATTGAAAACCATATTTGAAGCTTTTGAGTCTACGAGTGATATGCATACTCACTTTGGTTTTAAAGGGATCACTTTGCGCTGAGAAAAAGCTCTACGTAGGAACAGGGAGACTAGTTGGGAGACATTACAGTAATCCAGGAGGTGGTGGAGACATCCAGATTCTAAAACCTGTGGTTTTGTTTATTTTTAAAAATTCAGGATGCCTCATGGTAAGGTTTGGAGTCTAAAAGTGACGCCAGTGTCTTTGTAAGTTTTTGTATTGATAAATTTATTAATTTCTTCAGTGCGTATACAGTCAGCCCTTGAACAACTTGAGTTTAATCCTTGTATAATTCATAGTCGGCCCTCTGTAATCGTGGTTCCTCTGCATCCTTGGATTGACCAACCACGGACTGTGCAGTGCTGTAGTATTTACCACTGAAAAATATCTGAGTATAAGTAGAACGCACAGTTAAAATTCACATTGTCCAAGGGTCCACTGTATAAAATTCTTAATAAATTTGAACTTAAATTTTCTCAGATGTGTTACCCATGAAGCTATTAATTTTTAAAGTTAGAGTGAGTGGTTAAAGCATTATCATTTGAACTCTAATGATAAGCAAGCTGAAGTTTTTAGGGTAAAGTATATTGGTAGGGAAAAAAACTGTTGATGGATGGAAGAATGGCCAGATATGTGATAAGACAAGCATAGTAAAATGTTAGTGGTATTTATACTTGGATATTTACTGTAAAACTCTTAACAGCTTTGCTATATATGTGAAAGTTTTCCTGATAAAATACTGGGAAAAGTTACTTGGCTGAGAAGATCAATTTAATAGTGTATTCTTTTTCTTTCCACGAGTCTTTTTGGTAAATATTTTTGCTTTGGTTTTTAGAAATTACTTTCGGAACTCCAGAAGCTATTTATAAGTAAAAATGAGACTTATGTGTTAAAATTATGGCCTTTGTTTGTCAAACTTCTTGGGAAGGTAAGTACACAGTTAATGAACAGTTTTTACATGCCAGACCCTTTAATTTCTTAACTTTCCATAGTACAGTTGATCCTCATTATTCATGCATGCCGTATATGAAAATTACTAAAATTTATTTATTAACCCAACATCAGTATTTGTGCTGCTTTTGCAGTCAGTTGTAGGCATGTGTAGTGGCAAAAAATTTGAGTCCTGCAGCATGCATGTTCCCACCTGAGGTTGAGCAAGGTTACGTTCTGCCTTTTTGCTTCAATTCTTAATGTCCTTTAAACAAATGTCAATTTCATGATCCATTTAATGCTACATTTTTCACGTTTCATGCTTTTTCTTGGTGATTTCAGTTTTAAATGGCCCCAAAATGTAGTGCTGAAGTGCTGTCTGTGGTTGCTAAGCAGTGGAAGGCTGTGATGTGCCTTAGGGGGGAAATACATGTGCTAGATAGACTGTTCAGGCATGAGTTACAGTGCTGTCTGCTGTGAGTTCAATGTTAGTGAATCAACAATATATATTAAATAAGATGTCTTTAAACCAAAACAAACATAAAACAAGGTTGTGTGTCAAATGGTTGATGAAAATGTGATCAGAGGCTGGCAGGAACCTAACCCTGCATTTTCCCTACAAGCCATGGCTCAGTATTTGCTAATACAGTGTCAAGGCAACTTTATAGAACGTAACTATGGTGAATAATGAGAATCAACTGTATGTTCTGTCTTTAAGCCAGGTTTTTTTGAGGGGGTGGAGTTGTGATTTTCTTTATTGTGGTAAATAAACATAACATAGTATTTATCATAACCATCCTAAGTATACAGTTCAGTGGCATTAAAAGCATTTACAGTTGTGTAAACATCACCAATGTCTACACCCAGAACTTTTTCATCATCCCCAACAAAAACTATACATGTTACATAAACAGTGACTCCCTCTGCCCCTCCCTCTGCAGCCCCTCGTCACCTCCATTCTGCTTTTTCTCTGGATTTGCTAATTCATAAATTTTGATCTTTGATCCATTTCGAGTTTATTTTAGTATACGGTGTAAGGCAAGGGTCCAGCTTCATTTTTTTGCACGTGGATACTCAATTTTCCAAACACCATTTGTTAAAAAGACTGTTTTTTGTTGAATGGTCTTTGCACTCTTGTTGAAAATCAGTTGACAGTGTATGTGAGAGTATTTTGGGGATCTCTATTCCATTGGTCTATTATGTTTCTCCTTATGTCATTACCATATGCTTTAATTACTGTACTGTTGCAGTAGGTTTGGAAGTCAAGGAAGTGAGTCTTCCAACTTTATAATTTTTTTTTTCACAGTTGTTTTGGCTATTTGGGGCTCTTTGCAATTCCATAATGAATTTTTGAGGATCAGCTTTTATTTTTCAGTGAAAAAGGCTTTTGGAATTTTGATAGAGATTGTGTGGAATTTGTAGATTGCTTTGGGTAGTATTGACATTTTAATGATATATTAAATCTTCCTATTCATGAACACCGGATGGTTTTCCATTTATTTAGGCCTTTTCAAATTTCTTTCAACAATACTTTGTAGGTTTTAGTTTAAAAGTCTTTCACCTCTGATTAGATTTATTTCTAAGTGTTTAATTCTTTTAGGTGCTATTGTAAATGGAATTGCTTTCCTGATTTCCTTTTTAGATCATTCATTGCTGTTGTATAGAACCACAACTGATTTTTCTGTGTTGGTCTTGTACTCTGCAACATTGCTGAAATGATTTTATTGGCTCTAGTAGCCTTCTTGTGGATTTTTGTGAATTTCTAAGCCAGTTGTTTTTGTTACATTTCTGTTCAGATTATGTGTGGACTATAGTCACTTATGACTATTAACATTCTTTTTGTGTTTTTTTTCTTGGGATGCATTGTTTACTTGTCATTTATCCATCTTTTACTTAACTGTTTTTCCTGCCTGTTTCAGTGTATTTGAAAAGATTATTAGTTTGAGTTTCTTATTTTTCTTTAATATTCAGATTTTTTCATATGAATACTTTTTTTACTATGTTAGTAAAATTTGGGATTTATCACATTTCTGATATTCTCTGATGTTTTAGAAATGTTGTGTATTATGCATTACCTATTTCATGGAGCTTTATATTTTGTGATGTAGAATTTTGAATATGCATACAAAATTCAGTACTTTAAAAAGTTTAAATTCCTTAGATTTTACATAGTTAACACTGGGTAAGTTAGATGAATGATGATAGTGCCTATATATTGTTTCAGGCAGGTAAGTAACTTCTTAATGATTCTTCCTTTTTAGACCTTGCATCGAAGTGGGAGTTTCATCAATTCTCTATTACAGCTAGAAGAACTGGGATTTCGTAGTGGAGCACCCATGATTAAAAAAATAGCTTTTATTGCTTGGAAGAGTTTAATAGATAATTTTGCTTTAAATCCAGGTAAGTAATATTTAAAAATTCGATTTTTTTATGACTTAAGATGAAAAAGCTTTCCTGATTTGGGGGGGGGGGCTTTATATCAAATATTTACCTATCATTGAATATTATTTTAGGGGAATAAATTTGTAGCTAAAAGTAGAATTCAAAGGCCAGGCATTATTGAAAATCACAGATATAAAGTCTATTTTACACTACAAAAACTGAACAAAGTGACAGATGCTGTTTGTGGCTTTCTTAGTGAATTCCAGCACTTAGTTGAGCATTTTACATACTTCTCATTTAATCATCACAGTAGACCTTAGATGGTAAGCATTATCACTATTTTCGGAAGATTAAGTAGTTCATCAAAGGTCACATAGCCAATAGATGATAGCAAACAATTTTGGTTGCTATGGAATCAAAGTATCAGAGACTGAGGAACTTTTTTTCAGGATCTTTAGAACAGTGCCTGATAGTGGGCTAACATTAACATGTAGTAGTGATTCCTTTTGATGTACCTTACCCTTTTTATTGTCCACTGGAGGTGCTTAATATATATATGTGAGAAAGTGTTTCGCCCAAAAGTGGGTCAGTATGAGTACCTACTTAACTGGGTAGTTAATCTTAGGTATAATTGATAGTTTACAAGATCTGCTAAATAATGTTGATTTCATCCTATGTTTTCCCTTGCCAAAGACCATTAATCTCTTTTAAGATGTGTTTTGTAAATAACTATTTGCATTAACTACAACTACTTTTATTGAAAATATTGCCAGACACAGATTTTAATGGGAAATGTCACCTTTTTTTGGTTATTGTTTATGAACCTCAGCGTGAAGTATCCAGGATTAAATCTGGTGGAATTATGTATAGTTGTGTTAAAGCGTAAAATAGGAGTGACTTAAAGAAGATAAATAAAATGCTGTCTTATTTGAAATAAGTCAAGAGCTAGAGTCTATGACTGATATTATGGATCCAGGAAGTCATTAAGGAATCAGATGCCTGTCTTTTTCTGTTGTCATCTTCAGTATGCCTTAATTGCAGACTACAGGAAGGAGGGGAAGGCAAAAGGGGCAAAAATGAGCTTCTTCGCAGCTGAGTCAGCCATCTGTAAACAACATTTCAGAAATGCCACATATAGTTCCACTTAAAAATCTCATTGGGAGAATAGCTAAATGGGAAACTAGATGAAGTAGTCAAAGAGTAGATACCCATCACTGTTCTGAGTGAAAGCAGATCTTGTAACTAAAAGAGAATGGAGTATTGCACAGCAGTTGTTGGTATTCTCCTCCTCTCATAGATAGGAGTTCAGAAAGGATTAAGATTTGTTTCCACAGTGGTCTGACTTTATTTGCTTCTTATAAAAATGTTAATTGAAAGCTGAATGACAGAATATTTGTAAGAAACATTGATCAATGTTATTCCACCAAATACATGACAGATGCTTCACAATCCTTTTAAGTCTTTTTGATAAGTTGATTGAGCACAGACTGTATTATTTTATATATCCTCCCGTCACTGATATAGTAAACACTTCTGGTATAAATATTTTGTTTAAAGAAGTGTATTTAGTGTTTGTGTGGAATTTAAGCAATCTGATTATCGCTAATGTAGAGTAGAACTAAATCTATATGAATATTTAGATTTCCAAAATCTCATTAATTGCACCAACAGTTAAAGTGTTTGATAAAATAAATTACTAGTAAATTTTTTAAATGACAACTTTTTTTGAGGTAAAAATATGCCTCTATTTTTTAATCTGTAAAATGAGGATAATGAGAATACTAAAGCAGCTTAGAAAGAGTTTCTCAACATTTTAGCATATTAGGCTGGACAGTTTGTTGTGGAGGACTGCCCTGTGTGTTAGAGGAAGTTTAGCAGCATCCCTGGATGCAGCCCACTAGATATCAGTAGCAGTCTCCGTATCCCTGCCTCTCAGTTGTAACCAAAAATATTGCAGACACTGCTGACTGGTGGAAAAATCACCTCTGGCACACAGTATCTAATAAATATTAGTTATTATTTTTTAAAATAATCCTTAAGTATTGTGACCTGATTGTACTAAAGTTTGTCAAGATGAAACTTTTGGGTAGAACAGGAACAGCTGGTAATTAAAAAAAAATTTTTTTTTAATCTATTCTCTTGCTATAGTAGGCTGTTGCATACTATCATTCTTAAAGTTTAATCTTTACCTCTTTAATGTTTTTATCTGGGTGCTAATTTTTTTTTTTTTTTTTTTTTTTTTAAGAAATACTATGTAGTGCAAAAAGACTGAAGTTGTTAATGCAGCCTTTGAGTTCTATCCATGTGAGAACAGAAACCCTAGCGCTGACAAAACTAGAAGTCTGGTGGTATTTATTGATGAGACTAGGACCTCATCTTCCTGCTAATTTTGAACAGGTAACATTAAAGTGTTGACTACAATACTTTATGTGGTTTTTTTTATTAACGTGTTCTTAGATCCTTACCAATCTAATCTTTCAGTGCTGTTTGTGCTGTGTTAGCAGAGCACGTTATATAAAAGATTTTTTCACCCAGACACAGAACTTGAGTTCATTTTCCTCAAAGGATATTCTCCAATCGTCTGAAATGGAGCATCTAACTTTTTAATCAGTAACACTCAAATATCTGTTCTTACTCTAGAGGCATTAAGAAAGACTTTTTTTAAAGGAATTGCATGTGACTTAGAATATAATTGAGAGTAGAGTCAGCATTACTGAAATAGAAATCATGTGCTACACAGAGTTGGATCAATTCTAATTTTTTGTATCTCCTTTTTCTAGGCTACATAGTGATAACCAATCATTTAATCCCATTGTAGCTTTTCATTATTGTTACACGTGAGTTTTACAGATTCCTTTAGATTTTGATATCCTTGCTGCATTTAAACATAAAAGCTTAATCTTATTTTTGTTTTAAGTAAAAAAGGGTAGCCCTGATAACTTTTATCTTTTTGATTTATTTTTTATTGAAGTATAGTCGATTTACATGTTGTATTAGTTTCTGGTGTACAGGAAAGTAATTCAGTTATATACATATATATATTCTTTTTTATATTTTCTTTTATTGTTTAGTACAGGATATTGAATATAGTTCCTTGTGCTATACAGTAGGACCTTGTTGTTTATCCTTTCTATATATAATAGTTTGCATCTGCTAATCCCAAACTCCCATTCTTTGTTGTCTTTTCATTTTGTTTATGGTTTCCTTTATGGTACAGAAGCTTGTAAGTTTGATTAGCTCCTATTCGTTTATTTTTGCTTTTATTTCTGTTGCCTTGGGAGACTGACCTAAGAAAACATTGCTACAATTTACATCAGAGAATGTTTTGCCTATGTTCTCTTCTAGGAGTTTTATGGTGTCATGTCTTGTATGTAAGTCTTTAAATTATTTTGAGTTTATTTTTGTGTATGGTGTGAGGGAGTGTTGTAACTTCATTGATTTACCTGTGGCTCTCCAACTTTTCCAACACCACTTGCTGAAGAGACTATCTTTTCTCCATTGTATATTCTTGACTCTTTTGTCAAAGATTAATTGACCATAAGTGTGGGTTTATTTCTGGACTCTATTCTGTTCTGTTGATCTATATGTCTGTTTTTGTGCCAATACCACGCTGTTTTGATAACTTTGTAGCTTTGTAGTATTAGTCTGAAGTCTGGGAGGGTTATGCCTCCTGCTTTGTTCTTTTTCCTCACAATTGCTTTGGCAATTCTAGGTCTTTTATGGTTCCATATAAATTTTAAGATTATTCTAGTTCTGTAAAAAATGCCATGGGTAATTTAATAGGGATCCCACTAAATCTGTAGATTGCTTTGGGTAGTATGGCCACTTTAACAATATTAGTTCTTTCAATCCAAGAGCATGGGATATCTTTCCATTTCTTTAAATCATTATTAATGTTTTATAGCTCTTGACATATAGGTCTTTTACCTCCTTGGTCAGGTTTATTCCTAAGTTTTGGGTTTTTTTTTAAATTAATTAATTTATTTTTTATTTTTAAGTATTTATTTATCAAACAACCCATACATTGTTAGTATAGACATCGTGCAAGGTTAAAACATATTCAAACATCAAGATCCACATTCAGGGCTTCCCTGGTGGCGCAGTGGTTGAGAGTCCGCCTGCCGATGCAGGGGACGCGGGTTCGTGCCCCGGTCCGGGAGGGTCCCACGTGCCGCGGAGCGGCTGGGCCCGTGAGCCATGGCCGCTGGGCCTGCGTGCCTGGAGCCTGTGCTCCGCAGCGGGAGAGGCCACGGCAGTGAGAGGCCCGCGTAAGTTCTAGAGCCTGGAAGTCTGGGGTCAAGATGCCAGTGTGGTTGGGCTCTGGTGAGAGCTCTCTTCTTGGCTTGCAGATGATTGCTTTCTTGTTGTGTCCTCACATAGCAGAGATTTCTTGTTGTATCCTCACATAGCAGAGGAAGAGGAAGAGGAGTAAGAGAGAAAAGGAGGGGGGGGGAGCAATTTTTGGGGTTTTTTTTAACTTTTTATTTTATATTGGAGTATAGTTGATTAACAATGTTGTGATAGTTTCAGGTGTACAGCAAGTATTTTACTTCATTTTTTGATGTGATTTTAAAAGGTGGTTTTTTTTTTTTTACTTTCCCTTTCTGATATTTCAGTGTTAGTGTAAAGAAATGCAACAGATTTCTGTATGTCAGTCTTATATCCTTCATACCTTGCTGAATTTATCAGTTCTTCCTCAAGTATACTTGGATTTTTTTTAGCAAGTTCTCTTTAAATTTTTAATTGATTAATACATTAAAGTTTTTAAACTTGATAGAGCATGAACTGATTAAAATTGGGCATTGATTGTAACTTGGGTCATAATTTTTTCAAATTCTACCATTTTAAGTTCCTAGTAGGCTGATCTCACCCAGTTGTCCCACCCATTCATTCCTTGGCATACTCATTGGCTACATTTGACAGGTATTGGAATGATCTTAGAAATAAGCTTGGAGTTGTCTTAGTTCATATTTTCTTAAGGTGTTTTATAAAATGTTTAAAATGGTCTGTCTACCAATAGCGTTAAAACTCATGTAGATGTTATTTGTAAAAGCTGTAAAAGCTATTTATGTGTATAATTTTCCATCTGGAATGTAGAGTTGAAATTTATAGATAGTACATATTTAGGGCAAATATATTTGTAATAAAATTTTTCACTTTTCCAAATTTCAGTTTTTACCCTGTGCATCAAAAAGGCCAATAAAATTTCAACATATCAAAACAATTGAGATTGCTTCTTAAGGATATTTAACTGTATTATACAAGACTTTTTAAAAAAATGACAGTTATACATATTTACAGATTCAGTTCCCTCCATCTCTCTCTCTTTTTAAACCCCAATAGGTCTGTGTGCCTCTGATTCAAAGCACAATAAGCATTGATTCTAATGCTTCACCTCAAGGCAGTTCATCTCGTGTAGCTACTTCTCCAGCTTTAAATCCTGCGACCCCTGTACACAAAGGTAAGAGATAGACCTACTTGGGGTTTTTTTCCTTTATTTTTACAAAAAGGCTTTGAATCAAGTCTTCGCTCCGTGTAATTCACATAATTTTGGCTGCCTTATCACAAAATCGTTTTGTTTTCTGTATGTGTTACTGTGTACTGCTGTCATTGCGTTATCGTAGTTGGATAAGATCAACTTTTTTCCACTACATTATGTGAAGTGCATTACAGACTCTTACGTTTGTTACAGAATTAGAATATTAGAGTTATAATTAAAAATACCAGATCTTAACAGATGTAAGGAATGTGGCTTAGTATGTATATCAGTGAAAGAAAATTATTTGCTGTTCATATTTTACGTTAACTATTCTAAGTCAAATTTTTATATTTTAAGTTTTAGGAATGCCTGCATATTAATGTTAAGGTATGGATTAATTAATGTCTGAGAATTCATTTAAATTGTGTGTGACACTAGTCTTAACCTAGTAAGATTAGTATTTAATTAGGAACTCTGTTGTGGGCTTTAAACAAAAACTCTTCAACTTTTATTGAAAAATTATTTACTTTTAAAAGTACATTGCATTGAAATGAAGTAAACAAACTATATTTATTTGGGTAACTAATTTAGTTGTACATAACTTAGCAATTTTGTTTGTTTGTTTAAAGGTGCTTCTCCATATGGAGCTCCCCGGATGAACTTGAGTTCAAATTTTGGTGGAATGGCCACAATCCCTTCTATACAAGTTTTGGGGCTTGAAATGTTGCTTCATTTTTTGTTGGGTCCAGAAGTCTTGAGTTTTGCTAAGCAAAACAAACTTACGCTGAGCTTAGGTATTTAATTGTTTTAAAAATCATTTCAATTACTAACACAGTTCAGAACACTGTACTTTGGGGTGAAGAAAGATATTTTCTATATCTTCTTTTTTATAAATTTATTTATTTATTTTTGGCTGCATTGGGTCTTCATTGCTGTGTGTGGGTTTTCTCTAGTTGCAGCGAGCGGGGGCTACTCTTCCTTGTGGTGCGCAGGCTGCTCATTGCGGTGGCTTCCATTGTTGCAGAGCACGGGCTCTAGGCGCGCGGGCTTCAGTAGTTGTGGTTGAGCGCGGGCTTATTTGCTCTGCGGGATGTGGGATCTTCCTGGACCAGGGCTAAAACCCGTGTCCCCTGCATTGGCAGGCAGATTCTTAACCACTGCGCCACCAGGGAAGTCCCTAAATCTTTTTCATAGAAAACATATCAGACCACCTAACATTTTACATCGAGAAATTTATTTCATAAAGCTTTGGTTTTGCATAATTGTCTTTTTTTTCTCTTTTAGAGCGACTTGAACATCCGTTAATCAGCAGCTCTTCTTTTTTTTCCAAACATGCAAATACATTTATCACTGCTGTTCATGATAGCTTTGTTGCAGTTAGAAAAGATGCTTCTGGTAAATATTTAAGAGAAGATTTTTATTATTTAAACCTGTGTTTAAAAAGAAAAAATGATAAATATTTATATAGTGCCACCTGTTTCCAGATTGTGCTGCAGGAGCTTTACATATAATTCATAGAATCCTCACAGCAACCTTCTATGTTAGCCTATTTTGCATATAAGGGATTGTGTTGTACTGAGAAGTAAATAACTTGTGCAAAGTTACATAGTAAGTGATGGAGCTGTGATTCACGCCTAGGCTCTGTGATTTTAGTATCTACACCTAAACTCCTGTGTTTTAAAGCCTATCAAGTAGTGATGACAGGTTTTAAAAATTAAATAGTTTGCTATTGTACTGGTTGGAGAATTTTTTTCTAGTGGCTTTCAGGTATCCTTCTCAGTCTTTAATCCTTGTCTCAAAAGTGAAAGGTATTCAATACAGAAAATACAGTCGATGAAAAAAAGAATTACCCTGAATATGTTAACAGTCCTTTTGAAAAACATTTCTTTCTTTAAACAAAAATGAGGTGAATAGTATATTGTAAACTGATTACAAGGTTGACTATTACAAGGAGAATTATATTTTAAATTTTTAAGTATTGCTCAGTTTATTTCTGTAGTATAAGCTTGAAAGGGAGAGCTTTTGTAGTCATATCTATTTCATTCTAAAGTACCTTTTATTTTGTTTGGCAGATGCAATTGTCAGTGCTATTTGGAAGGAGCTGGTTAGCTTGGTGAAGTCAGTTATTGAATCTGGTAAGCACTATAATGATCAAAAGATTTTTATAGCACCCAGTGAATTGCTTGGCTTTCATATATAAAATTAATTTTAAAATCATATTTTGAAGTATCTTATCTTCCAGACTTTACCTTTAAACAAAGCACTTTAGTAAGAAAAAACAAAAAAATTACTTTTTTTTTTTTTTTTCTTCTTTGCGGTACGCGGGCCTCTCACCGTTGTGGCCTCTCCCGTTGTGGAGCACAGGCTCTGGACGCGCAGGCTCAGCGGCCATGGCTTACGGGCCTAGTCGCTCCGCGGCATGTGGGATCTTCCCAGACCAGGGCACGAACCCGTGTCCCCTGCATCGGCAGGCAGACTCTGAACCACTGCGCCACCAGGGAAGCCCCCCAAAATTACTTTTTAATAGCTCTCTGAGTATATATTTTTACCCCTGAAAAGACTGTATTTTCATCCCTAAAAGTACATGTTTAGAACTGTACCCCTCCTTTTCCTTTTTGATAGGTAACAAAAAAGAGAGACCAGGTTCTGAAGTTTTGACTCTTCTATTAAAATCTTTGGAAAGCATAGTGAAGTCCGGAGTATTTCCTGTATTGAAAACACTGGTAAGTATAAGACCTATATGTGCTGGAATTTTAAAACCATATTCTGAAATAGAATTTTATATTGAAGGTACTACCACAGATCAGGATTTGGGAAGATATTTTATATCAAGTACTTATCAGCAATTTGGCCCTGTAATAAATGCTGTTCCATTGACTAAATAGAGTCATTTGAAACCTTCTTAATAAAGTAAATGATGACAGTGGCAACTACAGAAATCTTCTAGTGTGATAGGAAAAATAATAGGCCGTACAGAGAAAATGGGATAAGGGGCATGAAACTTGAACTGAAGAAACTCGGGTGAACACTAATTTTGTGACAAGATTGCTGAGCTCCACTGATTGTTAGTATGTACATTTAAAAAAATATCTGGTAATAATCTTGGAGAGCTTTTGCATTTTAAATATGTCCTGCATAGTAGAGAGGGGAAAAGTGAATTGGATATATTTTTTGTAATAGTGAGTTTCCCAAAATAAACTGCAGATGGAACAAGCCACACCCGTAGGTAGATTCTGAGTGATTCCTTTATGTGCCATGACAACCCTATCTACTGTGGCAGTAGAGGATAGTGGTTAGTAGCAAGGGCTCTGGTACAGACTAGGTTGAACCTCAGCCCAGCTATTAACTGCATGAACTTAGACACTCTGTCTACTCTTGTCTCTCTATAAAGAAGAGGTGTAGTAGTAGTTCATAATGAAATGCAGAGCATTATGGAGCTGGGACAAAATAAATGTGTCAACAAATGCTAATTATTATCTTTAGTGTCTGTTCAAATGAGAATACGTGAAAGCTTATTTTCACTAAGTTATTTTTGTCATGTTATTCACTTATGTTATATAATTCAGGTTAATACCAGTATAATAATATTTTTGGATGGCAGTTTGGTAATCTGTCACATTTGAGAGGCGTGTCTTAGATACAACTTCTAGTTAGCAGTTCTTTGAAATACTTGCTTCTGGCACTAGTGAGTACATAATTGATTGCAGAACTTCTTTTTGTAGTATAAAAAATGAAAATAGCCTCAAGGACCATTAATTTTTAAAAAGTTTGAACAAACTGCACATTTGTTTATCAGTTAAGAATGTGTCTACATAGACTGATGTGAAAACTCTGTAACACAGTCAGGTGAAGAAAATTAGTTCCAAAGTATCTTACAGTACAATATCATTAATGGTATAAAACAATAGGTACAAGACAGCCAACCTAGGAAGTTAAACGTTTCTCTGTACTTACATATATGGAAATTTAGGTCTAAAAAATAAACTCCAAACCAGTAGCATTGATTATTCCTGGAGATAAGAAAGGACTTCATCATTTTATTATTTATATTTCTGTATTTGAACATTTTAAGCTAATGAGAATGTATTTACATTAATGAACGAACATTACTTGTAATAAATTGTTAAAAATATAGTTAATACTATAAGATTTTTACTAAGTAAGGTACTACTTTTATGGCTAATGCACAGTAAAACCTTTTGTCTTTCTTAGGTTCTCATGGAAATTACAATTAAAGGACTTCCTCAGAAAGTACTAGGTTCTCCAGCATATCAGGTTGCTAATATGGATATTCTTAATGCAAGTATCTTAAATGTAATGATACTAAATTAGCTAATAAACGAAAAGATCCATGGTATTTTTTTCTTAAGGTAGTGAAACTTAGATTGCAAAGTTCCAAGAGAATTGAATTTGAATATGCTGATTATGTTAAAGGAAAAAATGATAGACAAAGTACAGGCGTACCTCAGAGATACTGCAGGTTCAGTTCCAGACTGCTGCCAAGAAAGTGAATATCACAGTAAAGAAAGTCACATGAAATTTTTCATTTCCCAATGCATGTGAAAGTTAATGTTTACACTATACTGTAGTCTGTTAAGTGTGAGTAAATAGCATTATTACTATAAAAAAAACAAAAAAAACCCTTAATTTAAAAGTACTTTATTGCTAAACAGATGCTGCCTATCATCTGAGCCTTCAGTGAGTCATCTTTTTACTGCTGGAGTGTCTTATCTCCATATTGACGGCTGCTGACTGATCAGGGTGGTGGTTGCTGAAGGCTGGGGTGGCTGGGAATTAAAATAAGACAACAGTGACGTTTGCTGTGATTGATTCTTCCTTTCACAAATGATTTCTCTGTAGCATGTAATGCTGTTGGATAGCGTTTTATCCACAGTAGAACTTCTTTCAGAATTAATTAGTCCTCTCAAACCCTACTGCTGCTTTATCAACTAAGTTTATGTAATATTCTAAATCCTGTTGTCGCTTCAACATCTTCACCAGGAGTAGATTCCATCTTAAGACACCACTTTCTTTGCTTATCCATAAGAAGCAACTCCTCATCTGTTAAAGTTTTATCATAAGATTGCAGCAATTCTTTCACATCTTCAGGCTCCAATCCTAATTCTAGTTCTTTGCTGTTTCTGCCACATCTGTAGTTATTTCCTCCACTGAAGTCTTAAACCCCTCTAAGTCATTCAGGAGGGTTGGAATCAACTTCTTCCAGACTCCTGTTTATGTTGATATTTTGACCTCTTCCCATGAATCATGAATGTTCTTCACGGCATCTAGAATGATGAGTCCTTTCCATAAGGTTTTCAGTTTACTTTGCCCAGGTCTATCAGAGGAATCACTCTTTATGGCAACTATAACCTTATGAAATGTATTTCTGAAAAAGGCTTGGAAGTCGACATTGCTCCTTGATCTGCAGAATGGATTTTGTGTTAGCAGACATGAAAACAACATTAGTCTCATTGTACATCTTCGTCAGAGTGCTTGGGTATCCAGGTGCATCATCAATGGGCAGTACTGTTTTGAAAGGATTCTCTTTTTTTTTTTTTCCTGAGCAGTAGGTCTCAACAGTGGGCTTAAAATACTCAGTAAACCATGTTGTAAACAGATGAGCTGTCATCCAGGGTTTGTTCCATTTATATAGAGCACAGGCAGAGTGGATTTAGCATGATTCTGAAGGGCCCTGGTATTTTGGGGATGGTAAATGGCATTGGCTTCAACTTAGAATCACTAGCTGCATTAGCCCCTAATAAAAGGCAGCCTGTCATTTGAAGCTTTGAAGCAAACATTGACTTTCCCTCTCTAGCTGTGAAAGTCCTGTATGGCTTCTTCCAATACGAGGCTGTTTTATCAACAGGTAGAAAATCTGTTGTTTAGGGTAACCACCATCATTATTAATTAAATAGCTAGGTCTTCTGTATAACTTGATGCAGCTCCTGTGTGAGCACTTGCTGCTTCACCTTGCACTTTGATGTTATGGAGAGGGCTATTTCCTTAAATCTCGTGAACCAAACTCTGCTGGCTTCACACTTTTCTTCTGCAGCTTCCTCACCTCTCAGCCTTCACAGAATTGAGGAGTTAGGACCTTGCTGTGGATTAGGCTTTGGCTTAAGGGAATGTTGTAGCTGGTTTGATCTATCTAGACCACTAAAACGTTCTCCATGTCAGCAATAAGGCTGTTTTGCTTTCTTACTATTACTTGTGTTCATGGAAGTAGCACTTTTCATTTCCTTCAATAACTTTTCCTTTGCGTTCACAACTTTGCTAACTTGCACAAGAGGCCTAGCTTTTGGCCTTTCTGACATGCCTTCCCTATTAAGCTTAATTATTTCTAGCTTTTGATTGAAAGTGAGAGACGTGCAACTAATCCTTTTGCTTAAACATTTAGAGGCAATTGTAGTGTTATTAATTAGTCTAAATTCAATATTGTTGTGTCTCAGGGAATGGGGAGGCCAGAGGAGATGGAGAGAGACAGGATAATGGCTGGTTAGTGGAGCCGTCAGGACATATAATGTTAAGTTTGAAAAATCGTGAGAATTACCAAAATATGACAGAGACATGAAGTGAACAAATGCTGTTAGAAAAATGGTGCCAATAGACTCGGTCGACATAGGGTTGCCACAAACCTTCAATATGTAAAAAATGCCATATCTGCAAAGCACAATAAAATAAGGTACACTAGTTATAATTAATGTGAAGAATTAAGTATGGCACTATTAATGGAACTGTTTTCCTGGATTAAACAAAGGGTTCTAGAAGGAAAGTTTTCTCTTTGCTTTTATATAATAATAGTTTAGGTTACTGTTACAAATTTTGGAAGCTTAGTAGCATTGGGTTAGTAGCATATGGTGAAGTATATTTAATATCTTCTGGATGTAGGTATTGTTGATCCAGCAAGTTATAAGTCAACATTTTTTTTATATCTGGAATCTCTCTCTTCTTTAATTGCTCACATAGATATAACAGCTATGATTAAAAGCTTGCTTTTTGTGTGTAGTTTGTGGAAGTACATTTGCTATCATTTTTGTCATTTCCTAAGTAATTTCGAAAGTTAAATTTCTCAAGCTTAAAACGGTCGTATTTCACATAATTGATTGTAGAAAACAAGTATAACAAGAAGGTATACTGTTTGTAACAGGAAGATTGATTGCCATCTCCCATCTTTTTTCAGGGAACTCCTGCTTTGTTCTTAATTCAGTTAATTTTCAATAATAATCTATTGGCATGTGGTGTAGAAGATGAAAGGTAATTTTAAACAAACAGTTTTGTTTATCTTGGAAAGTTTGTCATGTGATGAATGATATTCTTTTGACTTACTCTAAATTTTTTAAAAATGAAAAAAATCAAAATAAGAGTTGAGATTCATTTTTGTCTTTTCTGTCAGTTATTTTTATAACCTTGCTATAATGTAATTAACGTATTTTCAAAGAAAGTACAGTTAATGCATAGTTGAAAATTTTTTTTCCAGGTTTTTTCTCAACCTGGAAACACTTGTAGGCTGTGTTCTTTCTGGTCCAACTTCACCGCTAGCTTTCAGTGACTCTGTCTTAAATGTTATTAATCAAAATGCAAAGCAGTTGGAAAACAAGGAGCATGTTTGGAGAATGTGGAGTATTATAGTCACCCCATTAACTGAATGGATAAATCAGGTATGATATTTTAGCTGCATGTTTCCCCCAAATTTAATATCTTCCCTCTTTTTCTTCCTTGTTAGAGCACAGGGATATATGAATAGAAGTTTGTATTTGAATGGAAGATATTGCATATTTTTTTCTGCAGGATTGGTTAATTTTCTACTCTTTAGATTAGTTGATTTCATCATGTTTCTGCCTTATTCAAGAAAGTATAACTTAGTGGGGACTAAACAGTCCATTTTCTCCAGTAATTAGAAAGCCAGAAGGCTTACATGGTATATACAGATTCCCCTGTTTATATCTTGGATTCTTTCATTTGTACTACGGGGAATAATATGGGTATCTTGACTAGACTGTATATTCTTAGGATCCCATGGTCAATAGGATCCTATGTTGGTGATTACCTCAGAGCCATATTGTAGTTCCTAAATCATTAATTGTTGAGAGTTGACTAACCCTTACGTTTAATTACTTTAAAAAGTGGCAATATTGTCAGGGTATGGAGCTCAAGTTCTGTCACTATTAATAGTCATCAGCTGCTTTATCTGTTCATCAGATAAAGCATCTGTTATAACTCTCAAATGGAATGAAGACTCCAAAGAATTTGTTACGTGGTTATACAGTAGCCCTTATTTTGGCTGCTCGAGCCAACACTCCATTAAACATATTCTTCCCGAAGAAAAAAAGTTTATGTTCCTAAATAATTTCCCACTGTTTAAAGGATGCTAGAGGCCCTTTTTATAAGTCCTTGCTTGAATCTACCTTCTGTGTATAGTAAAAGATTTTGGAGTCTCCTTTGGGATTCTTTTTTTAGGACTTAAAACACAGTGCGTTGTTTCCCAGGGTTGCTTAAAAAATTACCATGAACTGATGGCTTAAATCAATAGGAATTTATTTTTTTATAGGTCTTGAGGCCAGAATTTCAAAATCAAGGTGTTGGCAGGTTTGGTTTCTTCTGGAGCTCTGAAGGAGAGTGTGTTCCATTCTTCTCTTAGCTTCCAGTAATTCTTGATGTTCCTTGGCTTGTCGATGCATCACTTCAGTCTCAGCCTCCATCTTCACATGGCATTCTTCAAAGTATCTTCTGTCTATTCAACTTCCCCTTTTGTTATAAGGATGCCGGTTGTTAAGGCCCACCCTAAACCGGCATGACTTCATTATTGCATGATTACATCTGCAAAGACCCTATTTCCATAGGTTACAGAGGTTAGGAGTTCACCATCTGTTGAACATCTCAACATTGGAGACACAATTCTACTCACTACACATAGTAAGATGTTACTACTTCGGGCTAGAATTAGATGGTAATTTGTCTAACTTTTTCATTGTTTTTCTTGTTTCAGACCAATGAAGTGAATCAAGGTGATGCCTTAGAACATAATTTTAGTGCCATCTATTGTGCACTGACTTTACCGATAAACCATGTTTTTTCAGCACAGAAAATTCCAGTGGTAAGGCAAAGTTTTACTTGATGAATTTGCATTTTTCTGAAAATATGTCACCCTTTATAATGAACCCCTACAGTAATTTTACCTAAAACAAGACTTTCTTATGACCTATAATCAGCTTAGGAGAAAGGAAAGTGGTGAAGGAAGAGAGAAGCTCCTCTTGACCTTTGATAATTGCTGGTATTGTGGCATTATTACAGTTCTTCAGTTAGAGCTCTGTGGAGGTGGGCAAACTCACTACCCTATACTAGTCTCCTCTTTGACACCTTAAACGTTACCGTGTTTTAAAAATGTTAAAGATGTATTCTGTTAGGTGTTTTGATGTGTAGATGTGTTTTCTAAATTTCTTTTTTATTACTAGGCCACCATGAAGACCTTACTTAAAACTTGGTCAGAATTATATAGAGCATTTGCTCGCTGTGCAGCTTTGGTGGCAACTGCAGAGGAGAATTTGTGCTGTGAGGAACTTTCTTCCAAGATAATGTCCAGTTTGGAAGATGAAGGCTTTTCAGTGAGTTTATCCTGATGCTGACCTTTTTTGCATGTAAAGGATTCTTTTCAAGTAAATAGAGATAACATTTGTGAACTGTCATTTACTAATGCTTTTAGTTTATAAGTAATGAAGTTAGTATAAAACGAGTAACAGCTTTGCAAAAAAGTTTTGTGTCTTTGGACTCTAAGGTCCATGTATCAGGACCATTTAACAGTGATACGCTTTTACTACTCTGTGGTGTGTGTGTGCCATTCTAGATGAACCGTACAAGGACCTTACTGTCCTGGACCTTGCTTTATCATATCTGTTAGCTCTTTAAAGTCTATCCTCTAGAAGTTTGTAGATCTAAAAATATAGGTTCCTATTCACTCCTTTCCCTTACTCTATAAAAAGAACAACTGCTGTCAGCAGTTTGGTATGTATCATTCTAGAATAGACCTCTTTCTTTCTACCCATAAGTTACATATTTATGCTCACATATGTACATGAATACAGTGTTCTTGCCAGCTGAAATTTATTTATTACTCTGAAGAATGCTTTTTTCCATCTGAAAAGATAGATTTTCTAGCTCTTAATAGTGGTTACCCCTGCGGAGAAGAGTAGAAGTATTTATAATATTCTCTTTTTAAAAATATTGGCATAATTCTGATTATGGTATTTTGGTACTATAGTATTTGTCAGAGCGACTTTAAAAATGTAAATGAGATTAAAACACTTCTGTAGCTTTTTGTTGCATTTGGAGGAAAAATCTGAACTGCTTACCACTGCCCTTGAAGTTTGTGCTTCCTTCTTCAAAGAATCTTATTTAATTTAATTAGTCTTGTTAATTTCTGTCTGAGCATCTTGTTATCAAAATCATTTGTGTACTTCATTCTGTAACTTCCCCCACACTCCATGAGGTTAGGGACTTTCTGTCTTGTTGATGTATATCCCTGGCTTTTATCTGGCCACCTAGACAGTGAATTTGTTGAAGGCTTTTATAATTGTTAGGGAGAAGCTTGACCCTCAGTTTTCACCTTTAAATTATTGTCTTGGATAGGCTTACATCTTTGTTCTCTTCTGCAAGAAATGTAGAATCTATCAAGTTTTATAAAATACCCTGTTGGGACTTTGCTTGTCATTGGTTGGTTATATTGCATTTATAGATTAATTTGGAAAAGAATTTACATCTTTATAATGTTGAGTTTTTCTATTAAGGAATATTTATTTAATTCTAAACTTAACCAAGCTTGCTTGAGTTTTTGGAAGTTTTAAAGCTGTTTTTCAGCTGTTATGTATGGTCTCTTCGCTGCCCATATTTGGTTGCTGCTGGAGTATATGAGATCGGTTGGTAATGTGCATTTCCGTATGTTAAACCAAACTTGTGTCCTTAAGATGCCCTTCTTTGTCACAGTGAAAATCTTTTAAAACATTGTAGATAAGTGTTTTAAAATTTTTTGCGTATATCTTCATTAGTGAGATTGGAGTTCCTCATTGTCCAATTTTTGTATTTTGGGAATAACAGACATGTATGTGACTGATAACGCCTTATCAAATATGTAACTAAGTAATTAGTTACAATTTTTAGGTTTCAGAAAAATTTTTATCAGTTTTGAAGATACTGTTCATTTGTTCATTTCTGTAAAATTTTTTTCATTTTTACAACTTATGCATCTAAGACTGTTCTTATTTTTCTTACTGCTACTGTTACAAATGCATTGTTTGATAATAATTTTTTTATATATATAATTTTTAAAACATTTATTTATTTATTTATTTTGGCTGCATCAGGTCTTAGTTGTGGCACGCAGGAATCTTTTAGTTGCAGCATGGTATGCGGGCTTCTTAGTTGTGGCATGCGAACTTAGTTGCAGCATGCACGTGGCTTCTAGTTCCCTGACCAGGGATCAAAACCAGGCCCCCTGCATTGGGAGCGTGGAGTCTTACCCACTGGACTACAGGGAAGTCCCACTAATTTTTAATTTTTTTGTTACTAACCTCTTTTTTAGTTTGTAAAGTTTTTGGGTTTTCCTCTTGCCTTTAGAATTTAGACATTTCACCATGGTGTGTCTTGAGGCATCTTTTAAACTGTTTTAAGTACTTGGTAGACCCTTTCAGTTTAAAGAGCTGTGCCTTCATCTCAGGAAGAGTGCTTAGATCTTCAGGTGTCATCTTCTGTGTCTGTTACTTTTCTTTCTTTATATCTGTTTGTGTTTTGCTTTATTTTTGGTACTGCTTTCTGGGACCTTGATACTTATGTTTCCATTCTTCCTCTGTTTAAATGCTGAGGTGTTTTATAATAGTTTTATTTTTACATTTATGTTTTTAAGTGGATATGATTTCCTCTTTGAAGATAGTAGTTTTCTTCCCTTTCTGTTATTACCTCTTTCCTCGTGGATTAGTTCTATTGGTATTTAGCACACCTTCTTCATATTTGTCAATAAAGGTTAATATTGAACAGTATTGGTAGCTGGAATGTGTTTTCTAACCCAGGAGAGATCCCCTGTTTTTCTGGCTTTGATAGCCAATTGTAGTTACAAGCAAGCTTTGCCTTGTAATTGTGAGCAAGAAGGAAGCACTGGAGCTTTAACATCTTTTCTATATGGATGTATCATCTGTACTGAACCTTCCATGTGGTTTTCTTAGGTTAACTGGGGGCTCTCCCTTCCTCCTCTTGGTCCTTAACACTGACAGGGGGAGGTTGTCTTTAGTGGCAGACATGTGAATTAGTCCAGTGAATTGGACAAGTGAAAGGTAGTGGAGAATAAAAGAAGAGCAACTGTGTTATAGAACTTTAATTTCAGTAGTCTTTTAATTACCCATTTGATTTTTCTAATGACCATCATATCTTTTTCTCAGAACCCTCCCTGTGTCTTCTGTTACTCAGTTTCTTATAGGAAAGCTCACTATTTTTGAGGTGTTCTTTGACTCATGGTGCTGGGATTTCCTTTGTTCTATTTTCAGTCTCCCTTGCCCCCCGTGTCTTTAAAAAAAGTTTGCAGAAAAATGTCTGATGCTTCTAAGGGTTTATTTTTATTTCATTTGGATTTGAGGAGGGAGGAGGAAAGGGTATCGGGGAGCTTTAGCAACATTTCACATTTTGTTTTGTTTCTGCTGGGTTTAGTGAACACTCCTGTAATTTTGAAGAGAAATTCGATAAAGAATCTAATTTTGAACCTAGCTCTTCGATTCTCAATTTATTGGTTTATATGCTGAGTTTTCTGGGCATCTTAAAGCTGAATTGTTTTCCATAAATATTAAGAAACAAAAAAAAGGTACAGTACTTGGCACACAGCAGTTAACTGGGAAATATTCATAACCATATACTTAATGGACCTTAAATGATATAAGCTATGATGTGTGTTACTATATGTTATATGTGGGAGTTAAAGTCTTATATTTTGGTTCATGCTTACACTTTATATAAACCATGCCAGTAGTTAAAAGATTCTAATATAATACTTAACTATTCTTTCCTAGAATTTATTGTTCTTGGATAGGATCACTCATACTATTACTGTAATGGTTGATTGCATCGACTTTTCACCATATAGTATTAAGTATCAGCCCAAAATTAAATGTAAGTATTTTATTTGCTTACCTACTATATCATCAACATGGCTGTCTGAACTGTCGTCAGGGCAACTCCTACTAGCTTCTCCCATCTCGTTTCGCCGGCTTCTGGTGCTGTGCAACCATGGTAGGTACTAGGCTAGTAGCTCACGTGCTTGCTCTCTTTCCTTCTCTGTGTGTGTGTCTCTCTCACCCTCCTGCCCCAATCTAACTCCTGTTTATTATGCAGAAACATAAATATTGTCCTATTTAGAGATGGTCTAATAATACAAATGATTTTGCTTACTCCATCTGGTACAAGGGATTACCTGGACAAAAAACTTTGACGTTTGTTAAAATGTTCTTATTTGGTAGGCTGATTTGAAATAATCATTGAGTTGACATTCAACTGCATAGAAAATTGTGGCAGTGATTAATCAGTTATGGTTTTACAGGAAATTTAAAATGATGCTAAAAGTTTAACTCAATTTTTACTGTATAAAATTGGACAATTGAAATCATAACAAGTCTTATTTTTATAATTATGTTCCTTGGTTAATTCTAAATTGTAATAAATACTGAGCTATTTTATTCTACTGAGTGGTTCTTTGAACTTATATATTTCTACCAGTGATTATATATTTTCATATTGTATAGGAAAGAACCTTCCAGTAATGAAAAATGTGGATGTTTAAAGGTTACTTTTCCTGTTGAAAGATTGGGAACATACTCAGTTTTCTTTTTTTTTTTTTAAGGTTCATATCCTTTTTTTAAAAAATTTATTTTATTTGTTTATTTTTGGCTGCATTGGGTCTTCATTGCTGCGTGCGAGCTTTCTCTCGTTGCAGCGAGCAGGGGCTACTATTTGCTGCGGTGTGCGGGTTTCTCATTGCGGTGGCTTCTCATTGCGGAGCATGGGCTCTAGGTGCGCGGGCTTCAGTAGTTGTGGCACGCGAGTTCAGTTGTTGTGGCTCGCAAGCTCTAGAGTACAACCTCAGTAGTTGTGGCGCATGGGCTTAGTTGCTCCATAGCACTTGGGATCTTCTCAGACCCGGGATTGAACCCGTGTCTCCTGCATTGGCAGGCAGATTCTTAACCACTGTGCCACCAGGGAAGGCCCTCAGTTTTCTTTTAATAAGATCTATCTTTGATGAATTAGTGTAAAGATTACTAGAACATAAAATATTTTTAGGGGTTTTTGGGGGAGTTTTTGGCTTTTTTGGGGGGTGTTTCAGTTTTAAATAGTAATGTAGAGAAACATGTTATGTGACTAAAGTGTATTACAGGTCAGAGCATCCCGGCCTCGATGCCACAGAAATGGATGTGCTTGAATTTTTTGTTTTTAATCTCAGCCCCCCTTTGGGCTGAACAACACTTAATCTGATTACCTCTTTGTCCGAAAAATAAAATTCTCTAAATATCTTAACTATAAAGGTTATATAACCAATGATATCAGAAATTTTTTTGTGGGCTTCCCTGGTGGCGCAGTGGTTGAGAGTCCGCCTGCTGATGCAGGGGACACGGGTTTGTGCCCCTGTCTGGGAAGATCACACATGCTGCGGAGCAGCTGGGCCCGTGAGCCATGGCCGCTGAGCCTGCGCGTCTGGAGCCTGTGTTCCGCAACGGGAGAGGCCACAATGGTGAGAGGCCCGCGTACTGCAAAAAAAAAAAAAAAAGAAAAATTGTAAGCCACCGAAGTTTGATAAGGCAAGACGATGAGCTCCAGGTGGACATAATTTTACCTATTTTGTTACTTCTGAAAAATTATGAATATCCATGATCTATAAACCCAGAATTAGAAGTCTTTTGTCTTCATTCCTTGTCTTGCAAGAGGTGTTCTTGCTGTTTAAATTTATGGAAGCTAGGGGAGATTTCTAAAAGCTGCCAGCAAAAGTTGAGGGAGAGATAAAACAAAAATTAGAACTAGTTGAAAGAAAATTATTATTATTCATAAATATGCATAAGGATCACTTTGAGAGTTTTTGGATAACTTATTTTGTAACTTGTTTTAGAGAAACATTGCAAAAATTATACACAGACACTAAACATTCTTTACTCAGATTTCTCAGTTATCAGTTGATTGCTTTTGTCATCATTTTCATCCCCCACTCCCCTTTATACTTTTTATTTTTATTTCCTGGAACCATTTCAAAGTAGTTGTAGACAAGTCTTTGATCTAGAACATTTCCCAAGTCTTGTCTTTCACAACCTTTAAAAGTGAAGAGTACAGGGCTTCCCTGGTGGCGCAGTGGTTAAGAATCCGCCGGCCAATGCAGGGGATACGGGTTTGAGCCCTGGTCTGGGAAGATGCCCGTGCGCCGCAACTACTGAGCCTGCGCTCTAGAGCCCGTGTTCCACAACAAGAGAAGCCCGCACACTGCAACGGAGAGTAGCCCTGCTCACTGCAACTAGAGAAAGCCTGTGCGCAGCAATGAAGACCCAAGGCAGCCAAAAATAAATAAATAAATAAATTTATTCATTTTTACAATTAATAAATCTTTTTTTTTAAAAAAAGCAAAGAAATACAAATAAAGTTACTTTTTGAGAGTCTCTCAATTGGGCTCTGTCAATATTTCCTCAAGATTAGATTGAGATTGCATTTCTTCACTGGGATACTACAGGAGTATTTTTTTCAGTGCATTATGTCAACAGGCACACACGTCAGTTTGTCCCATTACTAATGATGTTAACATTTACTATTTGGTTAAGATGGTATCTGCCAGGTTTTCCACAGTAAAGTTAATTAGTAAATACTTATAATTAATAAGTTAATGTTTTGTGGCAGGTAATTTGAGACCGTGGAAATACCTTGTTAACCCAGCATACTTTTACCCATGAGTTTTTCAGCCACTGATGCTTCTTGCTTAAAACACTATGATGTTTCCCGAAGTGGTAGTTCATATTGTTTCATTTAATTACGTTATATTACTTTGTATCAAGGAGTTTATCTCCTTTGCTTTAATTACATTAATTCTAAAAGCTGTCCCCATTTAAATTATTTATCTCATTATGTTCCCATAATAAACCATTCTACAATTATTTATCAAGCCACTAAGCACCAGACACTTACAGGTGCAAGTGACATCCTAACGTAAGATATAGCTTCCTTTGTCCCCTATTTATTTTGTTTTTATCAGCATGGATTTCTGTTATTCAGTAGGCTTTAATTTATTGGTGTCTATTACCTTTTCATATGTTTCCATTATTCTTTGAGAACTTTGACATAAGATGTTTATATTTTTCCCTGCCTCCGCCTGGAACCAGCCATATCTCCAAGGAATATGGTTCCTTTTAGCTGAGAATGGCATTTAGAAACCAAAATCTGTTCATTGCTATTAAGGTGTCACTGCTTCTGGATCTCTGAGTGGACAGAGGTGGGAAATACATTGGTGTGTTTGTGAACTACACAGTTATGTTTCTCTAGATTTACTTTCAGTTATTTTCTCATATCATAAGGTTTATTCTGGTCTTGGATATCCCTTTTCTCTATTTACCTGCCTCAGTATATATACTGTTTGATCAGTCTCTTGTATGTAACTGCTCCCCTGACTACAGGCTGTCTTCAGCCTCAGCATACTAGCCAAGAATTTCTGGGTGGCCTTTCCAGTTTAAATTATTCATGTATGGGAAACTGATTCTAGGGAAGAAGGTTGACTTCCTTTCAGTAGCAACACTTGTTTTTCATTTCAGCACATGATATTTTTAACTAATAAGCACTGAATTAGAGTTTTCTCTTAAATCTGAGATATCTTAACCTTAAAAGAATGGATTCTTTGAGGGAAACAAAGGTAATTTTGGAATAGGTACGATTTTCTTGACAAGACATAATGGGTTTACCCCTGGAGAGAGATGGAGTCTAAGAAGGGTGCAAAGGAAAGTTGGACAGATACATCTTTTTCTTTAAATCTAGGCTTTTTTCCTTGTATTATTTCTGAGGATTTGGATCTCTGACTTGTTCAGTATTAATTTGTGGGATTTAGTGTACTATAGATGAGCCAGGGAGCAATGATTCTAAGGGAAATCTTGTTTCTTATTTTTTAAATGGACTTTAAACTTTTAATTTTGGAGCACAGCTTATATAATTTAGTGTTTTCTTACAAATTAGTTGTTGAAATTCTGAGACTATAAAATAAAAATTTTAATGCATTTTAAAAATTCCTTAGAGAAAATAGAGTCATTTTTCTGAAATTCTTATTCTAGCTCTGCCAAACAGTTTTCCCTTATCTCTGATTCTCTTTTAGAGATAATGTTGTAGTGATGTTTATCCACTAATGGTATTTCATTTTAAGATTTGTGGGTATCACTCTACAGAAACACATGTATTAGATGTAGATGTCATGTAAATGTGAGACATAAATTGTAAAGATGAACAGTGACACTTTTCAACACACTTGAGTTTTTAATAAGTTTAATTTTATCCTAGCACCACAGAGACCTTCAGATTGGTCCAAAAAGAAGAAGGAGCCCTTGGGGAAATTGGCTTCTTTATTTAAACTTATTGTGAGAGTGATCTATTCTTTCCATACTCTGAGCCTCAAGGAAGTACATTCTGATACTCTCCTCGCTATTGGCAACTCAATCACCAGCATTCTTTCCAATGTACTTGGACATATTTCTTTGCCTTCTATGATCCGAAAAATATTTGCAACTTTAACAAGACCTCTGGCATTATTTTACGAAAAGTCAAGGTAAGTATTTTGGCTTAATAACTTTGAATTAAACATATATAACTAGATTTAGGTAGCAAACGTTTATTGTTTTCATATCAGCTTTGCTGTTAAAGATCTTAATCTAAAGTTTAGTGGAAAGGGTAATATATGAAACTATGCTTTTGTTAAAAAGATAGTTCAAGTAATAAATAAGTATGAGATAGAAATTGGAAGTCACTTTATTTTTCATGATTAATCCAACCCTCTTTTTACTTTAGTGCATGTCTTTTCAGAACTGTTAATACAAAAAGCATACCTCTTAAATGTATGATAGATATGACTTGACACACTGCTTTGCAGTTAAGTATTATATATGGTGTGCACTTAGTATATTGGATGCATCTTGCATCATACACCTAAGAATCTCATTGTTTTTAATGTCTGCGTAGGGCTTCATGAAACTTCACCCAATTTCCTGTTGGTGGACATATGTTTTCTAGTCTTTTTCCTTACAACTAACAATATCACATTTGAACATATGTGTACATAAATCATTTGCCGCTAAATAGCAGAACAGGGCCCTAAAATTGAAATGGTTGGTTCAAAGGGTATATGCATTTAAATTTCTGAATTACCCTCCAGAAGTTTGTATTAATTCACATTACCTTTTACATTTGAACCAAAGAAAGCGGTGCCTAAAAAACAACATGAAAAAATCCCAAGTAACATACTTGAAAGAAGCATTTTGGAAGAATTCATTATGTTCTTTATAGCAAGCTTGTGTGGTTCAGTTATAATACAGCCTGTCTTTCATAAATTCACAGAGAAAGCTTTAGGAACAGATTTTGTAAACTACAAAATGGAACTCCAAATCCATTAAGTTTTTGCAAATCTTTTTTAGTCCTTAAGCTTCATCAAAAATAATAATGCTTTTTAAAAAGCATGGAAACAAGTGACTAGTATTAATACTTTGAGGTCTATTCCAGATGTTTTTCTTTAACTCCTATTTTAAAGACAGGTTTGTTTCATGTTTAAATGTTTGCAGTTTGACAATTTTTGTTAGGTCTTCGGGCACCTTTGTATATCACTACACGTGTCTCATTTTTTTGTGCTGCATTACGATATTTCTAGGTTTAATGTTCTAAAATATAAATGGTACTCTGTTTTTCTTCATAGGTTTGATGAAGTTCCTAAAGTATATAGTTGTATGAACAACAAGGTAAAAATAGACATTGTCCATAAAACACACTTTCATGAAGAAAAATTTTAGGATTTAAATAATTGTCTTCCTTAAATATAATTTTACTGATTTTTTTTTAAAGGGTCATTACACCTTAATTTTAATGAACTTTTAGTAACAAGACTTGGATATAATCAAAGGATAGTTTTTTAAAGAAAGATTTAATATTGCTTTAAATTCATATAACTCATCTCCTGTCTCATCCCTTTATATATGAAGGTAATTGGTTCCAAGGTTTTATAGGTAAAACTTGTGTAGGTAACTATTAATCTCCTATAATTTATGTGAAAACATAATTTTTTCTGTTAATGGAGAATAAGCTTGAATTCAAGCTGTTGTTTCGATAAAGTAAGTTCTTGCCGGCCTATAAAGAGTGTTATATATTAAAGGTGATGGGAGCTTTTTAAAAAAAAAATTGAAATAATAGCATGTTCTGTGAGTTTAATTTAGTATGCTTTGTGCTTTTATTTTTTCTGTTTGAAAAGTAACATTTCTAAGTGTTATCCTAATGAACTTTTTCTTTTTCCTAGTTAGAAAAGCTACTAGGAGAAATTATTTCTTGTCTACACATCAGCTACACTGGGACTTATGACAGTGAACTTCTTGAACAGATCTCGCCATTATTATGCATAGTATTTTCACACAAGAATAAACAGATTAGAAAACAAAGTGCTCAGTTCTGGAATGCCACATTTGCTAACGTGACGATGTTGATTTATCCTGAGGAGTTAAAGTATGCTAACAACAAAACTCTTTTATACAGTTACTCTGTTCTGATTGTGCATTGACATTTTGGTTTTAACATGAAATTTCCTTATGAGGGGTCATTGCAGAGGATTTCTTAGTTGAAATATTATTATTTGGAGTACATGGTGATTATTAAAATTATTTGACCCTTTGCTTTGGTCCTTAGAGTAACCTTAGTTTTAGGAACATAAAAAGCAATTTCAGATTATCCTTAACAAAAGAAATTTCCAGCAAAAGGCAGGAAATTGATGGCTGTTAAATCTAAGTGACGTGTACTTAATGTAACAGTCTACTTTTGCTCAAAATTTTGCTCAAAATTTTATGATTAAAATTTGGAAAATTGGAAAATATCTTAAAGAATAAAATTCAGAAACTGAAGAGTTTAGTGAAAAATTCAAATATTGTCTGTAATTTCTCCCAGTTTTATATATGTGGAGTAAAAAACGGTCTTTAAGTTGGCTGTATTTTGCCACTTTAAAATTATAATTAAAGTGTTCTTGTTAATGTGTCATCGTTACTGCTTACTTAAGGCATATATATTTATGTATTTTTTTGAAGACCAATACTAAAACAAGCCAAACAGAAATCTCTGCTTCTGTTGCCTGGTTTGGAAAATGTTGAAATTATTGAGGAATCCAGTGGACCATATTCAGATACAGTAAGTTGGGGGGGGGTGTTGTTTACTTTTGCATGATGTTTGAGTAGTTCTTTTATTGCGTTTCAGTGTAGTTTTAAAAAGGACAAAAGCTTAGAATGTTTTACTGAAGTGATAAACAAGTAAAACCTGAACAGAAGTGTTCCGTAACAGGAGTTTTCCATAAAGTTAGTTGTGTGGCCTAGAAAACTTAGGAATTAAGGGCAGTCAGTTTCACCATGGAGTCTCATTTAAATAATCTCTGGTTCTTGTTCATTAATGATCTTTTTTATTTAACTATGGCACCTCATGTATTGTTTTGCAGAGGTTGGAATTATTGAAATATATGGTTAAATGTTGCTTTATATAAACTGGGAATACTAGTTACTAATCCCTATGTAAGCAAGAGCTACACTTCATTTTCTAATTTCTTTGCATTGAATCTCATTCATTCTGCCAGAGAAACACATCCTTGATATCACATTATCCATTTGGACCAAGGTTACTTTGGCTAATAGTACTTGATTACTGTCTAAAGATTAAGGAGTAAAGATAGATGGGCCTCCCTGGTGGCGCAGTGGTTGAGAGTCCGCCTGCCGATGCAGGGGATACGGGTTCGTGCCCCGGTCTGGGAGGATCCCATATGCCGCGGAGCGGCTGGGCCCGTGAGCCATGGCCGCTGGGCCTGCGCATCCGGAGCCTGTGCTCCGCAACGGGGGAGGCCACAACAGTGAGAGGCCCGCATACCGAAAAAAAAAAAAAAAAAAAAGATAGAAGCACTATATACTCATCAGGTAGAACACCCTTAGGCACTTTTTTCCTATTCAACAACAAATGGAGTCTCACGGTTTTTGTTTAGAACCTTAGGAGAAAAAGTGTTATAGCTAGCTAAATGCTCTTACTTAGTTTTGGGTTTTGGGTAAAATAAAAATTCTTATCTAGACTTGTTTAGACTCCTTCAGTGTAATTTGGCCTGAAAAAGCCATATATTCTGTTGGGAGGGACCTGATAGTATTTTCTGTCATGTATGTTTTATTGTTTAAAGATTTATGGCTTTGGTTTTTCTTTTTAAAAATTTTCCAGTAATAAGAGGGATATTTGAGTTCAGTAATTCGATTCATTTTTATAGTGTTTATTTGATATATGTTATTTTCAGGATGCAAAACAACTATTGCTATATAAGTTGGAGACAACAAATCTTTGCTGTTACTGCATCAGATAGTGGCTTTCTTTTCTTTGACATGATCTTAGTAGATATGAATAGTCAAAAGAAATTTGAAATGAGTATTGATTAGACTGTAATTATCAAAATGTGAAAAGGATAAATAAAAAACATTTGCACATAGTGAAATTGTTTTACTTTTACAAAAACAGACAGAAAATTCACAGTTAAATATGAAGATAAGTGGCATGGAAAGAACCTCAAGTGGAAAAAGAGATTCTTTTTTGGCACAAACAAAGGATACAAAAGACAATATGAAACCACCAGCTAAAGTATGTTTTTCAAAGTGTATTTAATAGAACTTTTAAAATTAAAGTATATGGTAGCCTGCAAATATACAACTTCTGATGGGAAGAAAAACCTGTTAAAGACTAAATAAAAGATGAGATTGTAGGGAAATAATAAAGTGTGGCCTGGGAAGACTATTAAAATGGCATGGCAATCTAGAAGCCTTGGGAGATGATTACTTCTTAGTAAAGTTAAGTCTGCATAACACTGAGCATTTGTTTAGTTACTCGAGGCAGCAGCCCCCTTGAGATGGAATGAAACTAAATAAGATTAACTATAACATAGGTAGCATGAAAGGAGAATGTTGTAGAACTTCTGTTAATGAATTAGAAGAGAACGCATCCGCAAGACATCTGTTGTAAGCTCATATATAAAACTAAATATCTAGTAGCTAGTGGCCAATTAACCAATTTTCAGGTAATAATTTTTTCTTCCAGGACCTCCAGTAAAGGGGTGTTCTGGAATCTTGAGACCATGGCCCTGGCAAAATGAAAGACATATGTTATTTTTAAAGAGTAACTTTGACACAGTCTTGTAGCACCTGAAAAGTAGAATGAAAACAACTGTGCTGAAAACTTGTAAAAATGACATTATGGTACCAATATTATTGGTATGCAGGACATGTTATTTTGGCAACTTTTACTTAATTTGAGTAGTTAGTGCTTCAACTTGAAACTGCAGATATACTTTCCTCCTGCCAAAACACTTGATTTCTGTGTGTTGGCCTGAAAAACATTTGCCCATGCTTTTTTGGTAAGCACACATTTGCCTACCTTTTGTTTTTTTTTTTGTTGTTGTTGTTTTTTAAAGGAAATGGAGATCCATTGTTTGTTTTTTTAAATAAATTTATTTTATTTATTTATTTTTGGCTGCATTGGGTCTTCACTGCTGCACGCTGGCTTTCTCTAGTTGCAGCGAGCGGGGGCTACTCTTTGTTGCGGTGCGTGGCCTTCTCATTGCGGTGGCTTCTCTTGTTGCAGAGCACAGGCTCTAGGCGCATGGGCTTCAGTAGTTGTGGCTCATGGGCTCCAGAGCACAGGCCTCAGTAGTTGTGGTGCACGGGCTTAGTTGCTCCGTGGCATGTGGAATCTTCCTGGACCAGGGCTCAAACCTGTGTCCCCTGCCTTGGCAGGCGGATTCTTAACCACTGTGCCACCAGGGAAGTCCTTGCCTACTTTTTAAAGAGGTATAATAATTTTTATTTTCTGAGTATTTAATAGAGGCAGAATGAAAGTTAAGGACATGGTACTAATTGTTATTAACCAGGAATATTGTATGAGTTTGAACTTCAGACTTCCTAGTCATTATCAAAAACCTTTATCAGAGTGCCTGAAGAGCGATTGATTGAAGTATTGGAAAATAATTTGGAAACTCAAAATGCGCATTAACGTTTTCAATTTGCAGTTGAAACTAGAGTCTTCAACTCCAAAAGCAAAGAGTGAAATGCCTTTGGAAGAAGAAAAGTCTACTGACTTTGTGTTTATACCTCCAGAAGGAAAAGAAACAAAGGAAAGAATACTAACTGAACACCAGAAAGAAGTACTCAAAACAAAGAGGTTTGTAATACTTTTATCTTGAATTGATTACTCCATATTTACATTTAGATGTGGCAAACCATAATTTTGAGTTTATAAGATAATTTGTATACTGTGCTATATTTTAAGTGTCAAAAAGACTGTGCATAACTACATTTCATAATGTATAAGGCTGCCTTGAAACGCGCTAAATGTTTCTAAACAATTCCTTTATTGAGGTATGGGAGGAAAAGGTAGGGGAGATGGTTTCATGGAAAATCTAGAAAATAAGCATTTAAACCTTGATTTTATATTGTTGTTAAAATGTAACTAGATGTAGAATTGTAAGTTTAATTTCTAGTTGTAGCAATACCAGATAATGAAGTTGCTTATGAAAAATCCTTTTCAGGTGTGATATTCCTGCCATGTATAATAATCTGGATGTTTCACAAGATACTTTATTTTCTCAGTATGGTCAGGAAGAGTCTATGTAAGTATGGAAGTTGTTGAAGTAACTGGTTTTCTAATTTTTAATTAACAGTGTTCTAATTTATGCACTTATTTATTTCAGGGAAATTCCTACTTTAACTGAAAAATCCAAGGAAGATTCCAAGATGATATTTAAGGTATATTTGGTATTTCACATTTGGGGGTTTTTAGAATCACCCTTCCATTATTATGGAGTCTCTTATATTAATGTTAAGATTTATTGTATAATCTCTTAACTTTCCTTAGCAGACTTTAGCAGAATTATAGTCATTATATGTGTGGGTCTGCATCTGTGTGTGAGTGCATGTGTGTTTAAATGTATTTGGCTTTATTGAATACTTACAATTGGAAACACAAATTAATGGGCATCTACCATCACCTTTGGAAAGTTTGCAAAATATTGAAAGTCAGATTGCCCTTTGAATTACTAAAGCTTTACACAAAAATTTCCCCAGAAAGTCAGACTTGTTTGCTGGTTAATCTATATGTATATGTACATTTCTGTGCAGGAGGAACAAAAGGAGAGTGACATTGTCATCCCTCAACATGTCACGGAAAACTGTGGTATGGATGAACACCTTGAAAAGGCTTCCCTTTCGAATAATGAGTGTGGTTCTATTGAGGAAACCAATCCAGAAATACTGAGCAGTAATGATGCCAGAAAAAAGGCTTTAATTGTATCAAAGAAGACGCCAACTGAATGTGCATCTAGTACAGAAAATACATTTGGTGTCAGCAGTAGCTCGGTTTCTAATGCCACTATTTCTGGAACTCCTCCCCCACAGCTTACAAGTCGAAGGCAATCCTTTATTACTTTAGAGAAGTTTGATGGCTCAGAAAATAGACCCTTTAGTCCATCCCCCTTGAATAATATGTCATCAACTGTTATAGTGAAAAATAACCAGGAAGGCATGGCTAAAACAGATAATCCACCAAAAGCAAAGAAAAGAGAAGTGGCTCTTTCAAAATCTGACTCTGAAAAAACAGTGCATGGGATTAAGAGATCAGGCCGAAGGTCGAGTAAGCCTGAACCAACAGGGAATAAAAAGTCTAAGCCCTTGATGAGATCTGATCAGGAGAAAAGTATTCGGGAATCTGTTGATGGCATGGTAGCCTTAGAAAATAACCCACCTGGTTTGCTTAATCAAACAGAATGTGTATTAGATAATCAGGTTCATCTCTCTGAGTCTTCAGTGGAGTATGAGGATACGATGCTTAAACCAGCAATAGAAAATACTATACTATTAGAAAACAATACTGTAGAGGAGAAAACCGTAGAAATTAATTTGGAATCCAAAGAAAACACACCCCCAGCCATAATAACAACAGACCAAACAGTAAATGAGGATAGTCATGTTCAGATAACTCCAAATCATAAAACCCTTAGACGATCTTTAAGGCGACGTTCAGAAACAGCAGAGCCAACCACTGATAGCCAAGATAAAGAAAATAATCAAAAAAGGGAAAGACGTAAGGAAGAAGAAAAGACTCTGCAGAGGAGTCCATTGCACGTAAAAGATGATGTTTTACCTAAGCAAAAATTGATTTCTGAACAAACTGTACAGGAAAATTTAATTGAGAAAGGAAATAATTTACATGAGAAGACTTTTGGGGAAACCAGCGCTAATGCTGAAATTGATGAAAATAGAAGAAAGCCAGATCTTGAGACTACTAAATCTGAGGGAGATGGTGCCCAGGACATTGCAGATAAATCCTCTGAGAAAACAGTAAGGGGACGAACACGGTATCAAACAAGAAGAGCATCCCAGGGTTTACTTTCCAGCATTGAAAACTCAGAATCTGATAGTTCTGAGGCAAAAGAAGAAGGTTCTAAAAAGAAAAGATCTGGAAAATGGAAAAACAAAAGCAGTGACAGTGTTGACATTGAAGATCAAGAAGAGAAAATGGTAAAACAGGAATGTATAAAGGTTGAAAGTCAGACACATGATTATAAAGGGAATTCTGAAGTAAACAAAGATACAAAATCTCAGATCTGTGAAAAAAGAGAAGAAAGTAATACTGTAACTCTTCAAGATTCTACAATATCTTCAGAATTATTACAAGTTTCTGGTGATGTATCAAATACTTATGAGGGAAAAAGTAAAACTAACAAATGTGCAGAACATTCCTTTTCAAATCCTTCTGTACCAGAATCAAGTCTAAGGACTAGAAATGCCAATAAAAGATTACATAAGCGAGACTCTCTAGAAAATAGTGTGGGTGAATCCTCAAAAACAGAAACATCAGACATTTCTTTGCTTTCTGAAAAAACTCTTCAAACACTTGAATGCCAACACAAGAGAAGTAAGAGGGTGAGGAGATCTAAAGGTTGTGATTGCTGTGGAGAAAAATCACAACCTCAGGAAAAGTCATTCACTGGGTTAAAGAATACAGAGAATTATGATGTAAAAGTCAGCGAAACAAAAAAGACAGATGCGGAGACACCTGTAACTATATCAGAAACTTCTAAAGCTGATCTGTGCTCAGAAGTAAAACTTTTAGATGAGCATGATAGTGTGAATTTTCATTTGGATCTCAAGGAGGAGAATGATACTATTAATGATTCATTAATTATATCTGAAACTGAGTTGAAAGAAAATACTATTCAAGACTTTCTTCCTTCTGAAATGGTAAATTTTAAAGAAGAAACTTGTGATGGGGATTCTGAGGTAGCAATATCTCTTGAAAGCCAAGAGCCATCTAATAAAAAATGTAAAACTATTGACCCATGTTTAGGTGACTCCAAAGATATTTCACTGGAATGTTTTACTTTGGAGACCAAAGAAGAAAAGCCAGAGGCTATCCCCAAAAAGGAATTGAGTATTATAGAGAACCTTGTTAATGTTGAAGCAAATGCAGAATTGAATCCAGGAGAAGTAGATGCAATGGAATTGAATGCAGAAAATGATAAATCTGAAGCTAGCTTCTCTGAACAAAAGAGTGTTAAAACTGATATTTCAGAGGAAGAGGTAACAGAGGAAAACAGTCAAAAAACGGATGCACCTGAAGAACTCAGTGCCGACAAAGCAATAACTATGGAATTTAATTCAGGTATTGGTCATTCTGATAATACCACACCTGTAAAAGTGAGTGCTCAGTTAGAGATTTCTGAACAAATAGCAGTTGGGGAACTAGACAGAGGAAATGATGAATCTGATCCAGGCTCATCTGGAGAAATGAATGCTGAAATGGAAAATTGTGAAGAAACAGTGATTGGTGAGGTGACTACTGAAACTGACCGTGTCAATGAAACAGAGGATGAGGACTTAACTACCAAAGCCTCTAAGCCTATAGAAGCTGAAACAAAGAGATTGAATGTAGAAATCGATAGCTCTGTTCCCAACACACTTGAGATGAGCACTGAAGAAAGAAAGGTTGACTCTAATAAAACTGAAACAAATATTGAACCTAATAAATTTGAGGAGACAAAATTAGGTGACAGTCAGATGGTAGCAGGAAATGATGGAATTTTACCGGAAGTTCACCATACTTCCGAGAAAGTGGAGGAGACACCACAACCTCTGACAGCTGAAACAGCTGTTTCTGAACTGGTATCAGAAGACAATAATACATCTCCTCAAAAATTAAGGGATCTTGATCCTTTACTCATGTCAGCAAATGACAGTCCTAGTGGCATGCAGACACGCTGTGTCTGGTCTCCTTTGGCTTCTCCATCCACCAGCATTTTAAAGAGAGGACTAAAAAGACCCCAAGAAGATGAAGTCTCATCACCTGTTCACAAGGTAAGGGGATTGAGGCTGAATATTAATGAGTCCGTGTTTAATTGGAATATTTTGACCATATGGTGATACCTGGTGAATGATAGGATATTAGGTTTATATGACCATTCATTTTGAGTATTTACCATGGTGGCTAGGGAAAAGGGCAGGTAGAAGGAAAGGTTGAGAAAGGAGACTGAAGCCCTTTAAATTTATTTATTTATTTATTTAATTTATTGCTTGCTTGCTGCGTTGGGTCTTTGTTGCTTCCCATGGGCTATGTCTTGTGGCGAGCGGGGGCTACTCTTCGTTGCAGTGCGCGGGCTTCTCACTCTGGTGACTTCTCTCGTGCGGAGCACGGGCTCTAGGCCTGTGGGCTTCAGTAGTTGTGGCACACGGGCTTCAGTAGTTGTGGCACGCGGGCTCAGTAGTTGTGGCTTGCAGGCTCTAGAGCGCGGGCTCAGTAGTTGTGACGCACGGGCTTAGTTGCTCCGCGGCATGTGGGATCTTCCTGGACCAGGGCTCGAACCCCTGTCTGCTGCATTGGCAGGCGGATTCTTAACCACTGCACCACCAGGGAAGTTCCTGAAAGCCCTTTAGATATTCCTTTATTTCAGGACACTAAGCTACAGATCTTCATACAACCATCACCATTGTTCATTTTTTGCAAACTTGATAATCTCTCATGGTGATTTTTTTTCTGCTCTTCGTACCATAATATATGAGGAAACACTTAGAAACTGATAAAGTAGCTTCAGGTAGCACTTACTATGTACTAGGACATTATGCTGTTTCACATTTAAGTATTTATATAAACTTATTTTCAGACATTGTCTAATTAAAAAGAAAAAAAAGGGGCTTCCCTGGTGGCGCAGTGGTTGAGAGTCTGCCTGCCGCTACACGGGACACGGGTCTGTGCCGCAGTCCGGCAAGATCCCACATGCTGCGGATCGGCTGGGCCCGTGAGCCATGGCCGCTGAGCCTGCGCGTCCGGAGCCTGTGCTCCGCAACGGGAGAGGCCACAACAGTGAGAGGCCCGCGTACCGCAAAAAAAAAAAAATAAAAAATAAAAAAATCTCTTTAGGCTGTGCATTCATTAATTTCTGGATATGATTTCATTTGTAATTACTTTATGTCCCCATCTTCTTCACTAAAGTTTATCTACTTTGGTTTGTAAACATATGGATTACCTATGTATCTGCTTTAACCCCTGGCCCTGTGACTTGCACATAATTTGTTGCACAAATACAATATAAAAAGGAAAAGTTGCATGTGCTTACATAACTCAACTTGTCCTCTCTAGTAAAGTAGATGTTTTGAAAAAGTACAATGTAGGCATTCCTTAACTTAATTTTGAAACTGAACCTACCGTTTACTGTAGAATACATGTGTTTATGTATACAAATGTGTATGTATAAATATAATTATACTGGCACTTAATTTTTGCCTTTAGCCAGCACATTTTGAAGACTTCCCCTAGATATACTGAAAATTCTAATATTGAGAATTCAGAGATTAGTTCTTGGGAAGACTTAACACCACTTGAGGTTTTTTCAGTTTGGTCTTGGTTTGCTTTTGTTTGGGGGCTCTTACTATTATTATTATTTTTTAATCTTAAGCTTAAATAGGCCATAAGGTAAAATGTATTTGATTTCTTCAGTATACTTTAGATGGTTAATATCAGTTAACTAGTCATGTTTTTGTTTGATAGTAGCTCATTTAATTTTTATTTAGGCAACAGTACAACATACAGTAGTTTTCTGTAGCAGATATGTACAAAATCTGCCCAGTCTTTTGGGAGTCAAGACCAGGAGGCGTTTATATACATATTTAATGGTTTAAGTGCTCTGTTACTGATATCAGATAGCTGAATGAGTGAATAAAGAGTTTAGAAGAGGCCAAAATGACTTCAAGCTGGGCTAAGAAAGACAAAAAAAGCCACCCAATTGCTGTGATTCTTGAACCCTCAGAGTTAAGAACTGAGCTCAGTAAGATATACCAGAGGCTAGTTAGTACTGCCTCTGCCTCTTTACCTTGTTCTTTACAGTCCATAGTAAGCCTGTAAGGTTAATAGAATTTGATTATACAACTTTAACTGTCACATGCAATTTCATTAAGTTTCTGCTGCTATCCTTCTTTCACTCTGCTTGTTGCTGTATTATGCAGTTTAGACCATAGATAATTGGAATGACCCTTGGTCTTGAGTAATATCTATGAAAGCAGTCACCAGGAAGAACTACAACTATGTGCAGTTGGCTTCTAGTGAAATAAATTAAGCTTCACATTCTATTTTTGGCTAACCTTATAATGAGAATTTACAGTGTTTTTTTTTTTAAACTTTTAATTTTGTTAAATAAAAACATGGCCTATGTTTTCAGGTTCGCCGTGTCTCCTTTGCAGATCCTATATACCAGGCAGGATTGGCAGATGACATTGATAGGCGATGCTCTATTGTTAGGTGCCATTCTTCAAATAGTTCTCCCGTAGTAAAAAGTGTTAAAACTTCACCTACTGCGCAATCTAAGGTAAGCTGTAGGCTTTAAAAAATACACATGCAGACAGAATTGTGTTGGGTAATTTGTCTTAAAATTAACTACTTAAGAAACAAACTTACTTGGTTTGGTTTATTGTTCTTTTGTCTGCTTACTTGGTAAGCAGACATGAAGAGAAGAGGTGGTAAGAGGCAATGATGATCCAGCAAGTCATTGATCCAGTAATATTGTTACCTTTTACATTTTCTGAAAATTTTAAGACATTACTGCAGGCTTAAGTTGTGAAAATAAAGTTGTAAAAATTTACAGTTATCTAGGGTTCTGAGTTTTTTTTTTCTCCTTTCTTCTATCTAGCATAATACTACTTCAACCAAAGGATTTCTGTCCCCAGGATCACGTAGCCCTAAATTTAAGAGCTCAAAGAAGTGTTTAGTAAGAAGTGCTTTAGTTTTCATGCAACTTTATATTTTTATGTTCAGTCAGGTGACCTCTATTTAACAGCTTTTGAAATTTATTCTAAGATTGCAGAAATGGCTAAGGAATCTGTGCCATGCCCAACAGAAAGTGTTTACCCTGCTTTGGTGAACTGTGTAGCACCAGTTGACATCATTTTACCTCAGATTACGTCCAACATGTGGTAAGTGGTTATTTAGGCTTCTGGCTTATACCTAGAGATGCCACTTACTTAAGAGGGATATTTAAATGATCAGGGTTCTCATGTTTAGAATTGATTTATATGTACTTTCACACACTTTGTTTTAGAAATAAATGAAAATACAGCTGGGAAGATGGGTGAGATATGGCAATAATAGAAGCATTGATCATAATACAGTAATGGCTAAGATAATTGTGTGCTTAATATTTGCCAGGTTTTGCATACATTATCTTATTTAATCCTAATATAAATACTATAAGGAGTATAATTAGTTCCACTTTATAAGATATTTGTAAAGGTTAATCTTGCTTAAGCCAGGTATACACATCAGATTCAAATTTTGTTTTAAAGTAAATGCAATATGCCTGTCCTCAGAGTGGGCTAGGTGGGTCTATATAAATTCAGTTATAATTGAGCTTAAATCAGGAAATTCAATTGGATAGGTCCTTACAAACAATAAATATAAAACTATATGACATTTTTCCTGTTTCTGTCATCTCTTTAGGGCAAGAGGACTGGGACAACTCATTAGAGCCAAGAATATAAAAACAATTGGTGATTTGAGTACTCTTACAGCATCTGAAATAAAAACTCTTCCTATCCGTTCTCCAAAAGTGTCTAATGTAAAAAAGGCTCTCAGAGTATATCATGAGCAGCAGGTAAAAACTTAGATGTTAGTCATAACATCGCGTATAAATAAATGATCAAGCAATACAGTTACAGAAGTTTGCATTTAAACTATTCTTGCTTAAAAAGCTCATTTTATATGATACCTTATCTTCCCTTCCCCTGCAGTTAAGAGTAACTTAAAAGATTCATTTATAATTCCATAGATTTGCTCATTTTGTACTGTTACTGTGTATAATACCTCTTTATTCTTTGAATTCAATTTTCCTACCCTCTTATCTCTTATTTCCACCAAATAGGTGATTAGTTTCATGGCTGCCATTTCTAAAACCTAGATGTTCAAATCTAAACATTTACAAAAATCTTGCAGATTTGTAGTTAACAGTATTTTGATTTGATATCCAGCACAATTGTGGTCAATTTTTTTTACTTGTTCTTCCTATCAGCTTTTAACACAAACATTTTAAGTCATGGACATTTCTCAAGATTCTTATGAAAGCCAAGATTCTTTTGCCGTATAAAAATGTATCAATATATGGAAAATTTTGTATATCATTTCAGAAGAATTCACAGACTCTCCTGAAACCCATTATGTATTCATTGATACTATGGAAAACTGTGAATATATGAAAAATAGGGTTTGTTAAGGGTGAAAGCCGGTGTTCTATTAGAATTTCTGGGACTGGAGTTTGCAGACTACTGAAGACTTCTGCTGTATTCGTGAAAGTCCTTGATTTAGTATTAATTTTACTTGATCTTTAAAAACATTTAACCAGTGGAACAAAAAAAATGATTGGTAATTTTCAGTTTGATAGCTGAAGCATTTCAACTGCTTGAGATCCAGCCACATACCATAAAATTCACCCACCCAAAACACACAATTAAGTGGTTTTTTAGTATATTCACAAAGGTACACAACCCTCACCAAGACCTAAATTTAGAACATTTGTTATTACCCCGAAAAAAAAAACCCCTGTACTCATTAGCAGTCACTCTGCATTTTCACCCCCAAGGCAACCACTAATCTTTGTAGATTGCCTATTGTGGACAGTCTATAAAAGTGGAGTCATATAACCTGTAGTCTTTTGTGAATGACTTCTTTAACTGAGCATAATGTTTTCAAGGTTCACAGGTATTAGTACTTCATTCCTTTTTATGGTTAAATAATATCCCATTCTATGGCTATACAGCGTTTTGGTTATCCATTCATCACGTGAACATTTGGGTTGTTTACACACTTTCTTATTATGAATATGCTATTAGGTACATTCATATACAAGTTTTTGTGTGGACATAACGTTCTTTATTTCTCTTGGGTATATATGTAGGAATCTAATTGATCGGTCATATGGTAACTCTAACGTTCTGAAATTAGTATTTTCTCAATCAACAATCAGTAAGCCCTGGGAATACCTTTGAAAATTGTGTTCTTTTTAAAAAAAGAAGTCCATATATTATTTAAGCTTGGAAATCTCTGCCTTAGATTTGCTTTTCCCCTGTTCCTCAACCTGGGGAATACAGTGTAGTTTTTCATGGCTACCATTTGCAATACTTCTTGACAAGTCCATTAGGAAATATTATAAACCCCATAACCACCTCTTTGAAAAAATAGTGCTATGTAATGCTATTTTTGTGTTGTTAGTAGAACATGGGTTCTTAGCAGTATTAGCTAAGCTTATCATGTAATGGGCTGTGAAACATAGTATGTCAGATTGTTTTCCAGCATTAGTGGTCCTGTTACTATTAGTCCTGTTAAAAATTACTTTCAATTTGTCGCTTTTGTTTTTGTTTTTACTGGTCTGAATGTATAAATCAAGGTGAAGTCTCGTGGACTAGAAGAGATTCCAGTTTTTGATATTTCCGAAAAAACAGTAAATGGAATGGAAAATAAATCTATTTCTCCTGATGAAGAAAGACTTGCCTCAGGTATATTTTAGCAAAGTGGGACAATTTTATAAGATCAGCTGACTTTATTGAAGAAATATTTTGTTATTGTGCTTTTAGTTTTAATTTGACCACGCCCTGTGAATTAGACAAGTATTTTTTTGTGTAATAGTTGCCAAGTATGTGAAAAAATAACTGATACGACTTCAAGTATGTCTAGTTGCTTTTTCTCTCATTGTCAACTTCTACTCTATCAGGGTCTCAAATGAGGATATAAACTATAAACATTGCATTCCAGTTATGTTGTTCATAAAAATGAAGTAGTCATGATTTCTTTAATGGCACAGAATAAGCTATGGTAATTTTTCTGTTGCCTGTTCTCTTCATCTTGAGCAGGTATACCTCAGCCTGCACTCTTAATTTGAAACCTGGGCACTTAAATTTTTATTACCTTAAAAGGAGAGAGATATAATTTAAGATTTATCTGGAATAGATTTAATTGTGCTTTTTTCCTTTCTTTTAGATTTAATTGATCCTGTTGCTTTAGAGACTCCGTTATCTAAAAATCTTGTGGCCCAGATTAGTGCACTTGCTCTTCAACTAGATTCAGAAGATCTCCATAATTATTCAGGAAGCCAGCTATTTGAAATGCATGAGAAACTTGGTAGCATGGCAAACTCCATAATTAAAAATCTGCAGTCACGTTGGAGGTCACCAGCCCATGAAAATTCTATTTAGTGTTTTAAGAGAAAATTGAAGTTTAAAAAAATCACTGGATTTGTTGATTCATAAAGTAAGTTCTAAAATATAGCACAATTTCAGACTGAATGTTTGCAAAGTTGGTAACATTTCAAACGCTGAAGGGCAATGTCTTACTAAGTTCAGTTTTGTAAGTGAGATCATTTTTTCCTGTATAACATGTTTTCTTGGCTGCTATGCGTAGTTTCTCCAAAAATTTAAATATTGAAATGTGAAAGCAAAAACTAAATAGCGTACATTTTATTTCACTTACTCATGCGTATTTTAATGGAACATTTTATGTAATATACCTGTTCTAAGTAAGTAAAAATGAAAATTTTTATTTGAACTTTTTGCTGAACTGATAAGGTATTTATACTTGATTTCCTTTTTTAAAATTTACATTTGTTGTGCCTGAGGTTTAAGAAATTTGTTCTTGGTAAAACACCCCAAATGAGATGCAAGAGAATCTTTTGGAACGCTTTCCACAGACATCAACGTTATTTGGACAAGAAAATATTTATATTTCAAGAAAAAGATCAAAAGTTTCAACTTCTGGGGTTAAATATTAAAGCAGAATTTACTAAAATTCCATTCATTTGCGTTAGCAAATATTTGTTCAGCAGCATTTGCCTGTGAAAATATACTCTTATGAGACATATAATATTCATCTAAAAATGCACGACTATTTGTACATTATGTATAGATTAAGTTTTTAATTTATAAATTTCAGTCTTCGTTAATTGCATGAAGTTTTTTCCTGCAGCTTCTTGTGAATACCTTTGTTTAATAGAAACATAATTTTGTATATATTGAATACTGAGATATCAGTATGGATGGTAGAAGTGCTTCATGGGCTTGCTGCAGATGTTTGTAGGATTCAGTCTCTACAAATAAAACAACAAATAGTTTTGTACTTAGTTAATAGTGTTAGTTAAAACATATGTTTATTTTCTAAAGTAACCAGAAAGAGTAAAGTAATAGAAATGAGAAAGTGTTACATGACAACTTTGCCATTCATTCCCATAACCTTCCCCTGCAACCCCCATCCCTTTTGGTTTAGAAGAAGGTATCAGCCACTAGAAAGTGTGCCTCATTACATTTCTCTTTAATGGGGATTTAGCTTGAGTATTTTCATTATAACTTGGACCATAAGAAATCTAGAGTTTATCTGCTCTTTTTACCTATACTTAAAGCAAACTTGGGAGAAATTTGAAACTGTTCTTTCAAAATATTTATGTTTTTCCGAGTAAAAAAGTAGGGTGTATGTAATTAAACCATTTGTAGATTTTACCAACTAGTATTAGTGCCTGACTTTCCCATATTTGTTTCATCTTTTTAACAGTGAGAGTATTTCATTTGTTTTTGAAATAGAATGAGTGAGTGATCTTCTCAGTTTCAGACTTATTTAGAACTAACCCTTACTTGAAAAGGCACACATTCTTCAGCAACTTTCTAGAAAGTTTAATCCTTGTGTCTTGGTTAGCTTTACATTCAGAAGGGGGCTGCCACCCAGTCACTGTAAAAGTTGGTTTTTATTTAATAATAAATCCAGTATCAGTACATCACAAATATTTTAGGGTCTAAGTGATATTTATATGCTGAGGATGATTTTAAAAGAAATTCTGGGACCACTGAACTGAGGATTGTAGCTTGAAGAAATAACTAATGAAAAATTAGGAATTTTTTTAAACATTTATAATTGTGGTTTAAATTGTCTATCATTTATTTCCCAAATTGTATTTGACAGTAAAGAGGCATATATGTTTTTGCGAACATGTGTAAGAAGGGATGTGTATGTGTGTTGAGAGGAGTCAGAATTAGCTCATTTCATGACTTCGTATCTTAATATTTGTGTGAACTAAACTTACTTGCTGGTGGGGAAGTTCTTGGGAAGGTGAACAGTATAGCAGAAAATGTGACCAAAATGATTACCATTTACTTAAATCACTGAGTTTGATGCAAGCACAGATTTTAGTTTTAAAACATTGTGGTTTAATAAGGATATATTTTAAAATATTTGAGGGCAAAAACCAGTTTGCTAAGTCTTCATTGTTGATATAGTTATAAGTGTGTATGTGAGGCACCTTATTTTCAATTTTCTTGCCTTAAAATTTTCTGAGTGATTTTTTCTCTGAGAAATTTTTTCCTGAGTGATTCCAGAAGAGCTGAAAGCATTAATATTCCTTGATCAGCTCCAGTGTGTGTTGTTTCACTATTAAAGTGAAATCAGTTTTTTTCAAATAATTCCTAATGGTTAATAAAACATGGCAAACATTACTAAGAACACTCAAATGTGATTTCTTATTTTATGCATTTATAAAGAATCTAGTTGAATGCAGAGCCATAGTACAATTTTCCATGTTCCAAAATGGATTTCATAGTGGATTTAAATTTTCATTATTTCAGTGAGTCCATTATTAAAGATGCTCTGCTATTTGAACAAGTTCGAAAGCCAGTGTTGAATAGTGGAGAGCTTTTGCTCAAGTAATTATGCAGTAGGATAATACAGTCAAAAATAAGATTGAAATGTGAACTTTATAAGTATGGTAACCCTGACATTGCCCATGATTCATTCTTTCTGTGCAGCTTGGTGTAGTAGTCAGGGATTCTGTTACATATTTAAGAATCATAAAAATGTCAAGAAAGTTGGGTTATATCTTGCCTTAAATAAAGGTGGCAGGACAAGAAATGAAAGTTTGGAAAAATGGGAGGAGTATGTGGAAAACATACAAGTAGAGTTTTGTTTTTAAAGGAATGAGTAAAAATAAGTGCTGTTTCAAAGGCAGGCTTAGTTGAAATTTACCAAAAATACGAGTTACAGTGTCACATTTTTCTCTTAATGCCATTCCTTCCAACTTTGACTTTATAATCCACTAAGAAAAGCCTAGATTCCATCTCATATTCTTCATAATTGATTTGCAGGGAGATAATTTATGAGCTAGGCTTGGAGACCATAAAATAGCAGTTGTTAATAATTATTAGGCTAAGACTTGAGTCAGGGGAGTTGTCTGCTTGCTCATTAGTTCAGCACGTGTCCATTTTATCCCTAAGCCATTAGAAAGGTCTTGTATGTTGTATACAAACATTAGAGTGAAGTTCTGACTCTTAACATAGTGCTTCTCAAACTTGCATGTATTTGTAAAAATGCAGATTCTGATTCCGTAGGTCTGTGATGGGGGCCTAATAGTTCATGTCTAACAATTCCCATGTGATCCATACAAATGCTGATGTGGACTGCATTTGTGGTCGTCAGCATAAGAGGCTTCAAGATCTAAATTAAATTAGGTTTTGGTATCCCAAGCAGATTTAAGTCCTTAGAATTATTGCCACAAAAGATAAAAGCTAGTCTTTTTTAAAGAAACTTTTTCAAATGTTTGAATTGAGGATTCAGGTTGGTCTTGAAGACTTCAAATTACAGTTCAAAAATTTAAATAAAATTGTAAAAGGTAGAATTTTGCCTCATTTGGAGCCTTTTAAATATGGAAGATAAATATTTTATGTTATAATGAACCTTATTTAGTAGTTTGGACAATATGAGCCTTACGAGTATATGTGAATTATGTTCTGATTTTTTTGTTAATATAAAGGTAAATTTTCACAATATTAGAGGTGCATTTAGAAGGCAAGATTTCATTTAGAGACTAAGTTATGGGACTTCATTATTTCATTAATAAACCTTGAAAACAGACTACCCCTAACTAAGTTTAATTTGGCAGTAAAGTTAGTGCTGTAATAAGTCAATTCTGACAAATGTGCCTTATAATCATTTCACTGAAGACCTCTGGTGACTGCTGCGACATTACATGGTTAAAACTTCCTGTTTTGTTGTAAACTGGAGTTGAAAGAGTTGAATAATCTGATTTTCCAAAATGAGTTTTTCTTGGCATTCTGTTAAGATGTTATATTTCCTTCATATTTAAATACTTTTATTGTAAGAGCTGCCCTCATCCAAAGCACTTAAGGAAACGTCGCCAGAAGTTAAGTAATGGGTTTTAAAAATAGATTATCAAAGTTTACTGATAGCTCAATCTGTGAAACAGATCTGGTCTTTGTGGTTTCTCATGGCCCAATTAATGATGTCTATTATATGCCAGGTTTTGTATATTGTTTCTTGAAAGTATCCATTAAAATCTGAGTCATTTGGATTTGAAGATCTATAGATACTTAATAGAGTAGTAGTCTGATACAATTATGAGTGTCTACTTAGTTCTTGGAATAGAATATTAAATTTTACAATGTGGTCTTTACCGTTTTTTTCTTCATATGCCAATCCTTTCACCAAAGAACAGTTAAAATCAAGTGCTGAACTGTAAATGCTTACTCCCCTGAAATATACCATTAGAATAAAAGATAACCTCTCTCTTTGCATGTGAGTATAAAATTAAAGATAGTATTTTAAATTGATGTCACATGGAAGAAGAAAGCCTACATAGCTTTTGGTCTTCTACTTGTAGTAGAGGGAACAATATCTTTACACTACAGTGTACCATTTTATAACTGGATGAAGCTAAGCTTATCAGATGGCAAACTTATATGCTGATAGAGATTGATGCGCTGATAAATGATGAAGAGAAAGGGAAAGACAAATTGAGCTGAAATAGTAATAAAGCAATTAGGTCATTAAGTACAGAGACAAACCGTTCTGTGTATTTTGAAAATAACTGGCAGCCAGTGGTCCCTGAGTTATCGTATACATAATACAGTACCATAATGTTCATAAAGCCCTTGAATAATTATTTAGAAATACATTATCATTTAATACTCTGACCCCCCATCAGTAAATAATTTCCAACAAAAGACAGTGTTACTTCTTAGATGGATAAGCTGCATATAACTAGAAAGTTCACTTTCAAAATAAAATGTCATGGAACCGAAAATGGAATGTATAATAGCTATTTTGATACTTAGTTGAATAGTTAATAGGAGTCTGAGGAATTTTTTATTTTTATGGAATGGAAATTTCTAATAGAAAAATGGAATTAAGAATCGATTTTGAGTATAGGAAACGAAAGACGGCAGTTTTGCCTAGTAAGTTTAAAGAGCAGAGGTTGACAGACTACAACCTGCCTCCTCTTTTTTACTGGACTTTTTTTTTTTTTTTTTTTTTTTTGCAGTACACGGGCCCCTCACTGCTGTGGCCTCTCGCGTCACGGAGCACAGGCTCCGGACGCGCAGGCCCAGCGGCCACGGCTCACGGGCCCAGCCGCTCCGCGGCACATGGGATCCCCCCGGACCGGGGCACAAACCCACGCCCCCTGCATTGGCAGGCGAACTCCCAACCACTGTGCCACCAGGGAAGCCTGCCACCTCTTTTTTACATCTAACGAGCTAAGAGTGGTTTTTACGTTTTCTAAATGGTTGAAAAAAGCAAAAGAATAGTATTTTGTGGCACATGAAAATACATAAAATTAAAATTGTATTGTTTGTAAATAAGGTTTGACTGGGATACGGTCATGCTTATTTACATATTTGGCTGCTTTCCAGCTACAGCGGTAGAATTGAGTAGTCTGAAGGACTGTGGTGGCTTGTAATATCAAACATACTACTATCTGACACTTGACATAAAGTGTGCCAGTCCTTGACATAAGGGATAGATTTCATACATGGCAGTTTGGCTACTTCTGGCTGGCAGGATAAGAATATTGATTTAATTTCTATTGCCATTATTTAGATTTTATTTTATAAAATGGGTTCCCCTGGTTCCATTTATATCTTACCATTGCTCAAATACACATATACTAGGAGATACTAGTATTTTTTACGTACGCCTTTTTCTCCCAAACTCTTAAAACATTGTTTTGTGTTTGCCATGGATATTAAGGGACCTGATGTGTGAAGGAAAGGCATGTGGCACTAATTGGTTAAATCACACCTGTAAAACAATTGGGGCTTTGGGGAGTTTGCTTTCTGTGTTGTTGAGTAATGGATCGCTTTCAATATAAACACTACCTCCTGTGGATAGACTTGACTAATGTGCACTTAGAAAAGGACTGAGAGAAGCCAAATCAGTCATTTATTAGCCCTGTAATATTTTTGTTTTCATCACTTGATAAACTCTAAGAGAGCTTAGTTTTACATTCAGAAAGTATTTATATTTGATAAGTCAAATGATTTAAGTTGAAACTTCACAGAAGTACCTGTTCATTCCTCAATTGACTGTACTAGTAGATGGGAAATAAGGGTGCAGTCAGTTTTGTTTGTGTAATGCTTTATACAACGTTTGAAGCAGGTAGACCTATACTAAAATTGTATTTTCAGGTTCATTATGACTGAGTGGAGGGAGGGAGAATCTGTGTCTGATCCACAGTAAAACTTTCATAATCTGTTGAGAGTTGACTGTTATCACTTGCCAATTGAAACTGGACATTGAAACATTTTTAAAGAAATGCACTTTAATCTGAAATAAAACTAAAAAAATAAATTCTGGTACTTGTTGTTCTTTGGTTTTTGTTTTTTTAATTTTTGTGTTTCAGTGAGGCCTCCTGAAATGAATGAGAATAACATAATCCAGATACCAGCCTAAAAGTGAGCATTGTATTCCTCCATGAGCACATGAACCATTCATATTCTTCCCCTCTTTATGGCCTATTTTTAACCATAGAGGATCTCTATTTTATTCATGGTCTTATGGGTTCCACACACTTCTAAATCCATACGTTTTTTTAAAAAAATTGAAGTATAGTTGATGTACAATATTGTGCTAGTTTCAGGTATACAGCAAAGTGGTTCAGTTATATATATGTTTTTCAGGTTATTTCCATTATAGGTTATTACAAGATATTGAATATTATTCCGTGTTACACAGTAAATCCTTGTTGCATATCTACTTTATGTATAGTAGAGTTTATCTCTTAATCCATACTTCTCATTTATCCCTCTTCCTCCCTCCCTGTCCCCTTTGTTAACCATAAGTTTGTTTTCTATGCCTGTGAGTCTCCTCCTGCTTTGTATAAAGATTCATTTGTATTATTTTATAGATTGTGCATATGTGATATCATATAATACTTGTCTTTCTCTCTCTGTATGATATTTTCTGCATCCATCCATGTTGCAAAGGGCGATATTTAGTTCTTTTTTATGGCTAATATTCCATTGTGTGTGTGAGATCTTATATATATATATATATATATATGTGTGTGTGTCACATCTTAAACTAATCGTCTGTTGATGGGCATTTGGGTTGTTTCTGTCTTGGGTATTGTAAATAGTGTTGCTGTGAATGTTGGGGTGCATGTATCTTTTCTAATTAGTTTTCGTCTTTTCCAGATATATGCCCAGGAGTGGGATTGCTGGATCATACGGTAGTTCTATTTTAGTTTCTTGGAACCTCCATACTGTTCTTCATAGTGGCTGCACCAATTTACATTCCCACCAACATTTCTGCACACCATCTCCAGCATTTATTATTTGCAGACTTTTTGATGATGGCCATTCTGACCAGAGTGAGGTGGTACCTCATTGTAGTTTTGATTTGCATTTCTCTAATAATTAGCAGTTTTGAGCATCTTTTCATTCGCCTGTTGACCATCTGTATGTCTTCTTTGGAGAAATTTCTGTTTAGATCTTCTGCCTGTTTTTTGATTGGGTGGTTTGGTTTTTTGGTATTGAGTTGTGTGAGCTGTTGGTATATTTTGGAAAGTAACCCCTTGTTGGTTGCATCATTTGCAGATACTTTCTCCCATTCCGAGGTTGTCTTCGTTTTGTTCATGGTTTGCTGTGCAAAAGCTTAAAGTTTGATTAGGTCCCATTTGTTTATTTTTGCTTTTATTTCTTTGCCTTAGGAGGCTGTAAATCCATACTTTTAAAGTAAGGGGAAAAAACCCCGAAATACTTAGTGATGTTGAAAAATACTGTATTAGTTTACTATGGCTGCTGTTAACAGCCACAAGCTGAGTGGCTTAAATAACAGAAATTTATTGTTTTGGTTCTGGGGGCTAGAAGTCTGAGATAACTTTGTCAGCAAGTGTTGGTCCCTTCTAAGGGCTGTGAGGAAGGCTGTTCCATCCCTGTCCCCTAGCTCCTGTGGTTTGCTGGCAATTTTTGGCTTTCCTGGCATGTAGAAGCATCACCCCAGTCTTTGCCTTCATTTTCTTTCTTTTTTTTTTTGTTTGCGGTATGCGGGCCTCTCACTGTTGTGGCCTCTCCCGCTGCGGAGCACAAGCTCCGGACGCGCAGGCCCAGCGGCCATGGCTCACAAGCCCAGTCGCTCCGTGGCATGTGGGATCTTCCCAGACCGGGGCACGAACCTGTGTCCCCTGCATCGGCAGGCGGACTCTCAACCACTGCGCCACCAGGGAAGCCCCTCTGCCTTCATTTTCATGTGTACTCTTTGCTCTTGAGTCTCAGACACACATTAAGAAGCTTTAGGACAGCAGTATTACTACAGCTCTGAAGTAATGTGGACAGATCTTTTGCTTTTTAGAAAGGATAGTCTATAAACTTAAGCACAAGCCATTATTGGTTGGCACTCCACCCTTTGCCCATGCCTTTGCCACAAACTGCCAGCCCACTGGATACAGACGGGGAAGATCCCCTTTGGGATCCCACAGCTCCCACAGCTGTGGGATCCCACAGCTCCCACAGCTGTTGGATCCCACAGCTATTTCTAAAGCATTATAAGTGAAGCCATAAGGAAAGCTTGCTGAACACAAGTATGGATGGAGTTTTGAGAAAGTCTACACTTGTGCATTTTTTTTTTTAATTGAAGTATAGTTGATCTACAATGTTGTGTCTGGTGCATTTAACAGTACTTTTTTTTAAGTTTAATTTTTTTAGTGAAGTCTAGTTTCAGGGGTTTGCTTTTGTTGAAGTTTTTATTTGTAGATCTTTAAAAATAAATAATGCTCATTCCATCAGTGGTGTTTGTTTGTTGCAGAATTGCAGATTTTATTAGTTACTAGCTTAACACCAGTTTATATTGACTATCAGCTTTATAACTTCAGAACTGGATTAGAAATAAGAGTGTCAGCAGTCAGCAAGGAAAAGGTGAATATCTCTGCCATTTTTTTAAAAAATGTGTTTAACATGTTTAGAACTCTTGATTTAGAAAAGAAATACTGTTAAACATTTTCATAATGGAGAAAGATTCTGGGTTGATGCAACAGTAATACAACAACAATGCAGAAACTTTAAAAATGTCTATTCTGAAATTAAATGTTTTAAAACCCAAAGGAAAATTTAATAATGGCAATTAAAAGACCTATGGGTTTAATGTTGTCTCAAGTTTTATGTGCAAGTCCAGAAGATAGAAGTCTAGTTTAATAATTGGACAGATTAGTTGTACTAACCTTTGTTTCACTGGTGAATATTGGGGTACATATAGAAACAAGTTAAGGGATGGTACAACCATGAATCATACTGACACAAAAAGCACTACGCAGCTTCAGAACTCGGGGAATAGTGGAGAGTCTAAACAAATGCTGACGGCAAGATTTGTAGGTGCTGTAGACAGGTGCAGTGCTTTGAAGTTCCTAAATAGCTTCAACATAATTGGCTGGGAGCATGCCCGTCCTGCCAGTCCTCTGCACGGTGCCATACATCCAACCTTCATCAACAGTTTGAACGTTTACAATGGCATCTCCATCTTTGAAGGACACCTCATCTGCATCTGCAGCCATATAGTCATACATGGCACGGAAGATTTTCTATTGGTAAAGACGAAAAAGGGAAATATATATTAGATTTGCAACAATTAACCCGAACACCTAATTTTAGTTTCCACCAACTTAACTTGCACAAAACAGAATGTGCAACTACCTACCACCAAAACTAAAAGACAACTCACAAACTAGGAGAAAATATTTGCTAATCATACATCTAATAAGGGATCACTATCCAGACTATATTAAAAAAAACTCCTATAATTCAATACTGAAAAGGGACAGGGGCAAAGGATATGAATTCTCCAAAGGAGATGATAAACCAAGAGCCAATAAGCATGTGAAAAGATGCTCGACATCGTTAGTCACCAGGAAAATGCAAAACTACAATGAAATACCCCTTCACACACACTGGAATGGTGGTAATCGAAAAGATAGAATTGGGGAGGATATGGAAAAACTTGAATCTTTATAAATCGCTGGTGGGAAAGGAAAATGGTGCAGACACTTTGGAAAACAGTTTTGGAAGTTCTTCCCATTTTAAAAGTTACCGTGTGACCTCGCAATTCTACTCCTAGGTATATACACAAGAGGAATGAACATAAGTCCACATAGTAACTTGTACACCCATATTTATAATGGCATTACTTGTAACAGCCAAAAAGTGGAACTAGCCCAAATGCCCACCAACTGATGAACGAATAAAGAAAAGGTATTCCCATACAATTAAATATTTGCTAATAAAAAGGGATGAAGTACTGATATATGATACACCATGGATAACCTCAAAACATTAAGAAGCCAGTCACAGAAGACCACATATTGTATGATTTCATTTATATGAAATATCTATTCCAAATAGGCAAATATATACAGAAAGTACATTAGTGGATGTTCTAATCTAGTGTTTTGGAGAAAATTAAAAAATCATAGCAATATTGCATGTTTTTCTCACTTGGGGAATTTGGGAGTATACCAGTAGTAAAAGTTTCTGGAAAGCTAACCTCCACAATGTTTTTTTTTTTAAAAAGAATTGTAGCATGGTGGGAAAGGAAACGGGCATTACTAACCAACAGGCATAAAGTTTCAGTTAAGCAAGATGAATAAACCCTAGAGATCTGTTCTAGAGATCTCTAGGGATCTGTACATAACCTTGAATCTATAGTAAACAATAATGTATTATACACAAAAATATAAGCGTAGGTTGATCTCGTGTTCTCACAACAATGAAATAAGGTTTTTAAAAATAGTAACAATTTAGAGAGAAAAAATTTGAAAGTGCCCAAATTTTCTTCATAGGAGCAGTCACTGGTTAGTAATTTGGTATGAGACCTACATATTTTTCCCTAGCATTCTGAAATATACACAACATATATTCACATTCAAGGATAGGTTCCCCCCTGCCCCACATAAGTGGAATACTACTATAAATAGTATTCTCACTTGTTCCTTCCATTTAATATAGCTTGGAAGTCTTTCCATATAAATATAGATTGATCACATTCTTTTTTACTGCTGTAGAAAATTCCATATTTTAGTACTATCGCAAATTATTTAGCCATTTCTATATTTCTGGACATTTAATTGTCACCATGTTTTCATCCACTAAGCCTATAGTGTTTGTCTTTGGGCAGATATTTCAAAAGAAAGCTTTTAAAAAAAGTATTTGGTCAAAGGCATGTGCCTTTTAAGATTTTTTAAAAAGTTCACTACTATAATGTTCTTATATGCTACTTTATTGTTGCATATTTCTGGTTAGTAGTCAAATGGTGAACATGTTTTTTTTGTTGGCCATTTTTTAAAATTTTGCTGTAAATTGTCTATTCATATGCTTCCAGGTTTTATTTTGAAGGGAAGGGGGATAATATGTCAATGAACTTTGGATACTTTATGCGTTTTTAGATATTAATCTTTTTGTTGAGTATAATATTTTTTCCCAGTTTGACATTTCTTTTTGCTATAAAAACATTTAACCTTTGATGGTCAAATCTGTCAGTCTTTTCCTTTACATATCTAGATTTTGGAACCTGCTGAGGAAGGCTTTCACCATTTCCAATTGTAAAAGTAGTCTCTATTTTTCTGTAGTATTTTAGTTTTCCTTTTTTTTTCCTCTGCTGATTTGTAATTCTTTTAGGGTCCATTTTTGGACTTCCATCTTTTTTTTTTTTTTTTGGCGGTACACGGGCCTCACTGTTGTGGCCTCTCCCGTTGCGGAGCACAAGCTCTGGACACTCTGGCTCAGCGGCCATGGCTCACGGGCCCAGCCGCTCCGCGGCATGTGGGATCTTCCCAGACCGGGGCACGAACCCGTGTCCCCTGCATCGGCAGGCGGACTCGCAACCACTGCACCACCAGGGAAGCCCATGGACTTCATCTATTTTTAAATCTATTCTCATGCTAAATTCATATTTAATTATAATAGCTTTATAGCATATTTTGCTCTTATATGGTTAAGTCCTTTCCTATTAACATTTTCAAAATTTGCTTATTCTTGCATCTTTACTCTTTCAAATAAATTATAGGATTAATGTATAAAAATTTTTTAAATTTTACTAGGATTTGATTGGAATTGCCTTGAATTTATGGACTTCTGGAGAAATGACTTCAAGATTCCCTTCCTGAACTATAACGGGTCTCAATACTTAACTTAAATCTTTATGTCATTTAGTAAAGATAGTTTTCTACATATAAATATTGTTCATTTCAATCCTAAAGAATTATGTTTTTGTAATACTATGAATGAGATCCAGGGTTTTAAACTAAGAGTTTTAAAGTAGTCCGGTGAATTGTGAACATGATTTGACTTATTTCTTCAATGTATATTAATAGGGGATATCTAAGATATGACCAGATTACATGTGTGACATGTGCATACACATATATTTGGGTTGGCCAAGAAGTTCGTTCGGGTTTTTCTGTAAGATGATAGGGAAAAATCCGAACGAACTCTTTGGCCAGCCCAGTATATTCTGGAAGAATGATTCCAAGCCACAGATGTTTTGCTTTAAGATAGTGGGTGGGTCTAATGAGACCAAAATGATGACTTTGCTTTAGGCTTTTTTTTTGGTGTGTTTGTTTTCAATCATCGAATAATACTTTTTAATTAATGTGAGTTGCTAATGAAGGTTTTCTGATAATTTATTACTGTTAGCATGAGATGTGTAGTAAAAGAGCATTATGTAAAATAGAAGGTTCGGTTAATAATAAAAAAAAAAAAGACCAGAATACCTATAATCATTATTGCACATATCAAAAAGTGAGAATGACTTGAGTAAGTTATTGTTACTTACTCCAGCAGTAGATGGATGAGATGGGATGGAGGATACCGTTGTCTGCTGGGTAGCAACTGAAGATGATCGTTGCTGTGGGAGCTCTGTGGTTTTTGCATGTTTGTAAGCTGAAAAGAGGGAGAAAATGGTTTATTAGGAGAAAATGTGACTAGACCTCATTTAATCTGTGATTAGCAACTGAGCAGCACTGTCTTTTCCCCTAATTTAAAAAGAATGATTTCCAAGAAAGGAGGAATGAAAATGAAATAGCTAACTGCGTGTACCTCTCCACAATTCTAGTCCTCTCATTAGAAGAAAGGATCCAGATGTTTTTGTTGTGTTTTTACTCAAAGCATCTCTTAACAGTAACCTCCAGGGAGCTAGCTGGCCGGCCATGGCTGTCAAGGCCAGGGCCATCCACTTGTACCTGGTGAGGTTGCAGAGAAGAAGACGCCTCCGTCGCTGTAGGTGGAGAGGTGGGCACCTTCTGAATGCTCGGACTTCTCCTCGCCGCCGCTGACGCTCAGCGCACTGGCAGATCGAGAGTGCTCCCGGCTCCGCCGCTGAGCTTGTGCTGGGGAGGTAAGATCCATTGGAGAGGGAGCAGAGGTGAAACTTTTTATAGCAGCAATGCCTAATGGTAATCGACTCTCAGTTGGCTTTTGTTTGTTGTCATGCATGCAGGGTTTTAAGTAGATTTCTGTGGATTAAACCCTCAAAAACTCTTATACATTTTCTAGATGACAGTTTAATCACCGAAGGTCCCCTATCCGTTAAGTGGTACAGCCAGGCTTCCAATCCCGGAGTCTGTCCCTGACTACTACTCCTTCCCTCTATCCTGCTCATTTTCCGGGCTCGCTAAAATGAACAGATAGTAATGTACACAAATTCCACCTTTCAACTTCTACAGAACGTGCTCCCTAACTTCCAAATTTATTTAGATACACTTTCTCTGTGTTTCCGCAATCTGTGTGCAGACCTTTAAAATTGTTCATGTCAGGGTTTAACCACTGATTTACTGGTCTCTCTTCATCAGTGGACTAGAGTATAAATCCTTTGAGACTTATAGGCACTACATATTTTACTTTTAACATGAATAGAAGGCATAAAGCCATGTGGCCTGTTTTGTTGAGTGGCTAATCTTCCTTGACCTAAGAGAGTTCAGAAAGTTGTTAAAGGGCAAATCCATTCTCTTCCCTTTGCTTATATATTTCTTTTTTTTTTTTTCATTATTTCTCCAACAGAAAGATGTACTACCTTTTTTTCTTTAGGAAAATAATAATAATAATAATAGGGACTGAAGGAGACTTACCCTTAGGCAGTGAAACAATCTTTCCTAACTTTAACTTGTCTAGAAAATGAGCTTGGCTCACTAGTCAAGGAGGTGTTCTTATGCTGAATGGGTAACTCAGGAAATTGAAAGCCCTGGAGGAGATGAACTTCTGAGCCTAAAAGCCACTGGCGCTAGCCCACTAAATGGCGATGTTTACGTTGTAAGCCTTTTGTGGCATCACATACCATTAATCATGTGTAAGCTTCGGGACTGAATGTTGTCTTCTGCTGGATCATAGTCAAAAACTGAGCCAGGATTTGTACGCCAGACACGTAAACCTGAAAGTGAGATTCAGGATCAGCACAGATGTTCCTGGACGCTTGCGATAACTTGGAGATCAAGGCATGAACCTAAACAACCACAGGCGAATTGAATAACACTCATTGAGCTTAGTTCTAGGAGGGGAACAAAGCATAAAGTAGATTTCAGCTTTGCAAACAGTGAAATGATAGGGGTCTTCTTTCACATGTAATGAAAACACAGATTGAGGTCCTCTGGCCTTTGCTTTGCTCTAGATAATGTCACTTGTGTTCTACCTTCCTTAACTTAACGTTGATTTTTCTCCCCAGGCCCCAGTTACCTGTAATAGTTTCCTGATCCTGGTCATTCCGTTTTTGTTCCATTTCTACCACTTTTCTCTGAATACCTCGGTAGTTAATGTCACTGAAGTCCTGTGTGTTCTTCTTTACTCGTTCAGTGATGGGGTCTGTCACCACTGGTGTGAAGCAACCCTTGTGTTTCTCGAAGTCTTCATGATACTTCACCTGAAATTTCATGAATTCACTTGGTGAAAATAGGATGGTGTGATCATTTCCTTTTTTACATGTTCCAACAGGCCGCCCACCCAATCTGAGGAATTCCTGACTCACCGTTGAGATGTGGCGTTGGGTCTCCCTCACCCGTCTCATCTCTGGCGTGTCCAAGACATAGGCAGCTTTGCCTTGTATTTGTTTCCGGAAGCTATCAGAATAAAGCACCTGACAGAGGAGAGACCATGAATGAGGACAGGTTGTGGTACCGTCCTAATTCTGAAGCCTCACAACCTTTCCAACAGATGGAGGTGAAAGGAGCTGGGGAGGGAAGCTTGAGTCACCTGAAAAGCCCCAGCTAGCCCGTGACTGACAGAGGAACAGTTAGCATGAGGGTGAACAGGCAGGGCTTGAAGGAGACAAAGGATTTCTTTTGAGTTTGAGGAGACAGGGCAAAGTATAATTTTGAAAGGAAGGGTAAAAAGTGATCTCTTGAATTTGCTGGGAATTGTAGCACCAGCACATTGGATGATATTTGGAGCTAAACGTGATACGGACGTTTGAAAGAACTATCCTTTAAAACAAGTGATCATTTTTTGAAGGATTATGTCCAGATTTCATAAACCAATATGCTAATACAGAAATCAAAGTCTCAGAAATGAAAACCCAAAATATCAAAGTCAGAGAAGGCATCCATTTCAGAGTATATTACCTGTTTCATAAAGTATCTTAACAAAGTATTGCTGAAGATTGAGGATGTTAGGAAGTCAATTTGTTACACTTGGTTACATAAGACTACCTCAGAGTAAAGTAAAAGGGAAGAGGAAACACTGGCAATTAACTTGTTATGTCTTAGTACAATCATTTGGAATTTAAAAGCACAGTTATGTTAATTTTAGTGTGAATTTTCAGTTGAATAAAAAAATGCACATTTTTATGGTGTTAAAATGTTATATTCCAAGATGTTGCATTTCTCTCTCTCTCTTCGTTTTAGTGTGTTTTTCAGTTGAACGAGAAAGACACTTTTTTATGATGTTAAAATGTTATTTTCCAAGTTGTTGCACTACTCCTTCTTTAGTCCTAGAAAATACCGAGCTAATGTTTTCTTGGTTGCGCTTAGCTCTCTCCATCTCTGGAGTGACCGGTGTCGGAGTTGCTTTTCTCATATTCTCTTTGTACAATACCTAGAGGGGCCAAGAGAGCATCCAGATATCAGAGAGCAGAAACCCAGTTCTGAAAACCATCATCGAGCTGTTGTTATGGCTCAGTTATGTCACACTCTATAAAAACACCTCAAGAAGAGAAAGCCATTAAAATGTTATTGTAGAAAGCAAAAAGTGAAGAAAGAAGTAAATCAGGTGAGCCGGTGGGGTTGGTATGTCATTTTTAAGTAGGTAAAGAAGAATTTTAAAAGATAAAAGTTTTGGGGAAACTGTGAGATAAATTAGTGGTATAACCATGTTTGCCAGGCTTGTTAAAAGTGTCACCATTTCTTTTTTCCTCTATCAAATACCGAGCTAAAGTTTTCTTGATTGCGTTTGACTCTTTCCATCTCGGGAGTAAAGAGTGCGGGGGTGGCTTTCCCCAGGTTCTCTTTGTATAACACCTGTGAGATACAAAGGTGGACCTGAAAGTCACTAGGAGGCAGTATTCAGGCTATTCAATATAATGCAATTTGGGGGAGAAAACTCCAGGTTTAATCTATTACTATTAGTGAGTACAACTCTAGAAGAAAGCTTAAAAAACAGTTAATGGCAACAGTAAATGTATATCATTTAGGGGAGAGTCTTAAAAAGCTGGCATTTTGTTTGTTTTAACCTGGGATGGAGTTAGGAGCAGGTCAAACGGCACGGGTTACTTTGCAAAATTAAAAGCACTTTCATTTCTCAAGACAATACCGAGCTAATGTTCTCTTGATTGCGTTTGACTCTCTGCATCTCTGGAGTGACAAGGGTTGGGGTGCCTTTCCCCACATTTTCTTTGTACAAAACCTACATGAGTCCAATGGATCCAAAAAGCCAAAAAGAAAAAAAGAATTACAGTTACCAAAAGATTAAACAGAACAGATCATTTGTTAGGAGGCTCAGGGTGCTAAACCATTTGGGCAATAAGGTTAGATGGAAAGAAATACATTTCCAAAACAAGTTGATGTAGTTACAGCAAGACACACATTTCTAGGTTAGGACCCTGCCCTGAAATCCTTACAGCCTGCAAGACAGAACTGCAGTTTTTGTGCCTAGTTCCGGGATGTGGGGCAGGGCTGGGAAACTGTCTTCACTCTCCCACTAATCTACGCATGTCAAGCTCCTGACAGGTCAACTCACAGGACTTAGGGGCACGCGCTTGAATAACACTGAGAAGGTGGAGGCTGCTTCCTAAATAGCATAGGGAGCCTGGACCCTTTTGCCACCCTTGAACTCACATAGACACGTCAGGAAAATGTGTCCTTGCTATCGTCTGTGCTCTGCCTCTTGCTTTAGTTCAGTACATCATCGTACGTAGTAAGGAAACATGGTTTCAGCAATTAGATCACTATCATGGTAAGTCAATAGGAAACATCGTGATAAATTCCCAGCCTCGCTGTCACCTCAGTGTCATTCTTGGGGTCACAGGAGGTTTAAGATATGGCATTCAAGAGGAAGAATTCTGTCAAAGAAGTGGTTCTCAAAGTTGAGGTCCCTGGATAGCAAGGTCAGCATCACCTGAGACCTTGCTGGAAATGCAAACTTTCTGGCCCACGCCAGATCTACAGAATGACAGAGGGTGGGCTTCCTGGTGATTCTGATGCACACTAGTCTCAGGAGTCCTGCGTTCCAGTATCCGAGAAACCTGCAGGCAGTGTAGATGTGGCAGGCCGCTGGCGCTTCACTGCGTACGCTAATGTCCCCACACAAACCCCAATCCCCCGGCAATCTATAAACGTATAAAATATCACAGAGCGCAGGCTTGCAGAAAACGGCTTACTAAAATTAGCAGCCGAAGACCATGATAAATACAGAAGAACAAAGAGAACTGAAATTGGTAAAACAAAAAACAGTTCGAGCGACACTTTCATTTTTAAGTAAATTGACATTCATTTGCCAAAACCACTACTGGATCTTAATTTATGTCGTTATCCCTGAAGGAGAGGATTAGGGGTTATTTTTCCCCAAGGTCTCTTTGTCCAAATCTGGCAGGGTAAATTAGAACCTAAAGTCAGGTGCAAAAACAACAAAATCACAACTCCAATGTCTAGAAAGAGCCCTGTCACACCTACTACTCCACTCCCCAAATTTTACAAATATGTAAAACAGAGACCTTAGGGGTAATGGATAGAGAGTAAGTTTGGGGAGAGAGGAGCCAAAGGATGATTTATTGGAAAATCTGTTACTTTCTGACATTAGAACTTTAAAATATGGATTAAAGCAACCTTGTTGTTATGGGGTTAAGTCTAGGAGTAGCTCTACAGGAAAGAAGGATAAATGTGATTAAGAAATTCACAAAATTTCAGTTGTCTTTAAAAAGTAGGATTAATATGTATTATTTTAAATCATTAAAGAAGTAGTTTCTTTTTTTTTCTTGCCAAAGTACCGAGCTAATGTTTTCTTGATTGTGTTTGACTCTCTCCATCTCTGGAGTGACAGGTAAAGGGGTTCCCTTGCCCATGTTTTCTTTGTATAACACCTGTGTGATCAGAAAGCATCCAGAAAAACAACCATAAGTAACATTACATTTGTTGTGAGATTTTAAGGGTCAGTTCAACTTCCTTGTTATCAAATGACACAGTAGTCCGAGGAGCCAGGAGTTATGTGCTGACAAGATGCCACAAAAAAATGTAATGACAGCCACTCTTGGGATTAGGAAACTGACTCTATCTGGGGTAGCAGGGCCCTTAGTTGCTGGGGAAAGACTGGAGTTATCCTCCCAAACAGTCACATGGGGATTTGAGATTGTTAGAACTTGGTTGTGTTGTTATCCAAGCAAACTAAAAGAAAAAAGGTTTCAAAAAATATTTTTTTAAATACCAGATGGAACAGAAATCAGAATTAACTTGAAAAAAAAAAAAAAGAATCCATAGTAGTACCACAGAAATGTGAAAGTATGTCCTTTTGCTAAGTGAGGTATGTTAGAAGCAAAGGAAGGGAAGTGGATTTAAAAGAAGAATAAATGTTAAGAATCAATTTAATTATGAGGTTAAATGGCATCTATTTTCCGTTTCTTTCCAAAATACCGAGCTAAGGTTCTCTTGATTGAGTTTGACTCTCTGCATCTCTGGAGTGATGGAGATTGGGATTCCTGTGCCCAGGTTTTCTTTGTATAGCACCTGTGTGATAGGAAAGCATCCAGAACAAAAAGAGCAATCAACCACTCTCCCCTTCTTGCAGAGCAGTTGGGAGTAGAAGGACAAAGAGGAAGAGAACAAGTTAGAGGAAGGGAAATACCAGAAGCTTCTAGATCCAACCTGTAGGAGCCTAAAGACATCCTTAAAAGCAAGGGAATGCAGGAAGGAGCAGGGAAACTAAGAAATTAAAAAGGAGAATTTTACTGTTTTGTTGAATTAGTCTCTGCATCACTGAGCAAAGGAGAGCACCATGGAAGGGAACGACGAGCTGCGCCCCCCAGCTTGTTATGAGGTTGGGGAAAAAAAAGAAAGGACAGAGACAGAAGGAGAACCAAGGAAGTTATTTTGATTTGGAAATGTTATTAATAAACCACATAAGGGTATTTAGGTTTTATAAACATTGCATATATGAAGATGCATACACACAAGTCTTCTTTTGTTGATTTTCAAAAGAAGTCAAGGTATTTAATTTTTAGTTTAGGTGAACATATTGGGAAGAATTAATTATATTTAAATGGAGAACAGTGACAAAATGCTAAAAAAAAAAAAAAAAAAAACCCTGAAAGTATCTATACAAATACCAGTAGAGACCAAGAAGGTTAGAATAGGAAATGAAGCCAACAGTTTAAACTTATTTGCAGAATAAATTTTTGTAAGCTTTACGTTCAAATGAAAGTTGCCAAAGCAGGATAATGTGGGTGCCTAGAGACTGGGAATGCTATGTTTTTAAAGGCTGGAATATCATATTGAACATTTTTTAAGTGATGTTAATGTTTAACCAAAATGGGGAAACTGATTCATGGGAAATGGCAGCATTAGGTTGCAAACAAGACACAAGACGTGTCAAAGTTTTTACTGGGATAAGTTGATTAGGCTTTAAAATAATAGCCATTAATCTTTTTAAAAAATGGTTTAAAATTAGTTAAAGGGTTTTTGTTTGTTTGCTTTTTAAATACCGAACTAAAGTTTTCTTGATTGTGTTTGACTCTCTCCATCTCTGGAGTGATGGGAACTGGAATCCCTTTCCCGATGTTTTCTTTATACAACACCTGTACGATACAAGAAAGCATCCAGAAAAAACAAGAGCAGTCAAAAACAGCCCTTTCATCTATCGTGTAAGGAACGTACTATGAAACACAGACGTCAAACAGGAAAGACAAATTCACCAAGTCAATCTGTTTTTTCAAGCACAGATCTGGATGAAAACATGCTCCATATTTCCTTGGCTAAAGTGCCAGTGTATGTGATGTTCAACTTTTAAGCTAACTCATATATTAAATGGTGGTTTTCTGTGTTAGGAATTAAGAAAAAAAATCAAATTTCATAAAATTACTAAAATGCTTAGTGTACAATAGAAAGGTTATTTTTTAATTAGATGGGCAAATATTTATTTTCCCTACACAGAACATCTGTTTTACAGAATAACAGATACTTTAAACCCTAGGTCAAATCTATGCGATATAGGAAATTGGTCTTTGTTGGGTAAATTCAAGTTATAGAGGTGGTCAAGTCTAAATACATAGCACTGTTTATCTTCCATAGAATCTTAAAGGCTCTATGCACCACTTGATAAAAATTGCCTAAATGCAACCTATGTAAAAATTAACACAAATGGTTACTTAAAAGAAAGAAATTGTCCAGGATCATCAGGATCATTAATATCTCAAATAGATATGAGCAATAATATACTTACTCTAATACAGAAGAAAATAATTTTTAAATAGTTTTGAAAATTAATGTAAACCTTTCCAAAAGAAGGAATAATAATAATAATATAAACCTATAAGGAAAACAGTGAATATAACATTCCGAAAATAATATCAATTTATACCAAAAATTTAATAAAATCAAAAGGTTGTTAGTGAATAGTAATTAAAACAAAACAAAAAGACAGTGGGACCAAAGAAAGTTACTTAATTGTGTGAAAGAATCAAACTTTCAGAAAATATTTAAATGGACAATTAAAAAACATTTTGGATCAAAACTCGCCCTACCTACCCCCACCCCCCCAAAAAAAATCCAGCTAGATTTTCCTAATGACATTTGATTCTCCATCTCAGGCACAAGTAAATCTAAGATCCTTATATAAAAGTTTCACAGACTATTGAGTAGTATAGAGTTTTTTAGCAACAAAAATATTAATAAAAGAAAATAACATTAAATATAGACTCACAATCTAATTTGTATATTTTTTAAAAGATCAGAAGATCTGGATTTCTATTCATGGAATGGCTTTTTTAGAACAAGTATCAAGATAAGATTGCTTTGGGTTCCAATACTGAGTGCTTTTCTTTCTTGGTGCTCTGTTTATCCAGATAGGATCTATGTTAAGCTAAACCTTGTCCCCAGCAAGGGCCACTATTTCTACACATGGCCTCAAGTCCTGTGTCTTTTCTTTCAATGCTAACGCAGCTACATCAAATATAAGTATTCCCAAGTAAATAAAGCTATAGTATTTGGGGGTTTTGGACATCAATTAACTTCAAAAGTCCCATAAAACGTGAAAAGGGAAGGAAAGGAATTGATGAAAAGTTTTAAGGGACTATTATAGGAAGTATAAAATGTTAGAATCAAATGGTGAGTAAAAGATCTGGAAAACAAAAATTTAGTTGATGAGATTTTTTTTTTAAGAAAAATGTGTTAAACTGATTATTTTAAAGGGACTAACAGAAGTTTTGTTTTATAGAAAAGTATTATCATTTTTTTTAATACGAGTTAAGAGCTTTCTCCCAAATACCGAGCTAAAGTTCTCCTGGTTGTGCTTGACCCGCTCCATCTCGGGAGTGACCGGGAGGGGAGTCCCCTTGCTCAAGTTCTCTTTGTACAGAATCTGTGTGCACAAAATCAACAATCAAATCAGCCTGGACCCATTGTTTAGGAAGACTTAGCTTTTGAAATAGGTTCTAAAAGTATTTTTGCTTGTTTGTTTTCATAATGACATAAAATTGGCCTAAATAACTTTAAGAAATAGAACAAGTACAGATCACCTTTGGCCGTTTCATCACACACAGTATGAGGTCTGTCTGTAAGAGGCATTCATAGCACAGAGCTGCCAGGCTGCAGGAGGAGTCAGTCACTTATATAGGCCTTCTCTCAAAGACAAGGACTAGGCCTTATCAGAGACTACTCAAGTTAACTGAAATTTACATGCCTCATGAGTTGCTCTAAACTAGTGAACTAACTCTAAATTAGTGAACCAAAAAAGGGGGGGGGGTTGGGGGAATAAAATAAGTATTAAAAGCTAAATAAATATTAGCTTTCAATGATCCTGAACCTATTCCAAGGAAAGCTCATTTATCTCTCTTGTGATACACCAAAAATAGCTGAGCCAAGTAAATCTGTATTTCTGAGTTACTGTGAATTGCTATGCTGTCTCTGGAGTGAAAATGTTCAAGAATCACATTCTTTTAAGAAGAGCTGCAAACAAAATACATCAAACAGAGCCACAATAAATACAAATAAAATTCTAGCTAACATTATCCTTTCGGAGGCATGTTAGATTTTACTTTTGACTTGTGCCACACCAGTTAGAAACACCTACTGTTATTCAAGGGGAATTTGAGGAAGGAAACACTAAGTATTACAGGTTTTTAAGGAACGTGATCAATAGCTACGTTTTAGGAAAAACATAGTTAAAATTTCACAGCAGAACTAAAATAAATAATAAGATTTGGGTTGAAAACGGGTAATATTTGGTATCATTATTTTAATTATATGAATTTAGTATTTTTACAGGAAGAAAATTATATATTGGTAATGTGTTAAAAATATTATTTTAAATAAAAATTAAGGGATTTTATTTTTTGGCCCCTAAGAAATACCGAGCTAAAGTTCTCTTGATTGCGTTTGACTCTCTCCATCTCTGGAGTGACAGGGGTTGGGGTTCCTTTCCCCAGATTTTCTTTGTACAAAACCTGTGAGATACAAGAAAGTACCCAAAAGACATTCAAAACAAGCACAAAGATTAAGGAAGAGAGAAGATGGGGGGCAGGGGGTGGGTGTGAGGAGGGAGTTTTTTAGTGAGTAATATTTAGAAAGGATAATGCTTTTATTTTTTACTTCACATTTTAAGGATAAACTCTACAATGCTAATTCTGGGCATGAAAAGGTACCACAGAAAGCGTTGAGTTATAGCATATAAGTAGAATGATGAGGAATCTTATGTTAATTCTATTTACAGTATTTCAGATCTAAGCGCTCACACTTGTCAGTCACCAAAAGTGTTAAAATACCATCAGAAAATTGAGTCATTTTGTGTAAGTCCAGATGGTCTTGGTCAGGTGGAACACACATACACACACGGACACACACAAAATTGGTGTTAAGATGTTGCTTTTTAAAAAAGGATGATGGGTTATTCCGGTAATTTTTTAATGGGAAATCAAGTATCTTATTTGATATATTTGTAAATACCGAGCTAAAGTTCTCTTGATTGCGTTTGACTCTCTCAATCTCTGGAGTGACAGGGGTTGGAATGCCTGTTCCCAAGTTTTCTTTGTACAAAACCTGTAGAAGATAATGAGAACATCTAAAAAAGTAAAATGACCACGAATCCTTTGGATTACAGCTATATGCGGGCTATTTGGTGGAAACTCATAAAAGCAATCTAGCCTTCAAACATGACACTCAGGGAATAAGGAAGGAAATGCCACAAATATCTATGTTCTCTCTTCAAAAGTAGTAATTTTACTACCTTGAAGACTATTAAATTATGCATTTTCTGTAGTCAACATTTAGTACATTCCTAAAATGCGTTAAATAGTGCTAATGAATATAACAATGAAAAAAGTCTAACCATTTCATAACATCTAGTATTAGTCCCTTGAATATAGTGGGTCCACAATAGGTTTGTACTTCAATAAATAGGTGGCTTGGCTTAGATTTTTCTAATCATGTGATCCTCTGTTACTTCACAGTTGTTGAGAATTTTGTCTGTTTTGTATTTTCTTCTGAAAATTCCTAGCTGGCCTTTAGTCTGCAGATACCCTTAATGCAAGGAGACTTAAACAATTTATTTTTCCAGGAAGAGCATTTTTCTCTGAAATTTTTACTGATGATTGCTGGATCTTGCCAATTAGTGTTTCTGAACAGGGAAAAGTCCCTATTTGTTCTGGGTAGTGTCAAAGGACTGTAAATGTTAATGAAACAAGTAAGGAACTTCCAGAGCCTCTTAGCTTCTTCCATTCCTCCCTCCCTCCCAATGTTAAGAATTTTCAGCCTAAAGGAAGGAATGAATTCTTTTTAAATGGATGGATTCTATGTTGCACTAGAGCACAGGCTGGGGAGCAACACAGAAATCCTAGGGGTTTGTGTCACAGATTAATTCCTAAAATCACTGACAAACTAGTGTTGACATCTTTTCTTTGCTAGGAAACTTTTCGGGATCTTTAAATATCTACCATCTTGGTACAAAGTTGTATTTCTTTACTGAGCAAGGCAATGGAACAGATTGTGGACCACAGAACAAAACAAAATCAGAGAAAGGCAAGAAGTTGCAATCAGAAGCAGCAAAGGAGATGCGGGCTGGTTTTCCTGGATTAGTGGACATGTAATTCTAAATGTAGTCTGTACCACTGGGAGCCAGAGTATAAGCAGGGAATGCGAAGGAAATGAGGTCTAAATAATACAAACGACTTGCAAGAGAAATTGCAGCTGTCTGATAATGGAAATTAAATGAGAGTTCGGGCCTCCAGGGGCCAGGCGGATCTGTGAAACCAAGATCCTCACCTTTTATGGGCCATCAACTATTTCCCAAACTTCACACAATCTTTTGCTAGTAGCCAGCAATTGCTTAGAAACTGCTTACGGATGGAAGCGCGTGCGCGCGGGGGGAGTGGGTAACGGGGGGGTGGGCGGAGACCGGGCTAGCTGGACAGAAGGTCGGGAGAAATGTGTGCTGAACCTGATATTTCAGGTGTGGGAGAGTCCCACCTCCCCCAAAACACACGCTGCGCACAGGTGCCTGCGATTCCTGTTAGAGAACAGGGTTAAGGTATAATAGACCCTTGTGGGTAGATGACAGCCAGCGCCTTGAACACGCGCTGTATTTACAAGGAGAGAGCAGAGGATACAGGGCCAGGGAGGGGAGGTGGCCGCGGAGACGTTGCTAGGCTGCCTAGGGTCTTCCGGACCGTGGAGAATGCCCGGAGGTATGTATATACATCCATGCATGTATACATATTTATTTTCTATTACTTTTATGTTTATATGTATATGCTTTTGGTCAACTACCTTGAGATCATCCCAATAAACTTATTACTAGTCGGCACATTTTACTTTAGAAACTGCAGGTATGATGAGCAATCACGAAGCCTAGTGCCTTGTGCTCCTTGATTACGTAAAGACAGAGTTTCCTCTTCTGCTTTTGCAAACCGCACTGCCCCTCACAGGGCAGGGAGGGTTCGCGCCATCCCCGGGCTTGGGAAGCCCGGCAGAAGGGAGACGGGGTGAGACAAGCCAGCCGGCGGGGGGAGGGCTGAGCATGGGGGAGGGGCCGGGGGCGCGTTACCGAGCTGATGTGCTTCTGGGTCTCCTTGACGCGCTTCACTTCAGGCAGGTCTGGGATCGGGGTTCCTTGTCCAACCGCCTCCTTATACTTCACCTGCAGGTGTAAAAGTGGGAACGTGTACATGCGTTTGATTAGTAGCCCCGCGATGTGCGAAGTCGCAGTTTAAACAGCACAAAACCTATACTTAGGGGGAAGGGGGCCACATGCTGATACTGGGTCCGTGCCAAGGACACGGACATTTGGGCTCTCTCTGGTCTCTTTGGGGTGGGGTCCACACTTCTCTTCCTTCCTTCTCTTCCCTGGGGTCTCCCATGTCTTACAGCCACAGTTCATTGGCCCAGGATGGACACACTCACATATACACACCCAGGAAGAGCCAGTCTCTGATTCACAACTGCTACTTTCTTACAGGTAACAAGGAGTCTCTTCTTGACCAAACTTGAGTCAGGCTCCTCTGAACCTTCTTCCCAACTAGGCCTTGAGCTTTGGACTTCCGAGACCATCTCTGCACCTCCCAATTTTAGCCAGAATCCTGCTAAGTCAGTTTAGCCAAAATCCCCCACCCTGGATGTCTCATCATCCTTGATATCTGATCAAATTCCTTAATGCCCTCTGCCCCCAACCCCCCAGAAGAAGTCTGATCACCTTGACCTGCCTCCAGCAAAAATCCTGGTAGGTCGGTTTAGGCAGAATCCCCCATTTACCCCCGATGTTTCTTCTATTTTCCATCCACTGATCCTTTCCCCACACCCCAACCTCCCCATCCCCCCATCCCTGTCCATCCATCCCTGCCCCCATAAATCCCTCCTTTCCCTTGTTGTATTCAGAATTGAGCTCAGCTTTATACCGAGATCTCTTTTCTCCTATGTCGCAATTGTCCTGAATAAAAATCTTTTTTTGTTGTTGTTTTAACTGCTTAAACTACTGTCCAGCTCTGGTTTGCTTTGACACAGGCCTCTCCATTTTTTATATCTAACTAGCCCTCATGAAAACTGCCTCGGCACTGCATTATGAGATGACCCTTATTTTAGCAACTTAAGCTGCTTCTGGTGACAAAAGTCATGAGTGCAGCTCAGACATCAGTGTTAATCTTCAAAGGCGAGCAGAAAATTTTGAAAGTGAGTCCCCAGTGGCTGTCTTTACCGAGCTAATATGGTCCTGGGTTTGCTTCACTCTCATCATCTCAGGTGTCTTTCCAATCGCCGTTCCTGGTGAAACATCTTCTTTATATAAAACCTGGGCATTCAGAATCAGGACAGTGTTACACAGAAGAAAGGAAAACCCAGCAATTCCTGGAGAGAGACTAGGAAACTTGGCTTCTGTGAAAACAGAAGACACTAGAGAATGTTCTTAGGCAAGTGCTGGAGTATCTGGACTGTCTTCTGCATCAGCATCAATAACTCAAACCATGTATACAACACACATCTCAATTTCCAGATCTTGAGATTTCTTTTAAGATTATCATACTGTATTAATACATGATGAGAAAAACCAGAAAATGTTGATTAAAACACCCTCCCATGTGAAACACAAAATCCATTAAAGAAATACAAAGTCAGTTATTTGGGGAAAGGATAATAAATCACAGTGTCAGAAAGAAATCCATCTTCTGGAGCAAGACAACACATGATACTGCTCTGGGATTAAAAAAGTTAAAAAGAAAGAAAAGCTCCTTTGTTAGCAGATTTAAGTTGTTATTTCAAATGGTCTCTGGGGTGATGATTTTAGAGCAAAGTATGGGGAATTTTAACAAATAACTGCTAGCATTAACTGAGGAGGTTAGATGTTAATTGTCTGAATCAACGTACGGCTAGTATATTTTTAAAGAGGAGCCTGATATTATTAGGTTAGCATTAAATGGAAAATAAATAGTAAATATACCGAGCTGAAATTCTTTTGATTTTCTTTAACACGCAGTATTTCTGGCGTGTCTTGAACAACTGTAATTTTTCCTTTACTGTTTTTAAGGTCACACTGGTATTGAAGCTATGAAAAAAGAGCAAACATCTTGGTAAGATTTCAACATTGTTTTGTATATTGTATTGTCCTATATTGTGTAAAGGAAGTTAAAACCTTATACTTTTAAAAAAATTTCTACGCTACAATAATCATAGTCACATAGCCAACGGGAATTTCTTTAATAAGAATTTTGTGAAGAAACTAAATATTTAAAGCCCTAAAACTAGTTTAAAATATATATATATATATATATATATATATATATATATATATATATATATATCTTGCCTAGAATTAATTTTGAAAAAGATGTCACCACCAATGGAAGATGGTGATAGTTCATATTCAGTGACAGGAAACCACCAACAAAGTGAGAGATGGGTCTTTAATGCTATGAGTTGGGATTGAGATATAAGATGAGCCCAGAGGAGACAGGAGCACACAGCTCCCGGGCAGGGGATGGGAGGTGTGGTGGGCTGCTGCAGGTAGGTATGCAAGCATGTGTGCCCAGAGGCATCCTTCTTGCCCCGCCTCATCCCAGGTACCAGTGAGCTGTGTCTTAGATTCAATAAAAACTCACAAGGCTGAAGTTCTTTTGGTTCTCCCGGATCCTCTGCATCTCTGGGGTGTCCAAAACGGTCTCATAATATGACATGCACTTCTCTGCATCTTCCTTGTACTTTTTCTGGAAATAGATTCCAAGAAATAAGGATAGGGAATAACACAGGGATATGGGCCAATGGGACCTAAAATAGCCCTTCCTGCTCAGCAGAGGGGAAGTCCTTTATATTTTTTTGACTATTTAAGGATGTTAGGGAGTTATAAAACAGAGCCCTCTGGGTCAGTGAGTGCCATGCCTTTTCTTTCCAGGAGAACTGAGCTCAGGCATTTAATAGGACCCATTGTCATGGCAAAGCTGGCAGAGGGAGGCCCCTGTGGACTGGTCCACACGAGGGAGGTTGACAGCCCCTGAGGTTCCTGGCAGGGACTTGGGGATGTCTACAGTGAACTGGATGGAGCCAGACTATTCAACAGGCAGGTGGAGAAAAGCAGGAGGGTTAAGAGCCATCAGCAAGGCCTCCTGAATGCCAGTCCTTGGTTGGTGACAAGGATATTTTCGCTGAGCTGTGAGCAGGTTTGGTCCAGGCTCCTGGCCAGAGCTCCCAGGGTGGGTCCAGGAAATCTACATTCCCAGGTGTTTACAAAGTATAGTCAGGCCAGGCAACTACTGCTTTAGAACTCACTGATTAGGAGACAAGCAAAAATTCTAGTTTTGGGCTACTCAAGTAAATTGCAGATTCCTGATCAGCAGTGAAGATTAAAACAAATGAGGGTATATCCTGGTGCATGAAGGACATCTTACTTTTCTTTCTCTCTCTATTTGTGGGAAGATGGAGAGTTACCCATCATAAGAGGAATCAGGGTTAGATTGTGTGGTTAGCGTTGATGACATAATCTCAATCTTATTTTAAAAAATTGATAATCCAAATGTGGACGGTCTACTTTGTTTCTTCCAGATTTGCCCACAAATTTTTCATCCACATTATGAGACTGATTCTTTAATTACGGGTGGTAACTCATGCCTGTTAGAATGGCCATCATCAAAAAGACAAGAGATAACAAATGCTGGTGAGGATGTGGAGAATAGTGCACTGTTGGTGGGATTGTAAACTGGTTTTGACACTATGGAAAACAGTATAGAGGATCCACAAAAAAATTAAAAACAGAACTACCATATGATCCAGAAATTCCACTTCTAGGAATATATCCAAAGGATTCGAAAACACTAACTTGAAAAGATACCCTCACTTTCATGTTCATAGCAGCATTATTTACAATAGCCAAGACATGGAAACAACCTAAGCCTCTATCAACAGATAATGGATAAAAAAGTTGTGGTATACATGTACAATGGAATAAAAACTGAGAAAATCCTGCCATTTTCGACAACATGGGTGGATCTTGAGGGCATTAAATTAAGTGAGATAAGTCAGACAGAGAAAGACAAATACTGTATGATCTCACCTATTTGTGGAACCTAAAATCAAAACAAATGCCTAGAAAAGGTGATCAGATTTGTGGTTACCAGAGGCAGGAGACTAGTGAGGGTGAGGTGGAACTGGAGAAAGGTGGTCAAAAGTGACAAACTTCCAGTTATAAGATAAATAAGTACTAGGGATGTCATGTACAGCATGACGATGACTACAGTGAACACAGCTCTAACACAGCCCTGTTACATGTGAAAGGTGTTAAGAGAGTAAATCCTGAGAGTTCACATCACAGGGAAAAATTTTTTTCTTTTTGTTTTGCTTTCTCTTTTTACTGTATCTCTAGGAGATGATGGATGCTATCTAAACTTATGGAAGCAATCATTTCACAGTAAATATAAGCCAAACCATTACACTGTACACTTTAAAGTTATACAGTCATATATGTCAATTTTATCTCAATAAAACTGGGAAAATAAATTTTAAAAAGTTATGGGTGGTACCATGTAAGAGTTCTTCAGTACCTTAAAATTCCCTTCTTTATTTTAATTCTGATACGGAAATCTCAACTCTAACTCAAACTTGCATCATAGACGAACCCCTTCTTTTTCACTGGGAAAAATTGTGATTTGAAAGAATCTTCTTCGGTATTAATGGAAAGACTTGTTCTTCATGATTGGGGTCAATAAGTGATATTCTGATGAATGTCCTTACCTGGCTTGAAAGGTTCTTGACTTGTTGGGCATGAATGATCTCCGGAGTATCAACCACAGAAGTGAAATTGGCTTTTTCCATTTCTGCTGATTGCTTATACTTAACCTGCAAAAGGACATCCAATAGTTGGGTAAATGTTTACAATGTGCACATTTGTTGGCTTAGTTTGACTAAGAAGTGATTAATATTTCTTATCCAAAAGGGTTCATTCATTTGCTAGCCAACATTTTTTCCCTATTGTGTCTATAGCTTTATGCTAAAGAGTGAGATTCAGAAAGAAAGGTTGAGTCCTAGCTGTTGGAAGGCTTACTATCTAGTTGGGGGCGGGGCAGGGTGTCGTTGGGTAGGGTACGGGAAAGCAGAAGGAGAGAGATAATCAACAGATAGTAAGGCATCAATTGTTTACAGAAGAGCTAGGAGAAGCACAGATGAAAGCAGCCCTGGCAAAGGGCCCCTGATCCTTTCATCAGATGGATTCCACCATGTGGATATTTAGGGATGCCACTATATGTGTTTAACTGTAATTGATCAACAAGTAAGACAACAGAAGGACAACACTGTGTCCTTGTAATCACAGCTACTTTTTTTGTTGAAAGACTGACATGGAACAGTAACGCTGACCTGACTGGCAATATCTGCAGCATTCCTGGCTCTGAGGAAGTCGGGAGTTTCATTGGCCATGGCATTCAGGCCTCTTCCTTTGACTTCCAGCTCCAGGTCTCTCTTATATTCTTTCTATAGAAGCATTAAAAAAAAAAATGTGCAGAGTGAATACAGATCCACATAACATGCCACCTCAATTGCTGATGTCACCTTCACCTTTCCCTGTGGCAGGATGGAGTGGTGACAACAGCAGACCACTTTAGGAAACTATTCTACTCATGCCAGGCCTCCTTTGGAATGCTTTTTAGCATTCTCTATTAGAAAATTAAAGTATAAAAGCACATTTTAAATCTGGTTTGGTATGTAAAGGATTATACTTAGGTGCCCACCACTCCAGTGTGGTGCCTTTATTTAAATGGGCACAACAAATGTATCAAGGTTAAATCAAATAATATTAGATAAATAACAGGTTACAATAGCCACTATAGAAACAGACTGTTATAATATCAACACATCCAAAATCGAGATATTTTATTTAATGGTTAATAATCATGTTGAATATGGAATCTGAAATTCAGAAACTCTCTTTTTATTGCTTTCTGGTTTTTTTATGCAACTTGGCTAAGAAGGAGAAGATGCTGGGTTGATTCTGTGCATGCGGTTGGTTGTGTGCCCACCTCATTGAGGATCTGAGTGGCGTTCTTTGCTCTTAGCATGTCTGGCGTATCTTCCATTTCACTGAGACCCTTCCCACGGATGCTTTCCTCTAGATCTTTCCTGTACTCTTTCTATGGCACAAAATACAAGCAACAATGCTGACAAGAAAGCCTGGATTATTCCTCTTTGGTGAAGAGCCAAAACAAAACAAAAAATCCTTCTAATTTTAAAGAGTTACAGTTTAGTAAATAAAAATATGAATAAAGGCAGGGTATAAGCTTCATCAGTTAATATTCAGTATCAAATAAGAAACTAGAAATTAATAGAATGCTGAGGTAAGCACATTTTATTAGGTATTCAATTAAAAAATTAGAAGAATTAACATGGGTAATAGATTAGGGGGTAGTACCAAACACATGTGAACCCAACTTGAAGCCTGAAAAGTTAGGTAGTTAGTGAAAATGGTAGAAGGAACACGTTGATGAGTGTCATTAGTGCAATTATTTGGATCAGGAGGGAAAGAAAAGACCAAGTAGGCACTACCTCGCTGGCTATTTTGGTTGCATATTTGACGTGTGATAAAGCTGGTGTGACCTCCAGGCCAATCAGGTTTCTGCCTTTAATGGACTCTTCATAATCTTTCTTATATTCTTTCTAAAGTGAGTAGGAAGGAAAGACAAGTTAAGAATGTTTATTACCATTTCTTTCTCAATCCTAGGAAGAAAATAATTATATTTTCCTTCTGTGTATGGCCTCTTAACTTGATCTTAGTTCTGCTAATGGTCACACATTTGAAACATGCCTGATTGTTCTGGAAATACTCTGTGTAGAGCAAATGGCCCAAGGAAACTCAGAGGCTGAGGAACTTTGGTGGCCTCTCATTCGTCTGTCTGCCGCTGTGATGGGGGCTGGCCCTCTGAAAGTGAAAGGATGGATGTGCCACCAAGACTCTCAATCCACTGTCATCTCTCCTGATGACATTTTTCTGAAGGCAACAAAAGATTTTACTTCTGAATTAGAAGTGACTCAAGGGGGAAAAAACCAAAAACACCCCAGAGGAAGGGGAACCTGAGGGCACCAAATGCAAATTTGGCCTTTTTCATAATCATGACTATTATTTTAAGTCACTGAACAGATAAGGTGAATAATATAGCACAGACAAGTTCTCGGGCTTTGCTCACTGTTGAGAGGAAGAGCCATGACCTCCCCCATCTCCTCTCCAAGCCCTGGATGAGGCTGTCTTACTGGGAGGCTTGGAATAGATGTTGGAACTTGATTTTTGTCATTTTTAATTTTGACAGAATTTTACATTTATCGAAGAGTATCAAGAATAGTACAAGGAACTCCCATAGATGCTTTACCCAGATTCAGCAATTGTTTGAAACCCTTCAAAATTTTTCATTATTTGGCATTCTACACACCAGGAAGCTCCCCAAAATGTTACTTTTATTAAAAAAACATTTATCTTTATGGTTGGAGATATGCCCATGGAGGGGAGGCAAAAAGAAATCCAAAATAAGCCTGTTTCCCAATGAAAACAGACTTTCTAAGATTCAAAATAAGATCCATTCTTCTCTATTATTGCTTAAAAATTAAAATTATTTTAGATGCCTCTGCTTACATTTCTAAAATAGGAAATATGTCATGTTGACTTGATATTTTGATAAAAATCCTGATTAAAAGAAAAAAGTCTTCCTTTTTGGGACTGGAGGCTTCCTATTAAGAGATGAGCAATTCAAAGCCAACAGTAGGTCTGCACAGAGAGAACTTTTCATTCAAAGAAAAATTTATGTTATGTTCAAAATAATTTGTTTAAATGTTAGGAACAGTTTTCTATGTTCTAGTTCTATGAAAAGGATAGTTGAAATAAAACATATGACAAATGTTTACTATTCATATCATTTCTTTTTATAATGGAACCACAGGATTTGTGAGATGGAAAAGATTTTAGTCATCACATTTTAAAGAGTCCCATCATCCACAACTTTGTGATAACAACAGGCTGGATACTTCTGTGGGTAGAGCTTGTTTTCATCAGCTTGATGGTGTATTTGCTGTGTGGTGGGTTTGTGCAGGACTTACCCCACTCTGCATCTGCTGAGACTCTTTGGCAGTGATGTAGGTTGGTGTTTCAAAGTCCAACATGGGCTTTCCTCGTTCCTTTTCATACTTTTCTTTGTATTTCACCTAGTCATGAAAAGCTTTATGAGATATGTCTTCTCTGGCCAATTTGAAGACAGACACCAGTTTAGCAATAGTATTTTTAATTGATACATTATGTCCAGTGGGTGGTATCTCATTGCCACTCAAAACAGTTTCCTGTTGTGATTCAGATCCAGTAGCTTTTTGTTTTGGCCCGGTGGGAGAACATTATTACTGTTTGCAAGGCATGGTCAGGATTTGTGTTCAATTCAAGGAGACAAAGGAATCACTGCAGAAGAATCAGCTAAGAGAAGCTTTGAGGCAAGAAAGTGCCTGGGGAAACCGTCCATAGATAAGGTTGGCCAAGATTTGATGTGTGTAGATGTGAACATTTTAGCCAGAGCCTCAGCCAATATTTCTGATAAAAATCTCCAGTTTTTCTTTCATAAGAACTTTTATGAGGGACCTGGGGTCTTGATTTAATAGATAATGCATACAGCTTTAATTATATATCAATAACTCAATTGAGGTCATAACTGGTCACATATTCAGTGCTGCCAATATAGATTGGTTTAAAAATGAAATCCAGTTGACTAGTTGTTGACTGACTTACTAACAAACCTGTCATTCTCAAAAAGACCCCCAAGGCTATTTTACAAATACAATCTCCTTATCCTCATCACATGTGGCCAGGAATGGGGGGAGCCTATAGATATTCCTAATTTACACAGAGACATTGAAAGACAGAGAGACAGAAGCCTGTTTCACACAGCATCTTGATAGCAAAGCTCAATCTCAGCTCTATTGCTTGTGACAACACATTAAAATAGAGGCCCGGTCAATAGATGAATGGATAAAGAAGATGTGGCACATATATACAATGGAATATTACTCGGCCATAAAAAGGAACAAAACTGAGTTATTTGTAGTGAGGTGGATGGACCTAGAGACTGTCATACAGAGTGAAGTAAGTCAGAAAGAGAAAAACAAATACCGTATGCTAACACATATATATGGAATCTTTTAGATTCCATATAAAGAAAAGAAAAGAAAAAAAGAAAAGAAAAAGAAAAGAAAAAAAGAAAAAGAAAAGAAAAGAAAAAAAAAATGGTCAGAAGAACCTAGGTGCAAGACGGGAATAAAGACACAGACCTACTAGAGAATGGACTTGAGGATATGGAGAGGGGGAAAGGGAAGCTGTGACAAAGTGAGAGAGTGTCATGGACATATATACACTACCAAATGTAAAACAGATAGCTAGTGGGAAGCAGCCGCATAGCACAGGGAGATCAGCTGGGTGCTTTGTGACCACCTAGAGGGCTGGGATAGGGAGGGTGGGAGGGAGAAGCAAGAAGGAAGAGATATGGGGATATATGTATATATAGCTGACTCACTCTGTTATAAAGCAGAAACTAACACCATTGTAAAGCAATTATACTCCAATAAAGATGTTAAAAAAATAAAAAATAAATAAAAAGTAAAATATATATATATGAAAGGGATGATGTAGGTATTTTTAAATAAAATAAACACATTTTCAAAAAAATAATAAAATAAATAAAATAAAATAAAATAAAAGAGGCCCGGGATCATGGGCTGCTTTACAGATGACAGGAGAGCATTTCTAGTAATTTAGACCTTTTGGTTAATGCCCAATGGGGGACCTAAATAGTGTTGAATTTGTGATATAGAAGGTCATGTGACAGCAAGCTCCTTCTCTAAGTTCTTTCCTCTGAGAATCTTAATTATTTCACAAATTTGGCAGTTTCTTCCACACGCAGAGACTCTACTTCAGTGGTGACCTGAGCATGTCACTCCCCTGCTCCAAAGGCTCCCTATCATCCTTAGTAATATTTTCTAAGGGGTCTGTCTCCCTTGTGATGTAATCTTTATGCTACCAGTCCCTGTCAGTAACCTGAATAACACATATTGCATGTCTATGCACTATTTCTCCAATGTATGTTGACACTGCTATCATTCATAACATAAACATTTGTTTCAACATGTTGCTAAATTCAAAGCCCCTAATATCTTTGGGTATTTTCTCAAGCAATGGTTATTACAACTATAACTACCATCCTTGGGGGGTAGGGGTGGAATCCATGAAAAATTTTGACATTGTAGAAGAATGTGCAGCAAAAAAGTCAGTCTTGGTCAACTTACTACACTCTGTAATTCTGTGGCCTCTTTTAGATGAAGCTGCTCCAGATTGTCGGGTATTGTGTGGTAGTGGCCTTTACTCTTCTCATAGTTTTTCTTGTACTGGTACTGAGGGGAAGGTGGCAAAAAAGGCACATTGATGGCAAAGCTGCTCAGCATTCCTATTTTTCCTCTTTACATTAGATATTTACACAGCAACAGTACCAAGACCAAATTAAAATTAGCAAACACTACATAGGGAGGTTAAGAAAATGTTTTAAAAGGATGAAGATCCACATTCAGTATTGTCAGTTAATACAAGGATGTAAACACTTAGGTTATATGGCTTATTCAAAGTAGGTTTTAAGGTGCAAAGTTAAAAGTGAAAGAAACTATTCCAAATGGTAAGTCTATGTTTTTAGAAGGCGGAAAGGGAGTGGTTAATTGAAAAAAAGTTTAAATAGCCCCAAAATAGAAGCATTTTTATATTCTGAGAGGTGTTATAGTCAGTGGAGAACTGGTAGATTAATGTTGTAATTTGGAAGAATGCACTCAGAGAACAGGAGAGCTTTCTAATAAATATAGTGCCTCAGTAGCAGAGGAGATGCAAGTGACCTCAGAGAAGGAATTTAGTTGAAAATGGGTGAAACAAGCTGTTTCTGGAGCAAATGATTGAGCTTACAGAACTGGCGAGTTGGCTTGTATTCAAGACATGATTCATTATCAAAGATTCCTTCATGTCAGTCACAGGTTTGTGAAGTTTCTTCAAGTCAGCCTTATACTTAACCTGTACAACAGTAAGGGAAAAAAGGAAATCACATAAATAGGAAATGGAAAATGGTATTAATGGAAACCACAATAAGATGTCCCATCCTGAAACAAGTGCTGGGGATGGTGGTGAAAAACCATACCTCATTCACAACAGCCAGAAAGTGGAAACAATTCAAGTGTCCATCGACAGACAAAGGGATAAACACAGTGTGATGTAAACATACAATGGACTATTATTCAACCATAAGAAAGAATGAAGTTCTGACACATGCTACAGCATGGATGAACCTTGGAAACATTATGGTAAATGAAGTAAGCCAGACAAAAAAAAGGACAAATACTGTATGACTCCACTTACATGAAATCTCTAATAGGCAAATTCATAGGGACAGAAAGTAGATTAGAGGTTACCAGGGATTGGTGGGAGGGGGAAATGGAGAGTTATTGCTTAATAGTTATAGAGTTTGTGTTTGGGGTGATGAAAAAGTTTTGGAAATAATAGTGGTAGTTGGACAACATTGTGAATGTAATTAATGCCACCAAATTACATATTTAAAAATAGTTAAAATGGCAAATTTCACATTATATATTTTACCACAGTTAAACAAACACATACCTCACTTGTGAGATTATTAGCATCTTTCATGGTTTTGAAGAGCTGGCTGTCTTTTGGGTTGTATTTTGGTGTCTTGCCCTTCTCTTTGTTGAAATTTTCTCGGTATTTAACCTAACAGCAAATGCAAAAATCCAAATTATTCCTGAGCATCAATTAATCTGACTGAGGAATGGAGGAAATGTAAATGCAAAAGAGTATGTGCTACACATAAAGGGGTCATATAATTTATTATCCAAATTAGGACATTTTTAAGAGTAAAAGCACTATTAATGATTATGTTGGGACAACAGGCAATTGAGAATAAGATTAAGTGATGCAGTATTTGTTTTGCTCATTTTTATATTATCCAGAGGTATGAAAGATATTCACCTTTTTTTGATGCAGAATAAAAATGCATGGGAAAAGGCTTCAGGCTAAATTCAGAGAAGTGATCTAATATATTTGATTCAGAGCATTTTGGTCCTCTTAACTAGCAAAACCAAAAGCACTTTAGGTCTATTGCCAGGAGTTCCAAGAGGCTTTATAAATGATCAAGAAGGGTGAGAAGTAAGGAATCTATTAAATCAGGAGATTTATTGTTATGTACTTTGGCTACATCATTTTAAGTTTTTTTTAATTGGCAAAAAAATTGGCATAACTTCCGAGTAAAAGAAGCACAGAATTTGGGGGTTAATGGTTTCGGTATGATTTCAGGCTAGAAGAAGGAAAGAAGTAAGATAACTTTAGCATAATGAGAAAAATAAGGTTAAATATACTTACAGGATACATAAAAGTAAGAATACACAAAGGACAAAATAACTTCAATTTAAAAAATAAGCGCAATGCCTGGCACTAATAGTTGCTCAATAAATGTGATCTGATTGATGAAAGAAAGAGACAGTCATAATGCCTAGGTAAAATAGCTAAAGATGACGATTTACTTATAGGGATATTCAACAGAATAAACTGAAAGTGACAGAAACATTTCCTTATTTAAAAACAGACTGATGCCTTTGTCACTAGGATTAATCCAGAAGTAGAACTCTACTAGTTACTCACTCTAGGAATAAAGAAAAATGAGCTATTTCTAGAAGTTAGCCAGCTAAAAGGGCAATATTTGATGCTCCGGGACACCTAGAGTTTCTGTTATTGGTAAGATGAAAGACTCGCTCATTCAAAGTTAGCACACCAGGATCTGGTCACCAGATATTTCACACTGTAGGCATTTAAAATCAGTACCCCTCATGCTTCATCACTTTACTTCCCCACAATTTACACATCCAGCACAACAGGAACAAGAGGAGAGACCACTCAAATGCTAAGAACAATGAAATCTGCCACATCAGAGAAAAAGCATTCACAGTGCTGAGACCCATTTATTTTGAATAAATCTCCAGTGGAAATGTGTAGACAAAATAAGCATGCAGAACAGTACAGCATGATGCAGGCACACAGAGCCAGACACACAATGGAGGAAGCAGAAAACATAACAGAAAAACACAATGTGAATAAATGCTACAATGGCTCTTCTCTGAAAGGAAGTTCACTCCCCAAACAAAGAAATGCAAAGCCTGCTAAGGAAAGTCAGAGGTGGTGAGTTGTCTGAACCAGGAGAAAACTCTTCCGAAGGATATAGAAACCCATAAGACTAAGGCTGATCCCAAGAGCAGTGAAACACAGAAAAAGCAAAGTAAACTAGATGTGCAGAGTCAGACTGGGGAAGGAAAGATGCAAAGGCCCATCTCTGATGAGAATAAAATCCATTTCTTTTAGAAGAATGCTGAAAATCCTCCATCTTTTAGAAAATAACTCATTTCTGAGAAAATATTTGAAGAGCAGCTTTCTACTGGTCTCACTTCAGTTCTTTTCTGTTAATTTTAAGTAGATTTAAATTTCTAACTTTTTAATTAAAAAAAAAAAAAAGTTGTGCCTCCTCTTTCCACAAGAAGGCCCCAAGCAAGTGCAGGTGAGCACAACTGCTGGGAATCTGAGCCGACACGTTCGACCTTAAGAACTACTATATTTTGCATGGTAAGGACACACATCAGATTCAGGACTCCAAGAATTCTTAGAAAGGTGTGGGATTAGGCAGGAAGTACAGTAAAACCACATTCACACGGCACATGGAATGGAAAAGCCTTCTTTTTCTTGTTTACCAGGGAAGTGAGAGGCAACCATGCAATGCCGTGTATCAGCAAATGGCAATACCAGTGTCCATTACCCCAAAGGGCTCAGATAGTGTGAGAAAATGGTTTCCGATCAATTATTCTTTCAAAGTTCAATTAAATTTAAAGATCTAACATCCAGTTGTTCTCCTTTTCAGGGACTTGAACTGTATACTGGAGCTTCTAAAGACTGAAGAGCAGGTCCAAGAATGAGAACATTTCTTGCCACTGAGACTGTAAAACAGGGTGAAAGCTATGAGTGAAAACATTTTGAGAAGTTTATACTGTTGATTCAGAGTATGTCTGAACTGAGAGGCTGTATTAAATGCCAGTCTTAAATGTATTAAACACCAGCAATGGTAATCAGCAGAGGCTTTCTTTGTGTGGTTGCAGATGAGATTCTCAGTCTGTTTTCATCTTTTGATTGGTGTCAGCAGCCTAAAGAAGTTAGGAGGCCATCTCCAAATCTACTCTACCTTCCTATTCCAAAGGCATGTTCCAGAGGGAAAGTTTCATGCAGGAAAAGACAGATGTGTGCAAAAGTATATCCTTTGACAAATTTCCACGGCATTCTACACGTTCCAACACAAAACCAACAGAAAAGAGCGCGACTTGGTCAGTCCCCTGACCAAGGCTAAGAAGATAGGTGAGAGAAAGAGGAAGACAGATATATGGGATCACTGATGCCAGTCTTACATCACTGATGAGCACATTAGTTTTCTTAAGCTGCCTCATCATAGGGGTGTCATAAGATGCCGCGCCATGCCCGTACCCTCTCCTTTGGCCTTTGACGTATTCCGCCTAGAGTACCAGCAAGACAGCAAAGTCAGAACGGGGAGGGCCCACACAGAGGGGAAGTCTCCTTGGACCAGGGGCCACACCATGAAGCTGTCAATCCTGAGGCAAGCCTTTCCCGGGAAGTAAACCCAGGAAAGGGGGCTCATAAACGATCTGGTTGGGACTCATTCTCCACATCATAGGATTCACTTGGGGTTAGAAATACAGGACTCTCTTGGGCTTCCCTGGTGGCGCAGTGGTTGAGAGTCCGCCTGCCAATGCAGGGGACGCAGGTTCGTGCCCCAGTCCGGGAAGATCCCACATGCTGTGGATCGGCTGGGCCCATGAGCCATGGCCGCTGAGCCTGCGCGTCCGGAGCCTGTGCTCCGCAACAGGAGAGGCCACAACAGTGAGAGGCCTGCGTACCTCAAAAAAAAAAAAAAGAAAGAAAGAAATACAGGCTTCTCTATTTGTAAAACCAGCAAAGTCTTCAAAATTTCAACTTCTTTTTAACTTGCTAGTGGTATGACCTTGGAGATTTAAAAACATATTAAAAATTTTTACACTGAAAAGTTCGTGTTAATTTCATTATTCTTAGAGATTCCACTGTTTCTTGCTGGTGATTTCATATCTTGGTTTCGAGTACTTATACAATTCCATTAACTTCTAATAAAAATACCATATAGGAGTTTTAAATTCAAAAACTTTTAAAAAATAGTATTTGCTTGTCATCAGTCATCTGAACTTTTTGTCTCCTCATAATTCCCTCCTGTTTTGTCACTTGATGTTACTTGTATCTTCCAAAAGATTGGGATCCCACGTTTGGCATTGCTGAAAGTCATACATACAACCACTATAGGTATCCGAAACGTATTTCTTCAAACAAATACTTGAGAAAACAGACAATGAAAAGAAGGTAGGATCTCTGAATTGGAGAATAGATAAGATATTCCTGAGCTCGTCTTTTGAGACTAAAACTTGCTCTCTGAAAGATCTGGTGGTTGATCATGGGGTCTCTGATCTAAAGTCTGAAAACCTGTCATAACTCAGGAGTATTCTAGATAATTGGTCTCACAAGGGAAATTAGGTAATGGGGCAATCAAGTTTGGACACATTTCTAAGTCCAACTACTCAATAATATGAAATCTGCTAGAATTAGGCATTCCCCCTCAGCTCCCTGTACATACTTCGATCAAACACTTACAACCCCAAACTGTAATTATTTAGCCATAGACATATAGTCTGAGGACATCTACTGCCTCTAGTTTCTAGCCCAGGCATTCAATATGTTTGCTGAATGAAAAAATAAAAGTGACTGCATCTGATATAACTTTTCAAAGCTTTTCGTGATATAATTTTCAAAGCTCTGGAGGGCTGCAGTATCTCTCTGGTTGCTAATACTGCACTTTCATTCTGGGAATCACTTTTCCTGCAAGGTCTTTAAACATCTCCTCACATCAGAGCTGCTGCTTGCCCATCTGTGTTACCTGGCTGCTCAGCTTGGCTGCCTTCTTGGCCATTTCAATGTCTGGGCGACCAAGCATGCTTAGCCCGTGGCTGCCTTCCTTGCGGTGCTTGGCTCTGTACTCCACCTGCAGCAAAGAAAACCAGTATGGGCAACACATTCTAGGTGGCCAGTGACCACCAACTACTTGTTTGCAGTGACCACTTGGGACTGGGTACCTTCTAAACACACCCTTACCTCGCTGGCCTGTTTGGCTGCCTGCGTGGCCTTCTTGATGTCTGGTCGATCGGCCACTGTTGTGTAATGCAGGTTTTCTTTAGCATCTTTTTTGTAAGCGACCTTTATTTGGAAAAAGAAAACATTTGCTCACTTGAGAGATAAGCCATCTTTCTGAAAGGAAGCTTTTATTAAAACCAAATCAACCCCACTACCGTATTTGTTAGACCACCAGATATAGAAATTAGGGTGACCACTCACTGGACCCAGCCCAGCATATACCAATGTGGGATCCACCAGCTCAAGTGGCCCCCTGAGAGTGAGAGGAGAAACTTACATTACTCTGCTTCTTGGCCACCTCCATCGCATGTTTCACCTCTGGGGGCTCCAGCATGATGGAGTAGTTGGATTTTCCTTTCTCCTTGACAAACTTCTTCTTGTAATTTGTCTAAAAAGAGCCAGAATTACTTATGTGAGCAGAGGAAGCTGGGAACAGAATTGTTTTACTTGAAGAGCTATGAGAAGATCTCGAGGAAAATCCGTGGCTCTCCATTTTGGTGTCATTTTGGAACTGGGGTCTCTGATACATATTCTAGTTCTTCCCTGTCATTTCTGTCCTGGAACCTGTCATTGAACCACACACCAATCTTTGGAGAACTGATGACAAGCAAATTAAACTCTTTCATTTACCATTTCTACCTTTTTAAAATAAATGGAACCACACAGGGCTCATAAAGTACAATACCATGATTATTAAAGCATTATCCGTAAGGATGTAGTGGGCAGAGATTACTGAGATACAAAGAGGTGACTTTACTTCTCTAAAATTGTTCAGCAGTTTAAGGAGAGGGGAGATGATGGGAGAGGCTGATCTTTACCATCAATGCTCCCTCCCTTTATTTATTTTTTTTGTTTTTTTGTTTTTTGCCCTCCCTTTATTACCACTAGGTTAGTGACGTCTTATATTGCTAGACAATACATCCTATGGCCAAACCCACATCTGCCACAGTTGCCGTAGTTGGAAAGCCAATAAATATTGAGTTGTCTTTTAAACCAGCGTTCAAAATTCACATATAGGTACTGATGGTAAGAGTGAAGTAACGTAAAGGAAACTGTAAGCAAAAATGCGGCTTACAGTCTTTTGCTGGATTCTAAGGTAAAGTGCCATTGCTGCTGCCAAGAGTCCTGGGGCTGGTCACTTACATCACTGACGTTCCTGGTCACTTCCTTGACATGAATGGTGTCCCGGGTCTCCGGCAGTGTTGTGTATGAGCCCTGAGCCAAGTGCTTCTTCACATGCTGCTTGTACTTGTTCTGAGGGAAAGCACAGAGAGCTTGTTTAAATGCCTGCCCGGGGCATCAGCCCAAGATGCAAGGCAAGCCTATGGGCTGCTGGAGGGTTACCTCGGACACCAGATTGCTGACTGTCTTTGCCAGGAGGATCTGAGGTGTATCAGGCACGACATGGTAGGTTCCTCTTTCCTTGACATGTTTCTGTTTGTATTTCAGCTGCAGGGGTGAAAAAAGCATTTCTTCAGCTCCTCTGACTCTCCTGCATATTTTTATGAAGCTCCCAAGTTACTAAATAGAGCTGGGAGAATAGCATCATTGACGGAGTAGAATCATTAAACTCAGTAAAAGATCTCATGTTTGGAAATCTTGGGAAATATCAAAAAAGGATTTTATCTCATGTAAGCTGAGGCTTTAATAACAATCAGAATGAATCTTACGATGAATCTTTATACATACAGCCTTAGTTCACAGCACTTTTAAATATGTCATTGGACCCTCCCACAAACCCTGGGAGGCATTATTATTCCTCCTTTCCAGATGAGGAAACACAGGACGCATAGGAAGTGTATGACCCCACAGAAATGAATACGTTTCCTTATAGAGTCCAACCAGGCCTTCAGAGACCCCACTGCGGTGTGTGGATTATCTTGAGGTGCGGTATAGATCAGGAGTGGCCACCTGGCTGTAACAGCTTCCCACTGCTGCCGTTCTGCTCTGCCAAGTCACTGGTGTCGACGTGGGCAGCAGCCTCCTCTACGCTGCAGGCCCCTGGGCACTGGGCTGCAGAAGACAGCCCTGAGTGAGCTTAGGCCTCTTGGAAGGGACTGAATACTTACATCACTTTCTATTATAGAATTCTTCAGGGCCAGCACCATGTCTTTATCATCAGTGACAGAAAGCTTGCAACCTTTGAGGAACTCCCGGTCCAGCTTGTATTCAAACTGTAACAGAAGAAAGACAGAGGAAGATGGGAAAGGGTGACAGGCACAGGAGGAAGCTGGTATTTGGTTGAATTTGTAGGGAGTCCTCTTCTTAAGGGCACTATGGGGATTTGCTACCAGGATGGGGACAGGGGCTTCCTGCTGGGCCCACTGCAAGCTGGGCTCCTCCTTTCCAGCCCCAAGGCCAGGATAAAGCCCTCCTGGTTCTCCCCCGCCCCCCTCAGGACTCTGAGCCATTAGTGTTTGGGCCCAGCCATGGGAGACCAGGCTCTGTGGCCAGGCCTGCTTCCTGAGCTTGCCTTCCACACCTTACAACCCCCCTTCTTGTCCTTCTTGGATCTCAAATGAGCTAGGGTTAACACCTGTGACGGTGGTTATTATGAATAAAGATTAATTTTTCTGTCTCAGGTATGTCATGCAGTTCTGACTGCCTCTCTTATCTCACATCGCTTTGCTGTAGGGATGACTTGGCGGCCTGGATGAAGTCCGGTCGGTCAGGGGTCCACCTCCAGTGGGCTTTGTTGGCTTCATACTGCTTCTTGTAATCAAGCTGTTTTTAACAAGACAAAAACAAGTCACTTCATTCAGTGGCCTGAATTCACAACCGCACACGTGGCACAGAGGGACTCATCTTGCATTTTAACATATAACAAGACATGGTTCTTTATGCAAGAGAGAGCCCCAATTAAAATTTCTGTACCATGGATGCAACTAGTTGGCCACTCAAGTTGTCCTCTTGTGGGGCCCTTTGGCCTCAGAATAGGGGCTACAATTTTTAAAGGCTCCTGGCGAAACAATTCTTCAAACTCACCCTGCCAGTGCAGTCTAATCATCTTCAGAGTCAAGTACTTTTAATTTGTAACTAAATTCAGACTTTTTAAAAAAGTATTAAACACTTGCAGTATTTATTTCATTCCAGGCAGTTTTCAAAGTGCTTTATATATATATATTAACTCATTTACTCTTTACCACAACTGTATGAAATCAGCAGCTGAGGAACTGCCTAGAAGGGCTAAGTAAGCTGTCCAGGTGAGACAGCTAGTGAACAGTGGAGCTGGGTTTCAAACCTGGGCAGCCAGGCATCAAAGGTGCCTGGGGACTTGCTAGACTTGCATCTGAGCTGGAGAAACTGGCTGCCTTGGGCTGAACCTGAGGCACAGAAGTGAGTGTCCTTGGGAAGAGCCCTCATCATCAGGCACATTTCTTTCCTCACTCTTTTTCTTTCTCCTTTTTTTGGTCAAGGTATAATTGGTATACAATAAGATAAACATGTTTTATAAGTTAAAAATTGATCCAACTTTTCCCCATTCTATTGTGAAATTTTTCAAATGCATGAGGAGTTGCATGAATCTTACAGAGAATACCCATACACCCAGCACCTAGATTCTACAACGTACATTTTACTGCATTTGCTTTGTCCCACATCAATCCTGCTACCCATCCCTCTGTCCATCCTCAGGACACCTGTATGCTACCTGCCAGTCCCCAAAGGCATTTCAGTTTGCTGGCCCTAATAAATATAAGTTCTCTGTAGCACGAGTAGGCACTAGTTGGGTTTTATAATACTTCATTATATAACCATTTATATATTTTTAAGAAGTCGATACTCATTTAAATACACAATGTTTCTGTGGTTGAGGCTTTAAGATGCCCCATCACAAAGAAATGAGTCAGCGCAGGGAGATGTGAACAGGAGGAGGGTCTAGGCCAACTCCTGACAGCACCAAGCAGCTCAAGTGTTCTCTTTTTTTTTTTCAGGAGAAGTAGGCTCTAGAGTTTGTGGCAGGAGAAGAACATGGAGACCGGAGACACTGTCGAAAATGTAACCTTCATTTCAGAATTAAATCCCCCATTTTCCAGCATCCTAACATGGAGGCTGAGGGGGTATAACATCCATGGGCCGTCCTTGCTCTTCCCCACTCTCCTTTGTGAGAACCATGGGCAGCATTTAGAGGTCAGTGTTATCACTCATGCTCTGGGGCCCAGCCCTTGATCTGGACTCACTAGAGCTCAATCACCTGAAAAGGTGTCAAAAGAGGCCATGTGCCCTACAGAAGCTGATGAACCCCTATTAGGCTTGGGGACGTTTCTGGAACTTACATTGGTGTTGACTTTGTAGGCATCCTTGGCTGCTTTGATATGAACAGCATCAGGCTCAATGGTACAGTTGGACTTAGTTCTCTGGTAAACTTCTTTGTATTTCAGCTGTGGGAGGAAACACAGGTCAATTTTTTTTTTATAGCAGCCCACAAGTATCTTAAACAACAAGAAATTAAAACCATAATATAGTATAAGATACTCCTTAAGACTGAATCAGTCTGTTGTGAAGAAGGGATGCAGCCATGCAGCTATGTGACACGCACCATCCTGTCTCAGATCTTAAAACCAACTCCCCAGGACACATTGTGTATGTTCACCAGTGTCACCATAGAATTTATGTCCTCTGAGCTTGTGCTGAAAGGGGCAGCTGGACAGCTATTTATGTGTGTTTTCCTGTCCCCAAATCAGAAACTCCTGAGTTCAGAACATCTTGAAAACTGTCGATGGAAGAGAAGCCTTCCCCCATTGGCTCACCCAGATGGGATCAGGCTTGCCCTCCTTCCATGCCCCTACAGTTGTAGCTGCTATCATGTCGTGTTATAATTATTTATCTGTCTATTCTTTCCATTGAGCTGAATCCCTTGAGGGCAAAGATTGTGTATCATTCATCACCTCATTCCTAGCATCAGGCACTTAGGAACCCAATAAATATTTGATGAATGAATGAACTGATGGATGAATGCTGTCATCACTACTGTCATTGCCAGGGCCATCGCTGGTAAGCTTGGGCATGCGTGGGTTTGACTCGGAGGGGGAAACAAGGGAAGGCTTAGCCTCTTTGAGCCCAACTGGTCATTTTTTCATGTCTAGCCTGGAATTTCTAGCTTCACCCACTTTTGCTCCTTTTAAATTTCAGGGCCCTGGGACTCCATCTGGGACTTTGCACTAGTTATTGCAGAAGGATCTTAGGTCTTACTGTGACTGAGTAAAACTGTTCTACGGAAGCCATAGTAGCGCTTACTAAACTTGCCTGATCATAAGAATCACAATTTTCTGTGCTTCACCATAGATATAGTAAATCAGTAGCTTTAGGGGACTGACTTGGAAATTCATATTTTTCATCAACATCTCAGGTTATTGTTACAATCAGAAATTTAGGGAAATGGATATAGAATTGCTTCATTTTTCTACACTGAGAGGGAATGGGCTGCTCCACATAAGGGATCTACCTTATAGATATTTATGAATACCCGATGTTCATGTTCGAAGTGTCAAAATTTATTTTAACATAAAAAATATTTTAAAATTTTTAAAATGATTTATACATTTCTGCCTTCATAAACAGTGCACTGATGTATTTAGCATTTTTCTTGGCAACTTAGAGTCAATAGTGTGAACCCATTTGTTTAGCTACCAAAGAATTCCTGAGCACCAGCCTCAGTCAAGGCTTTGGGGGAGGGACTCCATAGTTGCCTTCATTATTCTTTATGGTGCCCATATAGCCATTAAAATATTTAATCTGTTTTTTAACCAATATTATGATAGTTTTCCACCATAAAATCTAGCTATATATATGAAAATATATGAATATAATTTCTTCTCTAATTCAGAGTATTAGAATTTGATGGCTACCTTTTCCTCTTAGCCAAGACAAAACTTATAGAGTATTAATAGAGTCTATGGCACACTGCGTTTTTCAGACTGGTCTGGAAGCTTCTACTCCAGCCTCTTAGAACCCATCCACTCTGCCGTGAGATGGCCAAACCACACGGAAAGGCCACGTACAGGGGCTCCTGTCTATACAGTGGCTGAGCTCCCAGCCCAGCCGTGATCGGGCGCCAGCTCTGGGAGTGAGCCTTCCTGCCTGAGCTGCAGCGTGTGGGGTAGAGCATCCGCTCAACTGCCCACTCAGCTCACAGAACTGTGAGCCAAGAAAGCATGACTGCTGTCTCGGACCACTACATTCAGAGTGCTTGTTACACAGGAATAGATAAGTGGACCTGGGCTTGTTATATCACGTTACAAAGAGGCCAGAGTGAGAGGGGCTGCAAAGCCGTCCTGGTAACTTACATCACTGACTTCATCTTTGACCTTCTGGACATGCAGCAACATGGGTGTGTCATGGATTGTGGTGTAGCCTCTGGGTCTGGCCTTGTTGTATTCCAACTTATACAGTATCTGAAGGAGATGAAAAGGCAGAAAGAGACAACTTTATGTATCTCAATTGACATTGTAACATAATGTAAACATAGAAAGGCAACATGGTTGTTCTTGTCATTGAGTGTATATAAAGGAAAGAGAATTCCATAAACTCAACAGGTGCTTTCATGCTTTCTGCTAAGGCTCCAGTGCCTCTACAATGGGGTGTCTGCCAATTTGGTTGGAACAATTCTTTACTGTAAAAGAAGAGTCCTGAGCATAGTAGGACACTTATTGTCCCTGCCTCCCTCCCTCTAAATGGCAGTAGAATCTTCCAAACAGGGACTTTCCTGGTGGGGCAGTGGTTAACAATCTGCCTGCAAATGCAGGGGACACAGGTTCGATCCCTGGTCCAGGAAGATCCCACAAGCCCGCGCGCCACAACTACTGAGCCCGTGTGCTGCAACTGCTGAAGCCCGCGCACCTAGAGCCCATGCTCCACACAAGAAAAGCCACCGCAGTGAGAAGCCCGTGCACCATAACGAAGAGTAGCCCCCACTCACTGCAACTAGAGAAAGCCCGGGCGCAGCAACAAAGACCTAATGCATCCCAAAAAACACTTTTCCAAACATTGTGACCATCTAAAATGCCCCTCCACATTTGCAAGGGCTCCCCTCCAAGGCCAAAAATCCATTCAGGGTTTCTTGTACTTACATCACTAATTTGTTTGTTGACTTTTGTAGTACGTAGGTGTTCTGGAGTATCCACAACTGAGGTAAACTTGTCCTTTGTTTTTTCATAATTTTTCCTGTAGTTGATCTAAATTGTAGAGAAGAACAAGTTAACTTGAAGTAGGAGAGAGGGCTTTCAGGGACTCTAGTTTTCCTCTTAAGAGAGTCCCACGGCAAAGAGTAGGATTGTTATATAAGCCATAGGTGTGCGGGATGATGTCATGCTTTCTTAACTGGAAATGTTTATATAAATCTGTATTTGATAGCAATAGTGTAATAGAGTGAGCAAATAATAATAATAATAAATATTTTCCATATATTTTATCCACGTGGAAACTGAGGCCCAGAGAGGTTAAGAGTATGAGCTAAGGGCAAATATAGAGTGAATCTCAGAGCCAGGACTAGACCCATGTTCTCTGGACTCTGGCAAGTAATGATTCGCTCACAATATGCTACATCGAATATATATGATCTCTTAAGTATGTTTCCATATCAAAGATGAAACAGATAAAAAAAATGAATACATACAGTTTGAAATAGTTATTTTTAAAGACATTCATTTTTGAAATTTTCAAGTCATGATTTTTTTTTCATGCACATAAGCGGTTTCAAGCAGTATAGACACAGAGAGCACAGCAAAATTCCATGCACAACTATCTAATGATCATATCGGGACCAAGGTAAAAGTTCAGGCAAACAGAATGTTCATAGGAAGACCTCATCCTCCTCATTTCATGTGTTGATCTGATGTCAAACTAAAGTGATAAAACAAGTTGCTAATACAAAAGACTGATTAAAAACTTTCTTTGCGTGTAGGAACAATGGCCTTTTATTAACATCGTATCTGGTAGTTAAGCAATTATCACTGTCTTTTCCTGCTTCAAATTTACCTTCCAACGTATGACAGGAAGGTGGTGGTGTGTGCTTCAGTTGACCTTGTAGGAAGGCAAGGTGATCAGCAGTGCTGTTAACAAGGGTGTGTGAGGACAGATGTGCTGGAAATAACCTAGCAAATTCAGCATCAAACTCAAGAGGGGCCATGAATATGCACAATATTCAAAGAGCTGCGCTGTCATCCTCATCTCTCCAAAATGGTACAGCGTAGTCATTATTGAGCAATGGATACATTAGATGAAAACATCAAATATTCACATCTTCTAAATACTGTCAAATTTACTTAAGATCCTCAATCTCTAAGAAATCTACTTCTTTGGGGCAAATATTGAAAAACATAAAGTTATACCAATTTGGAAAAGTTTGAAAAACTTTGAAATAGTCTCAGTTAATATTACTTGGAATTCCAAAAGTGTCAGAAGACGTACGAAAGTTGGCTGCTACAGCACCACACTTGGCCACATCCAGAGTTCATTTACAGGGAGTGAATATTTATGCAGCTTTGTCATGTGAAACCAGCTTGGTCAGGAGGCCAGGGAAGGAAATCAGGGAAAGCATAGAAATGAATGCCCCCAAGGCTTCTAAATCTCTTCTTCGCATCACATCAGACATTACCTGGCTCCATATGTATGTGTTGTAGAGGGCAGTCAACATATCTGGACGCAGAATTTCATTACATCCTTGTTTCAGAAGCATCTTGGCACTAGATTTATATTTTCTCTGTTCATGCAAAGAGCAGTGAAGCACAAAAGAGACTTGTGAAGACAGAAAAGAACATAGCTCTATATCCTGATCACCTCTGAGTGAAGAGATGTAGGCACACACACTTTGTGTTCTCACGTGTATGTGTGGGTGAAGACAAGCAAATGCATTAAAATGCCAAGCAGGGTGATGTGATATTTGCAGTTGACCATCCACAGCCCTTGTGAATGGGGAATAATAGAGCCAGTCCCACCAAAACTGCCTTATAGAAAAGGTGACATCACTGAAATAGAAAAACACAGTAAGAAGTTCTGTCTTCTTTCCTTCCATTAATTTGTTTCTTTGTTTCTGCGTTTGCACCTTAATTCGCACCTTACAACTGCAGTTTACACACAGGCCCTCCTGAAGGATGAAGGGTGTGAGGATCCAGCTGTGCATCTCATGTTCACCACAGCACACGTGAGAACACAGAGCATGGACTGGCACACTCAAAGAGCTCGTGGGCTCTTTGGGTGGCTAGACAGATAATTTGGAACAGAACATCCCAATATCATAGGCAGAACCTATGACATCCTTGCAGCAGACGGGACGACATCTCATGAGAAACTTGGAGCACAGTACTGCTTGGCCGTCCAGGCGGCCCCATCACAGTACCTGACTGATCTGGTCGCCTGCGATCTTAGCCAGCAGATGTCTAGGCTCATCGACTACCAGGTGGTATTTATCTTTCCGCTGCTCATAATCAGCTCTGTATTTTTTCTGCTCAAACATCATATCAAATTATAGCAAGAGTACAACTTCAAGGCTATACACAAATGTCCCAAGATACTTCAGAGAGCCAGAAAAAATGTCCTTTCTAGAGGTGGGTTCCCAAAGCATCCAGGGTAATGAAAATAGGGAGGTGAACAGAATTAAGCAAAGGAAGATGGCCTGGAGAAGGCTGGGGCTTGGACTAGATTAGTTATAACATCAAAATTGAAGTACCTTGTACCTAAAAATGTTCCATCTTTACATATGACGTCATTAGCAATGTTAAGTTTTATGACATCTTACATTGTATTTAAAATAAGGCACTGACAAGCTACAGGTTTACTACTTTAGGCTGTGAGAGTCAAAAGGTATATTCATGGACACATTCTAATATGCTAGTTAATTTATTTGATTATAAAAGAGACCTGGAAATCCTTCGTGAATTAGAAAAATAGAAACAAAATATATCAAGACTGTCTTCCTAGGAAGCTACCAACAGTAATTCTTCAGAGTCATCCCACCTGGAAATCTACTGAAAATAAACTAAATCAAATTTATAAACAACAAAAAAGTTATATATTGAAATAAATATACCATTGGCTACATTTTCACTTTCTGACACATTTTACTATTTTTCTAACATTGTTTTTGAATTTATGTAAATCTGTGGAAAATACAAAGATAGGAAATTAAATGTAAAAACCATCCATACATACAGTAATTCATAGCTTGCTTCTTTCATCATTTTAAGCTAAATTTACCTTAAACTATTGCAAAGACAGTTCCAGGTAAAACTGGGTAGAAGGTAAAGGAATATTCTGAGTGCAAATGGACACTTCTCTGCACCAGTGTATGAGTCACAATGGCAATACATTTGAAGGCGTGAATCACAACTACTCCCTTAGGGCTGCCATTTCTGTGCCTTGGTAAGGGATACTAAGTTAACTTTGAACTTCTGGGTCTTCCAACTCTACACAGAATCCCATACACTCCCTGTTGAAGGGAGTTCAGCTGAGAGTCAACAAAATCCTTTACCTCTTTGCTCTCGTCACCCAAAGGGCTGTGCTGCCCTGTGCTAGTGTGAGCAGAGGCTGTGCTGGCTGTGGGGACCTCACTCCACTCTGGACAGCCCTTTCCTTTGTTCTTATTCATGCTTTTGGCAGAGCTCATCAGATAGTGATATTATAAGAGCCTTCCCAATGCGTAATCTTGAATCAACACTAAAATGGCTTTCCTGTCATTTTAGGTATTGGGTTTTAATCAAACGTCATTTATAGACTTAAGGGATGCTAATAGGCTCAACTGGATCAGGTCATACATACCTCATTCATCAATTGAGTTGCGAACTTGAAATGCCTATTGATTGGACAATCAGCAACATACTTGAAATCTGACTTCGTCCTTTCAAATACCTCTTTATACTTATACTAGAGAAAATAGAACATGGTTACTTGATAGCATGCTGTGATTATCTTAAGAATGAGACATGCCATTTATTGTATACAATTGTGATTAATTCATTCATAGAGATAACAAGTAATTACTGAACACACTCTGGCTCCCAAGGCAATGAAGGGTATACCCGCCTCAATGTCTTAAAAACTAGCCCCCAAATACATACTTTCATTGAATGGATGTCAAATAGATCTATATTCCATATTGGACAAAAATCCAAATCAGTTTCTTCTTTGTTTCAATACTTATAGTGATTATTATTTTACTTTGAATGTATTTCCATGTGCACTCGAAGGCAGTTTTTTTTTTTTTTTTTTTTTTGCTTTACGTGGGCCTCTCAGTTGTGGCCTCTCCCGTTGCGGAGCACAGGCTCCGGACACGCAGGCTCAGCGGCCATGGCTCACGGGCCCAGCTGCTCCGTGGCATGTGGGATCTTCCCAGACCGGGGCACGAACCCGTGTCCCCTGCATCAGCAGGCGGACTCCCAACCACTGCACCACCAAAGAAGCCCTCGAAGGCAGTTTTTAGTCCATTAATTAGAAGTAGTTTTCCAGTAATGAATCAGATAATCAAAATATTTTAGAGCAGGGGTATGCTAGCATCTAGATCACTACCTGTTTTTAAATAGCCCCATGAACTAAGAAAAAACTTTTTTATATAGTACTAAGGGATTGTAACAAAGAATATGTGACAGAATGAATGTGGTCCACAAAGTGTAAAGTGTTTACTATCTGGAACCTTTCAGAAAAGTGTGCTGACTTCTATTTTAGAACTCAAAGGAAGCTAATCCAACTGCTTTATTTTGTAAGTAGGAAAATGAGGCCATAAAAACAAAGTTATTTGCTTCAAGTCACACGTCAAGTTTGTAGATTAAAATAATCTCACTTTCTATTTGCTTCCATATCAAATCACCCAGAGACATATTAGGAAATTCTGGAAGAGCCATGAGGAATTGTACTGAGATGGCCTTTTATCAAATTCAAATGAGTGATGTAAATAAATGATTACTATTGTCAATGAGGCCAATACTCAAATAATTCCTGAGGAGAGTGAATAATGTAGTATATACTCCAACTTTAGGGTCAAGAAGCAAGGAGATAGGGATGGAAATATGAGAAGCTGTTTCCTCAGTACTAATTCTCTCCGTGGGCACTGGAGTACATTTCATGGATGTGGCCGTTACCGTTGAGTTGATATATACCTTGCTGTAGAGAGTCTTGTTCTTTTCAGCCAGAGTGAAGTCAGGGGTATCAAAGGCATAGCAACCGATGCCTTTAAGCCAGGTCAAATCTTCTTTATATTTTACCTGGGAGAAGAATATCACCAAAGAGTTTTAAGTACCTATCTCCAAATAGCAGTAGGTTAGGATCGATACAAGTAGAACAAATAGAAGGTCTGACCACTAAGGTATATAGAATAATAAAGTATTGAAATAATTATTTAAGAGACATTTCCAAAAATACTGATTTCTGCTCACTTTATGGTGTACTGTATTGCATATGGAATTTTTCATTTTAATACCAAGTAAAGCAATTCAAATTTAACAGGCATACTTGCCTAGAGAGTATATCATTAGCTCAGCAGCTGTATTTTCATATAAAGAGCTGAAATTTCTTTCTAAATGAGCATTGTCATGTGTCTTAATTACTTAATTGTCATGAAGTTGTCTCTTCAGTTGCTCAAAAATAGGTTATCATTTACATGAAATATATCACTTCCAGTCATGTATTATGATGTAACACATTTAGAAGAAAAATTCGGTTTATAAATTTGAATATATTTTTCTGTCTCCTGAGTTGAAGCTCACTTATTTAGCAATGAGCTTTATGACTTAAACATCCATACACAAGAGCTAAAATTTAGTCAAGTGTTTAATCAGTTTTTATGCAGTGTTTGATTTCGTTGTCATGTGGACATATTAATTTATATGTAAAAATAGAAGATTTCAAGACTCACATCACTGACTGCATCAGTGACTGCTCGATGGCGGAAATGCTCAGGGTGATCAGGAATGGACTTCCAGATTCCCAGCTGGCTCATGTAGTTCTCCTTGTATTTTATCTGTGGTAAAAGCACAAAGACAGCTTTAACGTCTTACCCAAATTTAATGTAAAAAAGTCCATTTGTCTCCAGAGAGTTTTAGGAAAGGGAGGATACTTTTAAAAATTATGGTGGGTTACTGAGCCCAACACAAGTAGAAATATATAGGAGCGTACTTTACTGATGTGGTCTGTGACTTTGCGATGATAAACGATGTCTAGAGCATCCTTCACAGTGCGGTATTTCCCTTTGGTCTTTTGAAATGTTTCTTTATAGCGTAGCTGGAAAGAGGAAAAGCACATGGATTATGAAGAACTACCAAGTTAAATAACTAAGCTCTTTTAACCTTGAACTCTCCTGAGCCTTATCTCTTATGTTTTCCCTTGAAAAAATTTGGAGAGATTAAAAACCTCTTTCACATCCTGGAAGAGAAAAAGGACATTCGGAGAAAACTAAAGAAATCTGCATAAAGTGTGGAGTTTAGTTAATAATAATGTATCAATATTGATTTGTGACAAATGTCCCATGGTATTGTAGGGTGGTAACAACAAGGGAAACTGGGTATAGGCTATATGGGAACTCTCTGTACTATCGCTGCAACTTTCCTGTAAATCTAAAACTACTTAAAATAAAAAGTTTATTTAAACGTAAAACAAGCAGACAAAAAGCTCATTTGGGAGGAGAAAAAAAAAAGCATAACTTTGTTGAGCCCAAGACATACTAATGTACGTGGAAAAAGGAGAAAGATTTAGTTTCTAACTCCTGGTATTAAAATGCCTTTTCCATGGAGCAGTCCTAAAATTTTATTCCATTTCAATCTTTATCTTTGTGGTATTTCAAAAGTCAACAGCTCTGACCTTAACCTAAGAATATCATAGAAGATTCATCTCATCTACACAAAATGAGTACTTCTCTGAGCACTCTGTTTTCAATCTCGAACGAATCTTTTCTTTTTGGGTAGCTGAGCAAACACATAGTGAAGGAGGCCTTTAACTTTAACTTTGTTTTTCAGATGGGTAATCTAAGATCCTTTAGCTCTACCTGTGGGGATAGCCACGGTAGATAGGCTAAATTTAATGCCACATACCAGCTGGACTATTTCAAAGGTTAGAGTTACCAGTATTGGTACTGACAAAGCCCTGGGGATAGAGCTGTCCAGTGGCGTATAATGAGCTCCAGGGGCCAATTTCACTGTGTGGACATCCCTGAGAAGTGGTGATGCAGAGCAAGCTCGGTTCAAATTAATATTCAACAGTAACCTTGAAGTGATAAAAATGGGGTTGTCACAAGAAGACAAAAACTATCTTAGCAAATAGATTTTGAGGGTAGCATATAATTTTTTCAGCTTATATTTTTAAGCAAACCGACATGGTCTTCTTCCAACTAGCAGACGCCTTTTAGCTGCAACTGAAAATTTCCGACAAAATTACGGAACTAAGATATTGTTCCAATTTGCTGTACACTTTCACAATTCTGCTTAGGGATTACTGTAACCACTTAAGATGCTTGAAATCCTAGAGCTATGTTGCTAAACTGAGGGTGAGGGGGTTGCTTTGAGCTTTTGGCTGGGTTAAGTCCCAACCAGTCCTCCAGTCCTCCAGAGATCCTGGTTCTGGTAATAGGTGCAATGCATTCATAATTGGGCTCTGGGACACAAAACTGGTAAGGACTGGCCATCTAACCAGGTTGATTCATTTCATATCTTCATTAACAGATAATCTCATTACCGTTGAAAGGCACTCTGTCCTTGATCACATGGTATGGGAAATGAAAGTCTGTCCCTCTGAATTCTACAAACATGTCATTCACATGATTTAGGCGATCAAGAGAGGAGAGGAACAAACATTTTCTGAGTGTCAACTAAGAGCCCTGCACTGTGCTAGAAACATGTATCTGTTATCTTGTTTAGTCTAATTTAATTATCACAATTCTTATCCTCATTTCGCATACAAGAAAAGAGGATCCAAAGAATTAGGTAAATTATATGGAGTCATACAGCAGGCAAATCACAGCATCAGGATTTGAAACCGTGTTTGGCTGTTTCCAAGAACAACATTTTATGGATAAGCAACATCAAGTATCCCTAGGAAATGCCACCAAAGAATTAGAAGAAGGGTCATATTTTTGCTTGGAAGAGCAATGAGAAAAGCGGTAGGTTTTCAGCATCTCTCAGCATTATTCTTAATGACTTTGCCAAATGGTATTGTTTGTGCCTGTCTGTTTGGCTTTTGTGTTTTTGTTTCTTTCCTGATCTGTACTGTGGGCCAGGACTTTGAATTATGGATATGACTGTAATATCTTATGCTTCTTAGGTGTTTCCATTTCAGCTGCCCCATCACAATGAAGAAAGAAGGGAGGGATGCATACATCACTGGCATTCCAGTAAGCCTTCTTGGCTCTGATGAGGATTGGCGTATCTGGAACTGGAGTGTACTTGTCCTTCATCTTTTCATATTGAATTTTGTACTTTTTCTAAGAAATAAAGATGGAAGAGAGAGAAATTTAAGTTCAAGTGTTTTCATCCCTCCCAATTCAAAACCATGGAACAGATCCAGCCTAGGGACACACTGGATCATGCTCGTTAAGAGAATAGCTCTGCCTTCTGTTTCTTGATGCTGTTGAGCACAACTTGTAGAAATGAGCTCTCTAATCAGAGGCAGCAGGTGAAGGTTTTTTTTTAATTAATTAAATTTATTTATTTATTTTTATCTTGGCCACACTGCATATCTTATGGGATCTCAGTTCATCACCAGGGATTGAACCCAGGACATTGCAGTGAACGAATCCTAACCACTAGACCACCAGGGAACTCCCAGCAGGTGAAGGTTTTAGCAAAGGACTTCTTTTTTTTTTTTTTTGCGGTATGCGGGCCTCTCACTGTTGTGGCCTCTCCCATTGCGGAGCACAGGTTCCGGACGTGCAGGCCCAGCGGCCATGGCTCACGGGCTCAGCCACTCTGCAGCATGTGGGATCCGCCTGGACCGGGGCACGAACCCGTGTGCCCTGCATCAGCAGGCGAACTCTCAACCACTGCGCCACCAGGGAAGCCCAGGATTTGTTTCTTTAGCTCAGTGCCTGGGTGAATTCCCAACTTACCTCACTGACCATGTCCTTCACGTCTTTAGCATGCTTCAAGGCTGTGGTCTGGTTTCCAGCATGATGATGTGGTCTCTCTTTGGTGGCAAGTTCAACATACAGATACTAAATGATAATAGGCACAACATTATAAATCAACTATATGCCAATAAGAATTAAACACAAAGACTAGGGATCAGATGTTAGAGAGTTAAAACACCCCTTATTTAGTACTCAGTCCTCTTTACTCATTTCTAACCCTAAGATGGGAGGGCAGTGTCTACTTGTCCTGATTTGTTGTTGTTGTTATGTGTGTTTCTGTTTGTTTCTCCCTCTGTCTCACATTAGGAAACACATATACATGCTCCAGTCATCTAACATTCCTGCTGCTGAGTATGGTCTAGTCTAAATCCACGTGATAAAAAATGCTAATAGAAGAATGAGAGGATTCTGATAGTCTTCAACATATTCATTTTTTCATTTTTGCCTGAATTGTGGTTTCATTTATCTGTGGACAAAATATAGGTCCTATGGAATGAATTAAAAAATTTATTTTCACCACGTGGAATCCACAGACCACTCATCCAATGACTAAAGTTGTATAGAACTTAGAAGACATGGCATTACCTGCTCATGTAAAACATACCATAGTGAAGACAGCCCCAAAGAAAACAGCTTCTTGAAGTTAAAGGGCATGAGGCTGCATCAGGACGACCAAGTGTGAGGGTCTGCTACTGACAGGAGTGGTCAGGCACACAGAACCACCCCCTGTGGCATGTTTATGGATCTTCATGTGTGAAGGTTACCTGACTCTGAAGCTTCTGCCCTCGCTTGGCTCTTATAAGATCAGGAGTATCAGGAACTGAAGTGAAGATTGACTTCTGCTTCTTGCCTGCAGCTCTGTACACCAGCTGGACATAAAACAGTCATAACCATCATTTCTGCTTCATTGACACATTCTATGCTCTGCAGATGCCTTTATTGCTTACTTCAGAGAAAAAGCAGGGCCTCTCCCACTGCAACAACCTCAGTTTCTGTCCAATAAGCCAATACATTTTTTTAACCTCCTTAGCCTTCCTTTTCTTTTTTTCCTTGTATCAAAATTAGAGACTTTCTGCAGCCTGTCCAAGTTCCAAGCCACCTGCTGTGTTCTTGTTCCCTTCTCACCTGTCCCTTCTAGGACCCTGTTCTAGCAGTTACCCTCTGCCTCTCTATATCTTCAACGCTCCCAGTGTTCCAGCCCTCTCCCTTCTTCTGCAAACAGACCCAAGTCCCTCCCTTCATTAAGCCTTTTCCAAGTTCTGCCAATGACCTTTTTCCTTTCTTTCACAACCAAGCAAACTATCTGTTTTGCCTTTTCCCTTTTGATTAATTTCACAAGGCAATAATTTGGCTTCTACCTAACCACTCCAATGAAGTGAATTGCATTAAGACTACCACAAACAATTACAATTGCTACATCCTAGAATGTTTTTCTGCAGCAACTGTAACTGCTCAGCAATTTCATTCCTGAACTCTGTTCTCTGCCTTCCATTCCCCCATTCTCCCTTAGGTGGCCTCCCATCTTTCTAGGCACTCCTTGGCTTCCTTCTATAGTTCTGCACTCCCCCAAAGGCTGCTATTAGCTAGAGTTAAGGGCTGGCCCCTTTTACTGTATACATTCTCCTTGGTTAACCTCATCTCTACCCAGGACCTCAACCATCAATTTGAGGTTGATGGTTTTCAAATTTTGTTAAATGGTTCCTTGATATCCTAGTCATGCAGGCCAGAAACTTGGGGAGTCATCCTAGACCCCTTCTCCCTCATTCCCACATCAAAATGGTCATGAATCCTGGGCTCCTAACTTTGTGATACTCCTTAAATCTGACCTTCTTCTCCTTTCCCACTGCCATGGCCCTAGTTCAGCCTCCTGTATTGTTTCTTTCTACACATCCTTAAGAGCCTCTAAACCACCTTCCCAAATCCTCTATTGGACACTTCACATGGCTTACCCATCTTTCACAAGCCCAAGAAAGAGATTTTCTTTGAGTTCAGATCTAATTAGATGTTAATGCTCAGATCTATCCTGCTCAGAAATAATTCATCAATGACTTTTCATCAAGTCCAAGATCATTAATATATCACCCACGAGTCTTCACAACCTGGCTTCTTCTATCCTATGTCTCCAGTCTCATTTCCCAACAGTCTTCTACACTCCCCATGTGATATTTGAAACTAGTCCCAGTTTCTAGAACTCATTTTGGCCAATTTCCCATACTGTGCCTTCTACCTAGAATTTTGTTCCCACTCTTATCTGCCTGGAGAACTCCTGGAGTCCATACTGTCTTGATCATTCCTATAGGATACCATTTATGATACTGATGTCTGTTTCTTCCCAGAGATTATGAGCCCATGGAATGCAGGAGCTCAGTTTTATCATTCTTTTATCACCTCATATTTAGATAGAAGATCTGAAAAACAGTAGTCCTCTAATAAATATTGAGGATATTTAATATAATGAGGTAAACGAGAAAGTCTAAATGGATAACAAATAAATCCTAATCACAGATAAAAATGCTGGTTGAACAGATAAAATGTAGGAAATAAATAATATGTATATACACATGTATGTACGTGTCCATTTCTTTACATGTAAATTATATATAAGTGCAAGTTGAAACAAAATATAGCTCTTCTGCTTAGGGCTGTTTTTGGTGTTACCAATGAAAGAAAGGAGATAAACAAAACAGAAATTTACTGTTTCTCCCAGGTTAAATTTTTGAATAAATCAAATCAACAAATCATAGAATTTTATGGCTAAAAGAAGCCCAAATAATTACCTAGTCCAATTCTCTAGCTCAGGAAATTAGGGTGTTAAAGTTGTGAATTAGAAAAAGTCACACAACAAATTGGAAGTAAATCTGGAACTAAGACCCACCTCTCCCATGCCATTTCTATGATTCCCTTTGAAGTGTATTTCCCCTGTACTTAGGTATGCATTGTTTATACTCCTTGGGACAACATCTCTGTTTCCTAGTACTACAGATATATATGTGTCAAGAATCTGCACAATTTAAAGATAAGTCAAAAGTCAATAACTTGAACTTTTGGCCATCAAACTTTTTACTAAGCCAGTGTTCCCAAACTCACCTGATCCTAAAACCCCCTTAGTAAGAACAGATTTGCAGGCTCTACCCCAGACCTTCTGAGTCCAGGGTAGTAGCTCAAATCGGTATTTTCTCAAGCTCAGGTCATTCTACAGTGAGGCAAGTGTGAGAGAAATTGCACTACTAAAAAATATCTATTTTTCTTCCTCAGTGTTGTTGCATAATATGCACAAAATCCCAATAGGAATTGGGAAGGAGAGAAATTAAAGTTTTAGATAATTCTGAACCTAGACAGTTGAGAGAAGTAAAGGTAGTTCAAAAGATGCCAATAAACACTTTAAGTTACCAATTTTTATTTATTTAATTATTGGCTGGAGGAGAGATGTGATACTTTAAAGCAGTGGTTTCCAACACTGCTTGAATATTAGAATCATCTGTGAGGCAGCTAAAAATATGCACATGTCCAGACATAGAGAATCTAGTGTGGGGCTTGAGGCTGGAGCCCACTCAAGGGTAGTTTTAAAATATTTCAGAGATGATTCTGATACTTAGCCAGCGTGGAGAGGCACCTTTACTGAGAAGAAATCCCATACACATTCCTATCTGAGTGCTAGCACTGGTTGAAATAACAGAGGGAAGTGCTCAGGAAAGCAAACGTGCTCAATGTAGCATTTGTAAGAGCTGAAGAATGAATCATCCTCTGCCCTGGCTCACTCCAAGTGTAGGATGCTGCACATCTTCTCCACTGAGGACAGCGCCTGATTTGCCAAGGCTTCTTTAAGTCTAAGGACATAAGTGATCCCTAAACAGCAGCCATCAGAGTTATTAAGAATGGGGAATCAATGGAGTGGCCTGACAGCTTTATGGAGTCTGATAAATGAGTCCACAAGACAAACTGAGTTGAATGAGGATGGCCCACTGACCTATAATAGGAGCAACCATTTACATTTGTGGGGTGCCCTTACCTTTAGAAAGCACATTTTGTCCTTGGCAAACACGGACACCTGTTATGGCCAAAGCACTATAGGATACACATCTAAAGAAGATGGGGGGCCAACCCTCAAGGGACCAACATAGGTGAGAGGATCAGATCTATGCACAACTAATGGCAATAAATCAGGAGCCTGGGTGCCAGGTGGGGCAGATGAAAATGAAACTAAGTTGTTTGGAATTTCCTGAGTGGGCAGCAGAGCAGAGAGCCATTGAAAAACTTTTCAAATTGCACTGCCATGATTAGGGTTCCTGACAGCAGGAATTAATGAGAGAGAAATTTTTGAAATAAATTCAGTTTGGAGACAACAATAGTGTAAGACAGAAGGACTCTCTAATCTATAAAATCATGTAAACTCTCAGCTGTCTTAGTCATAGGTAGGGCAAGTATCAATAGCCTCATCTTATTAAAAAGGGACAAAATAAGTAAATTGAGGCAAAGTGAGGTCAACTGACTTGTTTAGACAGGGTGGCCACTCTGTAATTAAAGGCAGAGGGAGATTTTGGCCCAATATAATTACCTAAAAAAAGATCGCTAGAGGAAGGAGGCCCTTGTGGTGACAGGGTTACTTACTTCACTCAGATGTGTCTTCAATTCCTGCACTTTTCTGTATTCTGGAGTGTCAAGCACCACTTTGTATTTGTCTCGCATCTTCCTTGCATTATCGGTGTACAGGTAATTAGACTTAAAAAAACAGCAATGGAAATACAAGTTGATTAATCACTTCAGGAATTGCATGTCATGGTCACATGTTGTCTTTCAAATAGCTGGCATGTGCAAGCCTCACTGACCCTCCCTGTGTCCTGGAGGTCTTCCCAAGCAGGACCAAAAATAACCATCATTTAACTAAGCTCATTACCTTTTTTAGGAAGCACAGATCATCTTGAGTGGGTCATGACTTGCTCAGTGAGTTAATGGCAAATTTCCCCTTAACAGAAGCTACAGACAAAGATTCCTTCTGCCCAGCTTTGTGAAGCTGTGCAGGAGGAGCTGCGTGTTGGGACGGTGTGCACTCACCCAGAGCTTCCGCAGGTGCCGGGAGCGGACCATGTCAGGAGTGTCATACAGGAAGCAGCCCAGTCCCCTCAGGATCTGCAAGTCTTCTTTGTATTTAATCTGTGTCACAAACATAGATATATAGCTGGTCATGAGCAAATATAAATCAAGAACAAATAAGACAGAGCAGTGATAATTTTTAGTGATGGATCTTTCATTTTGGTTCAACACATCCACCCTGTACTCTGAGTTTGCTTGAACTCAAATAAGTCATAGGTTTAAAAAAAATTTTTTTAACTTATTTATTTATTTATTTTTGGTTGCATTGGGTCTTTGTTGCTGCACTCAGGCTTTCTCTAGTTGCGGCGAGCAGGGGGTACTCTTTGTTGTAGTGTGTGGGCTTCTCATTGTGGTGGCTTCTCTTATTGTGGAGCATGGGCTCTAGGCGCACGGGCTTCAGTAGTTGTGGCACATGGGCTCAGTTGTTGTGGCTCATGGGCTCTAGAGTGCAGGCTCAGTAGTTGTGACACATGGGCTTAGTTGCTCTGCAGCATGTGGGATCTTCCCAGACCAGGGCTCGAACCCGAGTCCCCTGCATTGGCAGGTGGATTCTTAACCACTGCGCCACCAGGGAAGTCCCACAGGTTTTTAAAATTTAAATTGCTAACCCTGAACTGAGAAGAGGATATGGCTATTATTTTATTATTATATGGATGAAAAATACCATAGATTAAATGGAGTGGTATTTTATGAGAAGTAAACATACAAGGAGAAAAGAAAAACTTCAGCAGGAAGTAGCTAAAGTGGGTGGGAGCAGGGGTGAGTAGGAGAAAGATACTAAACATGACCTGGACAGAGGCCACTTGGAGTGAGGAGCTGGTAATGATTTGGTGTTGAATGTAGAATGGTGGTCAGCCATTCTTGTATCTCCCAAGTGGTCCTCTTACTACTATTTCCATAGCTGGAGAAATATGGGGTCCTGCTTCCACACTGCTTTACCTCCAAGTTCTACACTCAGTTTAGAAGTTTACTCAATGCAAAAGGCTGCTCAAAGACTGGTTGGCTTACATGCTGAGAGCAAGCCTGCCTCTTGGTACGAGTCTTCCAGAAAGACCCGTATGAGATGCTTACATCACTGGTGATGTCTCCCACGTAGCGGCAATGGAGCACTTGGGGTGTGAATGGCAGAGAGATCATCTGGCCTTGCATCTTGAAGAAGTCTGATTTGTAAATCAACTACAGGGAATAAAATGCCCATAAACACATAAATTAGAGACCGAATGGTTGACATTCATCCCTGGGTTCCATGGCCTCCCCTCTCTCCTAAGAAAATACCCACCTCGCTGACAGCCTCTTGTGTCTTCCTGACTTGGCGGATTTCAGGCGTGTCCGGAGTTGTGTGGATCTTGTCTTTCAGTTTGTGGTACAACTGTCGATACAGTCTCTACATTGGAGGGAAAACCATTCCAGATGGTTAGTGTAGGATGATGAGGGCATCTATACACTAATCAACAATCAAATATTGTACATATTTAAAGAGCCATGAGAAGTGAGATTAAGGATACAGAAAATGATTGAAATTAGAAAAAATAGAAAGTGATATTTATTTTGTTTGGGTGAAGAATTCTGAGCACAGTCTTTCCACTTTCTATCAGATGGTTGGATAGTAGGGTTAGATATTCAGACCAATAGTTTATGTAGAAAACCAGGTTTATGAGTCAGACTAACATGCAACCTTACTAAAGATTTTTGAATACAAATGTCAAAAGAAGGAATCAATTTGCATTATAATCTATGGATGGGGTGGGTCTCTACAATGGCATTACCAAAATAAAAAAAAACATTGCCACAGGATATCAGTATCAAAATGGTGAAAAAAAGGATCTCCTTACTCCTTTCTGATGTGTAAGTTTATAGCTGAAATACAATTAATTCTTAATGCATTTCAAACAAAGCCATGGTCTTTGAAACTCCTCCACAGAATTAACATTTACAGTACCTCGCTGGTAACGTTGTTGACCCTTCGGACATTGACAAATGGGACGTCATTGGGTCCAAGGGTATACCCATTTGCCTTCATGTGTTCATAAACTTCTTTGTACTTGAACTGCAGACGCAAAGTGAGAATGAGGTCACTGATGGGTGAACAGAGAGTAAGCGTCACATTTCTCAAATGGAAAAGGGCGGTTGCTTTCATTTGAAAATTACTCTCTAAGCATTAAGTATGAAAAAAAGTCACTGACAAAATTTTTGTAATAATCTGAGTCTTGAAAATTATTTGTTGGCTAATAAAGCCAGGTCCAGAAAGGAATACAACTCGGGGTTGCCTAGATTAAATCTGTTTGTAAGTAGGTATGTAAAATGCAAGAAAAACCTGTATTTTTGGTCCCAATATGGCTAGGAAATTAAGAAATGCAAAGCAGAAACAAGAGACTAATTGTAAGACTGATGGATGAATGGCTTTATAGACTATTTAAAAAATGATGTTAGAAGATTAAATCTGTGACTCTGCTTTGGAAACCATATTATTGGGCCACAGACTATGGGACTTTGCTGGTCAGCAGGTTTGATTCCCAGGACTCTGGAGGGCAATGTGGAATGAAGAGCTCATTCTTCAGCTGATGGTTGGTTTGTGGGTATGACCTGAAGGCCAGAGTCACTGGGATAGCCTACGCTTCTTCAGGCCTTGTTCACCAAGTCCAAACCTGACACTAATGGGAAAGGTTGGTATCAGAGCTAATGCCTGGGCAATGCTCTCAGGTAGTGAGAGTCTAACTATCCCTCTGAGATTTCTATGAAATGGGCACAGAGGGTAAGTAGTGGGGCACGTATCAGAGCCTTTCCTTTCAAAGGAGCACGCGGTGATGTTGTATCTTCTGCAATGAAATGTTGCAGAAGGAAGACAACACTATCGCTACACAGCAGTAGTGCATGTATGAAGTTGCATTTCCAGTAGATGGCTTGGGATAGTTCAGGATGCTTCTGTGCCAAGGCCAAAAGAAGTAGAGGCATCATGGCAGCCATGATCCCTAAGCCAAGGTAACTGAGTGATGCAGATACAACCCCATGAAGATCCTACGCTAACCCACTGGGCTACCCAGGCACTGCCGAATTGCAGGAGCAGCACCCCTAGAAAACACACGGTCTCCCCTTCGCTGCTCCCATCATTGTATCATGTTGAAACTTCAGGGTGTGATTAGGGGGATGAGAATAGACTATTAACAAATATTAGCGTCCCCCTGCCCACTTTAAGCCCCATCTTAATGAAGAGGAGACCACTCACATAGCTGCTCATGTATCGGGTGTCCTTGGTGTGTTTGAAGTGAGGGGTGTCAACCGGAAGCCTATATCCAGTGGGCAGGGAGTGCAGGCCAGCTCTTCGGTACAGATGCTGCCGGGATAAAGAAGAGCAGGTTAAATGAGAGCTACATCAAATGACTGATCTAAGTTAAACAAGTCAGGTCCAGGTTTTCAATTTGATACTTAGTGTACTTACACTCACTGAATTGATTTCAAGAAGAAATTAACTAAATTCTAAGAGTCAAGCAATGAATCAAATTACTCTTAACATATTGCTTTCAAAAAAAGAGCAATGAGTGAAGGGGTTTATAGAAAATAATCCTCTGTGTTTCTAAACATATGCCTGGTTGACTGCATGGCAACCAGCAAGAATTTGGGAAAAGTAAATAGGTACCTAGTGCCACCTCTGTGGTTAACCCTACCCTTAGCTGATATTCAAGCCATCACCAATCCCCGAGATAGTCATAATTATAAGATGCATCTTTGGAAGCCCCCAGGGCCCCATAAATACAGTGTCTTGATGTTAGGTCGTCAGGTCAGGAGGCTCATATTCCTGGCAGGAGGAGGAAAGGAGTTTCTACCTGTGATTTGAAATAGTCTGTCTCTCGGGGGAGCTAAAGGAGTAAGAATAGTATTTAAAATATTAAAAACCAAATTACTTTTAACATTCAGTATAGGATAGTAGCATTAAAGGTGAGACCAAAGTAGCACCACCAGATAACAAAGAACAGGGATATTAAATATGTGAGTGGAATCTAGTTTCCTTCTCTTCTGAATTCCAACAGCAATTTCTAGCTTTATCTCTTATTGTACTGAATAAATAGTCTTTTATGATTATCTGCCTTGTCTTTGTCATCTTGTCTTGGATTTTAAGCTTTTTGAGAGCAGAGATAGTAGACTGACCCTGTTCTAGGTAACTTCTATGCAAGCATTGCTCCAAAAATGCCCACTGCTTGCTCTCAGCCAAGAGGGAAGACAAGCAGTGCACTGTTTTTTGTTTTGTTTTGTTTAGCTCATGTGAATGAAACAGCCTTTACAATTTACAAGGTCAGGATGTAAACTGTAAAGCCTGAGGATGCCCAAGCCAAGGCCACTTCTACAGAGGCCTGGCCCTCATCAGCTGAGTCCTGGATTTCTGCTGGGCACTCTGTCCAGGTCTCATTTCTCACCTCACTCTGGAGCTTGTGTGCATGAAGGGCCCGGTCCAGATCCACAGTTTTTGTGGTTGGAGCCACTTTGCCTCTGACGCTGTGCACGTAGTCATGGTGGTAGACGGCCTGGGTGCAGAGAGAAGCAGAGTGAGCTGAGTGGACTACGGCAGCAGGGTTAGAAAGAAGCAAAGTAAACGCAAACCCAAGTCTCCTATTATAAAAAATAATAGCCTGCTCCCCTTTGACTTGGGAACTCTATCTCATATACTGTGCTTTGTCCACCAGGACCACAGCCAGGGTATATGGACCTCACACTGAAAAATCAGTGGAAGAGTCAACTCAGGAACAAGAGGAGGAAGAGTGGGCATTTTACCACTACCTATTCCAAAAGAGTAAGTTTTCACATCCTGACTCATTGGTGGGAGTTAATATTTGCTTATTAACCTTTGGGGTTAATAAAAAAAAAATGGGCAGCCTGCCCTGTGTCACTTGCCATTACAGGGGGTGCTTTCTATCCACTTTCTACTCATCTGCATAAGGATGCTGAGGTTTGGGGGATTAAGAGCTTCTCTCAAGCCTCACTGATTATGTGTGGTAGAGACCACATCTGTAACTGCAGAGACCTTCCCCTCCTCATCCTACCATACTGAGCACTAATGTATTAGAAGGCTGATTCTACGAGGCATAAACCGTTGCTTACGACACAAGGATACAAAAGTAACCTTGGAAGCTCTAAAAGCTTTTTAAATCCATGGATTTCATAGATTTGGATCACTTACAAGGCCGCCCCAGGAAACTGATGGAACATATCAGGTTTTAGGAAATAAGAGCAGACTCTTAAGTACTTTCTAAGGCACCAACTCTGGTTTCCCATTGAGAAAAGGCCTGGCCTTGCCCTACTTTGGTTTTTCCCAATTCTGCTGGAGCAGTGGCCCTGTATTTACTCTCCTGGCAGTAACCTTCCCAGTGGGCACTTACGTCACTTAGTTGTTTCCCACTTTTGACAGCCTGAACATAGATGGGAGTGTCAGTAACCAACTTGTAGTTATTCCTTGTTTTCTGCACGTGAGCTTTGTACTTGATCTGCCGAAAGGAAGAAAATAAGCCTGTGTTAGACCATTCATTATATTAGAAATTGCTGGTTTTCACAGAGGGTTTGGTTGCTTTTAATTCATGGCATTTACATACATTAGCCCTTATTCAACAGACTAACATGCACTTGAATTTTATAACAATCAGCGTAATCAATGCTTACAGTCACATGGATCTTTTTGAGTCCTCTAGGAGGCTTGACAACTGTTTTCCTAGGAATGTTTAAGCTTTCTTCCTGAAATCTTGATTATAGTATTATTTTGCCTAGCTAATCCTCTTTACAAATAGACCCCATCTATAACATCAAAGACTCCTAACAAATGAGTTTTTTCTCATGAGGATTATGTGTGCAGTAATACATCCAAAATAGTTCAGAAGGTGGCGAGAAGAGCCAGGGGTCCCTTCTCCACCAGAGGACAGTGGGACAGCTCATCTGCATTGTTTGCACTCCTGAGAAATGGGCGCTCTGCTCCTCAGCATCTTCTTCCAGCTCAGCCATCCTCAGCACCACTTGAGACGCAGCTAGGTGTGACAGTGTCTATACTTTACATACTCTCTCCTTGACGCTAGACTACACAGAGAAGGAAACATAAAGAGCTAAAAAAACAAAAAACAAGGCAAACTCACATCATTGCGTAGATCGTAAGCATGCTTGGCGTGGAGAATCTCAGGAGTGTCCCAGATGTAGCAACCGATGCCTTTCAGCCAGTTGAGATCATCCTTGTACACAATCTAGGGGATTGCATCAGATGGAGGGGGTCAGAAAAAGAAAACTTTACTGTAACTTTAACACCAAAGACATGGACACCCTCCAGACCCAGGATGACCTTGTGGAACGAAAAGCAAGACATTATGCCCTGAGGCCGTGGGTGTCCTGGAGACAACAGCATAGAGAGCCCTGCTTCCAGGGATGGCCCCGAATTCCTGACAGACCTATGGGTGTATAGAAAAGCAATACTGGAAGAGGGCTGAGCTGAAGAACCAGGTGAAGAATGAGGTGAGTCAGTCTCTCTTCAGGGTGGGCATATGGGCCTGGGGAGGAGAGATCTTCATAAGCAATGGGCTTACATCGCTGATCTCGTCTGTGACCTTCCTGACGTGACTGTTGATTTGCAAGTCGGGGTGGCAAATCCACTCGTGGAGGTGAAGGCGGTAATCGATCTCGCTGATTTTCTTCTGAGAATCCTTAGCGGTAACCATCTCTACCATGTCAGGCACCACATGGATTTTCATCTTGTTCTTCTCATAAACTGATCTGTACAGGCGCTGTGAAGATAATGTAATATGCCAGTTACACAGGGAACTACGCAAGGAATCATGGCGATATGTGCCTTTCTTAGACACCAGAGAGGTCAGGGGAACCAATTTACAGCAGTTGGTTGGGGGCAGGGTGGGGACTCAAAGTTTCTGACACTTTCTACAGATTCATGGCAGTGGGGGAAGCAGTATGGACTGAAAGAACACTTAGCTTCCTCACACGTGCATGGTCAACGCCATACGCGTTGTTGAACAGAACATGTTCTGATTTATAGTTCGTGGCTCCGTTACTTGACTTTTGAAGCCAGCCTTTGGGGTCACTTACATCGATGTTAAACTTGCCAACTCGGAGGCACCGTGCCGTGTTCAGATCATCTTCAACAGTTTTGGGTAAAGTATAAAGAGCTTTGAACTTTTCATATTCTTCCCGATATTTGTTCTATAGAGAGAAAATACAAAGGAAGAAACACAGTTTTGAAGAGTAATGGATCTGAATTGTTAAAAACGCATGAGATTTAACAGAAGGACCCGACTCTAAGATGGGCCACCTTGGGGTCAGCACTTCTCTGAGCTTGTTTCCTTGTCTGTGGCCACAGGCAGAGGTGGCACAGTGCCTGCCTCCAGATTACCTGAGGATTAGAGCAGACTGTGTGTAAATGTTCATTAGGTACCGGTTTTAAAACCCCTGTACCAATACTGGTACTTCTACTGTTACCACAACTGCTTTTAAAGATTATGTAAATTTTAAATGATCTCTTTTGTGATATTGGTTTTGTTTTTCTTAACCATAAGTGAAAGATGAAAAATGTACTCAGGAATTTCTTTCCTTTTAAATAACTGACAAGCCTGATGCTTAAGAGACTCAATACTTGAATTTCAGTTTCTACAAGGTTTTCCAAAAATACAGTGCAACTAACTTCTATGAGAAAACCAACGTCTAGTTCTTAAGCCATATTGCCTATTAATTAATCCTTCATGATTTCATGAATTAGGAAGTAAGGCCCTTACAGAGGCTGAGATCCAATCTCCTAGCACATAATAAAATAACAATTCTCTCACAACTCAGAGACCCACATCTCAGTAAAAAAAAAAAAGAAGAAGAAGAAAGGAAAGATGGGAGTATATATGTATATATATACAGAACTCCAGTAAACCCCTTCACTGACTGGAAACTAAACAAAATTCCCATCAGAATTTTCCGTAACATTAGTTCACATACTCCTTACATCTAAGCTATTCTTCAATTATAAAGAAGATAGTATTCTGTGATTTTTTTCATGACTAAAGGAAAAAGTCTTTGCTGAACTTTCTGAATCCTATCTACAAAAACTCTCTTCCCAAATGAAAAGCTTGCTCCTTTGGGCTAGTCTGTTTGCAATCTTCCAAATAGAGTTGGCTCTGGGAAAAATCATATAGATTTAACTTTTCCTCTGGGTAAAAATTAAATTAATTCCATACATTGTCTAACAAAGTCTTTTTCTAAACTATGACTCTCTAGGACCATTAAACAGTAGTGGAATCAGTTTCCTGGGTCATTAGCATTTAAGTGAAGAGAATAGAATTGAAAGATCAGGATGCACTGCCTTTAGTGTAGCGATAAGTACTCTTCTGTAAAATGCTTGTATCAGAAAGCACTCACAAAAACTTCAGTTGTGTGTGTGTGTGTGTGTGTGTTGACTTGCAGTACAAAATAAATCTCTCAGTGTGGGTCATGGTCAAAAAAAAAAAGATTTGAGAAATACTGGTCTAAAGTGTTACATAAAATGTTCATAATTAAGAAGTAAATGTCTCTAATAGAAGTAAAGTTTCTGAAAGAGAATTAGGCTTATTAGAACTGCAGTGAAGGTTATAGGGAATTTTACAATAAAAAGTTTTACTTAAGAACATATTAGGGCTTCCCTGGTGGCACAGTGGTTGAGAGTCCGCCTGCCAATGCAGGGGACACGGGTTCGTGCCCCAGTCCGGGAAGATCCCACATGCCGTGCAGCGACTGGGCCCGTGAGCCATGGCCGCTGAGCCTGTGCGTCCGGAGCCTGTGCTCTGCAACGGGAGAGGCCACAACAGTGAGAGGCCGCGTACCGCAAAAAATAAATATATATAATAATAATAATAAAGCTTGTGTTTAAAAAAAAAAAAAAAGAACATATTAGGCATAAAGGGTTAAAAGTGCTAAGATTTTATACTATACTATATTTAAACAACTAATGTGATTTAGGATTTTAAAAAAATTATGTCTATACCTAAGAAAAGTTCTGTTTTAAAAAAATTGAATTTCAAGCTTTTTAAATTTTTATATTTCATAGTGATAAAGATAATGATTTACTTTTAAATCATGTATTTGGGTCTGGTGCAATAACTAGTTCCCACATTCACTGTTTATTTTTAAGGGTACACTTTATTTATTATTTATTTTTAAAATTAATTTTTATTGAAGTTTAGTTGATTTACAATGTTGTGTTAGTTTCTGCTGTACATCACTGGTTTATTTTTTATAGCAATGTCCACATAATTCTATTGGAAAAGAGTATTTTGTATGGCATATTATGTCCTCTACCTATTCCCATTTCTGGCTAAAATAGAGTGTATCCATCCATGTCATTTTCAGGCAGGCAGCCTAAAAGGTCACATCGTTGTCCTTCATGTAAGTGTCTGTGACTCTCTCTGGACTTCAGGGCCCTTGAGAGGAAGCATAAGTGCACAGACTTTGTGATGACAAAGTGTCTGGAGTTATTTGCTGGTGTGCAACACAGGCAACACAGGAATCAGCCAGAAACATTTTGGAAGTGGAGGGCAGGGAAGGGTAAAGGGTGGTGGGAAGGTTATCATATCTGTACTTGACTTACATGGCTGGCCAGATCCTTCTGGTTCTTGACGTGTGTCAGGGACATGGTGTTGGAAGGCAGGATATAGCTGGTGGCTTTCACTCTATCCCAGGCCTCCTTGTACAGGTTCTATAGGGGTTAAAAATCTTCTTGTGAACACAGAAAAATGCAATCTGGCTAGCTTCCAGCAGTGGATTTTTCCTCTGTTTTTGTCCTTCTCAGACATTTCCTAGCAATCCCCAGATCTTCTCACTCTGTAGGAGCCAAGTACTCCTAAGTGAATAACGGGTTTAATGTCATGACCATAATTTCAGAGTCCATTATTTTGTTCTCCACCATAGCACTTATCACAGTTTGGCAGTTATCAGAGGTTTCAATACCATATTCATTCCCTCATAGGTCTAGGATTCCTGGAGGATGAAAACCACTAACATTAAAATATATATGAATATATATATATATATATATATAAAAAGATTAAAAAAATGTTTCCACTTCTAGGTATTTATTTACTCAGGAGAAATAAAAAGTTATGGACACACAGAACCTATATGCAAATGTGTATAGCAGCTTTATTCATAATTGTCAAAAACTGGACACAACTCAGATGTCCTTCAGCTGTGAATGGAAAAACAAACTGTAGTTTGGAATATTGTTTTTGCTATAAAAAGGATAAACCACTGATTTAGGCAGCAATGTGCGTAATACATAAATGCATTTTGCTAAGAGAAAGAAGCCAGACCTAACGGCTACATATCATATACTGTGATCACATTTATGTGACACTCTGGAAAAGGTAAAACTATAGGGACAGAAAACAGCTCTGTGGATGCCAGGGGAGAGGAGAGGGGCAGCAAAGGGACAATGTGGAAGTAATACAGAATTTTTCTGTATCTTGACTATAATGGTGAAAACATGACTCTATGCATTTGTCATAAGCCACAGTACTACATACCACAGAGTGAAATTTACTGTATGCAAATTCAAACAACCAACCAAAGAATCAGCCAGAATGGGGAGGTGACTAAAATGGAATACAAACTGTAGCAAATAAATCTGATTGTAATACAAATGTATAACAAGACTACAGTGAAGGAAGTGGTGAAGAAAACAACTGAGTTAAGTAAATTTGGAAAATGGTAACTTGACTGGATACTCTAAGGCTATAGGCAAATATAACTGCACACAAAATACCCTACTCTAGGGCTCCCCTGGTGGCGCAGTGGTTAAGAATCCACCTGTCAAGGCAGGAGACATGGGTTCAACCCCTGGTCCCGGAAGATCCCACATGCTGCGAAGCAACTAAGCCTGTGCACCACAACTACTGAGCCTGAGCTCTAGAGCCCATGGGCCACAACTACTGAGCCCACGTGCCACAACTACTGAAGCCCATGCGCCTAGAGCCTGTGCTCCGCAACAAGGGAAACCACCACAATGAGAAGCCCATGCACCATAACGAAGGGTAGCCCCTGCTCTCCACAACTAGAGAAAGCCCACACATAGCAACAAAGACCCAATGCAGCCATAAATAAATAAATAAATAAATAAATTTATTTAAAAAAAAAAAACCCTACTCTAGTTAGTAAATTTGTTTCTCACAGGCGTGTGTTAGAGATTCTGAAAATACTTTATGTGGATACAAGGGTTGCACAAATAAGTAGATATATCATAGATTATGAGAGCCAGGCTTTTCACTGGAAAGGAAATAGAAAGTCACAAGTTGGAAAAATAAGTTACACATAAGGAAAGGGTGAAGGATAGAATGAACCCTGTGGTGTTGAATTGCATTGAAGGTATCAGTATGAACTCATGGTTTTAAAATATAGATACAGTTAGGTAAGCATAGAAATAGATACAGATATGTATGCATACATGGGTTAGTATACATGCATATATTTCTAAGCTCTGTCCACTTAGAGGGCCTAGGAACAATGACATCCTAGTAGTACTGAGCACACTTGGTGCTTAAATCTTGGTTCAGAATACCGTTCTCCAATAAAATAAACTGGGATTTCTTAGAGAGGTGGCTGATTCCAGGTCTGGAACAGGGAAAATACAGATGAGCCTGGAACACCTTGTGGTGCCAAGCAGTAAGGAAGCACTCAAAAAACATGTGATTGGGTGTATTAAGGGGACACAGGAGTCACCCTGAAAGAGCTCTCCATAGCAAAGCTGAAACCATTTGAGCAACAAAATAAATAACAATAATATTAGACTCTACCATAGAATAAAATAAATACCCATGAGCCAACACTGATATAAATAAATATGTAAACAAACCAACAGTGGAGAAGGAACAGCTCTTCCTTACAGAAGAATTCCAGTTAATAAATGTATATAGAAGAAAAAAGGGAAAGAGAAAATCACTAGTAGGCATATTCCACAGTAATAATTCTTGCAGGCAAGCTCCATCAATGGATGTTAAAACATACGAGAGAAAGTATAAGGACAAACAGGATATTTGCATAGTCCCAAAGGATCTCCTCCAAGATATTTATTAATAACAAAGGTAAAACTAGTAACTTTACAGTGGAGCATCTCGGCAGAGAGCAACCTAACCAAGTGATCAAGGTCATCACAAGTTATTGACATTATGTACCACCTGCTATGGTGTGCTGAGAAGGGTGCATCAATTCTGTGTTATTTTTGCAAAAAAAAGAAAAGGGCATACCTTTAATCTAATCATGAGAAAACATCAGATAAGTCCAAATTGAGGAAAGAATACTAGCCAGTTATTCTACAAAATAACTTGGCTAGTAGTCTTCAAAGTGTCAAGATGAGAAAAAGACAAGGAAAGATTGAGAAATTATCAGATTAGAAGAGACTAAGGAGTCAAGACAACAAAATGCAATGTGGGATCCTGGATTTGGCACCTGGAACAGAAAAGCAGGTTAGTGGAAAAACTGGTGAAGTCTGGATAAAGCCTATAATTAACATTGTAACAATGTTAATTGCTTAGTTTTGATAGTTGTACTATAGAGAAAAGTATGAGGAAATTCTCTGTACTATTTTTGCAGTGTTTCTGTAAATCTAAAATTAATTCAAAATGAAGTTTAAAAATGTAACCAATTCAGAGGCAGGAAAAAAAGTGTGCCTCTGTTGGTCTGTAAGTCACTGGCCAAGGGAGAAGCCACGGAAAAACAAGTCTAGGGTCAACAAAGAAGAGCTTCAACAGTACCTGTCTGCAATAAGGAAGGAGTTGGTGAATTTGTGTCAACTGCATGAAATAGAACAATATTCAAATCGGGGCTGATTTACTTGTAACCATGAGGACTTACAAGATAAAGTAGGAATTTAAAGGTCCAGGTAAAAGATTGGAAAGACCTTTGGGGGTAAGGTTGTCTGTCCCTTTTCATCTCTTATTGTCTATAAAGGTGAAAAAGGTAACTCAAATACAGAGAAAAGAGAGAGAACTCAACTCACACTGCTATACAGATCCTTCAGATTCTTGGTTCGGTCATAATCCACCGTTTCTAGAACTGTCGTATATTTGTCTTTAATCTGATGATAATTTTCTTTATATTTCACCTACAGACAAAAAGGATGGGTTATTCTTTTCTATTGTTTGACAATATGAAAAGACAATAACGGCTTGTCCTGGGAGAGAAGTATAAGGAAGACACACCTCACTGGCATTAATGCCGCTTTGAAGAGCAGTCACGTAAAGCGGTGTATCTGTGACCAGGTTATAATTTTTTAGATTTTCTTTACCTGCTGCCGTGTATTGTATCTGTGAAGAAAAAGAAAAGTCACTGAAAATGGTAAAATGCAGGTCTTCCATCAGCTTTAGCAGTTTGTGCCTACTTAGATGTACCTTTATTTCTGGGTTTCTGCTTTAATCCTAACAGAGGATACATTGTACAGTTTGAGACTTTGCATGGCTGTCAAAACTAACAGTTTCTCTTGACCAAGAGTGGAGTCTAGATCTTTGCCACGTCACTTCTTCCTTGTGTTGTTTTTTCCATGCCTATACTCCATCCCTGACAGCAGCCCCTCAATTTCAACATTCCATTAGTCTGCCCTATCCAAGCTGAATTTCTGCTGGGAAATTTCCCAAATGTCTACTTTTTACTTCAAGACTTAACTATTTATGGTCAAAGTATGCATGTACGTTCTACTCCCTGCCAGTTAACCTGATCAACTAAGGTGTAGATGCTTGAGAGTAGTTCACTCTCAAACACCTCCCAGATAACTTTCTGCTGTAAATGTCTATAGTCTTAAATCACAGGAGAGACTCAAACTGAGGAAGGCCAGCACCAGAACAGGCCAGCAGAGAGGTTTTATTGGGCAGGGGCCTTTGGTTCCCTTAGATCATGCACTGTCAAAGCTGCTTTCTCTGCGGCACAGGGACAGCCTTGCTATCACTCCACTGGGAGCACCATGGAGCTCATCAATCCACAGTGAGCTAGTCCCTCTAAGAAGATGGCTCACCTGACTCTGGAGGTCATATGATTTCTTGGCCTGGAGGATCTGGGGTGTATCCCAAACGTAGCATCCAATGCCTTTCAGCCAATTCAAGTCACTTTTATACACATTCTGCAAGAAAGAAGAAACTGTGAAAGGTGACAGGTACTAACTGAATTTACAATCGAGCATTTGATAATTTCCTATCAGCCCTTGGCTGTGCTTAGTACTTAGCAGTCATAGGGTGGGTTTCTCAACACCTGGAAGGTCTTTAATGCTCTGGTCTAAAGAAGTTTAGGAAGAGAGCAACAGCTAAGTTTTAGTCTAGTGTTGAACAGATAAAATATTTAACATAGGTGCCTCATTGCTCCAAGGGGATCCTTACACCAAAAAAAGGTTACTCATGCCACTTTGTATTGAAAAGCAGCAGGGTTTAGGAATACAGGGACAATTAGAACATGGGGCCCCAGGCAGGGCTGGGTGAAGTCTGTAACTTAGTCAACCTGCAGAAAGGACATCATACATCACTCAACATCTCCTGAGCGTTTTGGACCCGCATAACATTGGGTTCTTCTGGAAGAGACGTCCACTGGTGGAAGTAGTGTCGGTACTCCAGGTCACTGAGGATGTACTGGCACCTTTTAGCCAGCACGTGATTCATCATATCATTGGGTATATGAATATTTGCTTTGGTGTCCTCATAATGTCTTCTGTAGTTCAACTAAAGAATAATATATTTTTAAAGACAAAAATAAGAAAGGAATTAAATGTAAATTATTCTCATCAATCTCTTTTATAGTCTTATTTTCAACATAGATCAATACCTTTAGAATAGACTAAGGTTAAAAAATGACACTTTAATATACTCTTCTTCTTTAAAAATTTCCCATCCTTTTATAACACAGGGTAAAGAGTGACTTTGTTTTCTCCTTTTCCCAAATACAGAGCCCTCACTGTGTTTGGAGGAGGCGGGAGAGAAAGGGTGAAAACTCACAGCCATCAGAGGTGCACAGGGCTAACTGGCAGGGGCGGGGGACAGTCTCAAGACTGGCTCATTCCTCACCATCCCACCCCCCCCCAGCTAATCTTGAACCAAAGAGCAGATTATAAATAGGCAGACTATTATTACACTTAAGTGTGCAGATCCTCTGTTACAGTGAACTTTGCTTACCGCACTCCTCATCTTTTGGAAATCCAGACAGTGAACCACGTTGGGGAACTCACTGATTTCTTTTCCAGCCAGGTAGTGACCCTTCAGCTTCTCATAGGTCTCTTTGTATTTAAGCTGTGAAATAGGTGCAACATTGAAAATCACTGGGACTTTCTAACCAGCCCTTTGTGACTGGAAAGACTCTCAACCTTACGAAAGGAAAAAGTCCTACTAACCTCACTGTTCACAAAGTCAGCATGCTTGGCTCCAACAATGGGAATATAGCGTTCGTCCAAGGTGTAGCCATAGGCCTTGTTTCCCTCCCATGCTCCTTTATACAGTATCTAGAACAAAGAAAGGTGTATCAACAAAAGTTTGCATTCAACTTCTTTCAGATGCCACTCGAAAGAAAATGGTAAAATCAAGGTAAAATACCCATGTTTAAAGGCAAGGCTTAAATCTTCATTAACAGCTGTTAGTGTGCGTACCTAAGAACAGGGCAGAGTCTTTGGGCTTGTTGCAAATTAAATCTACAGACCCCGAGGCATTTTATAACAGAGTTTATAACAGAGTTTAACTGTATTTACAGTTCTAATAAAAGTGAAAACAAATTTGCACACAGAGAGAGAATCACCAAAGATGGCTTCCCATTCGGCATATACACATATACGCTACACACACATCACCTTTAGATTAGCTGAATTAAAATTTGGAGGGCAAGTCCTCCACTTGTTGGCTGGAGATATATGTACATGATTGCTAAAGAGGGACCAGCCTTTCCTCTCTTCTCTCTGTTGGTAGTTGCTTGGTCCTACGTGCGCCCGGAAGTGACGTAGCTCTTGTTAGGTTATTGTCTCTCTCTTTATTTGAATGTCTCCCTCACTTACAGGGGCTCCTGGAGGGTTTGTCTCATTGATCTTTAGCTCCTCAGTGCCTCTCATAGGGCCTGGCACATCACAGGGGCTCAAACAACACCAGCTGGATAAACACTATTTGCCCTGAATAATATGCTACTTCTAATAAACAAGACTAAATACAACAAAAACAATAGATCTCTTTATAAGTTCAGTTGCTCACAAAATCAGCCAAGAATGTGAATACTGACAAGAGCTTAAAATTCGGAACTGAGTTGTATATCACATAAAATGGAACTTACGGTACTGTAGAGTTTTCCCATGTCTTTGGAATGGGTGATATATGGTGTATCTGGAGAAAAGATATACTTGCCCTTTACTAATTTATTAAATGTTTCTTTATATTTTACCTGAGGGAAGAAAACAAAACAAAACCTTTGATTATTCTAAATGTATATTTAAAGTTTCACAAGATCTACCTAGCAAGATAATAATTAGTCTACATTTAGAGATTAACCAACTGGTTAAATTTCACTACATGATATATAATTTACATTATAACTAATATAATGGAAAGTTTTGGATAATAATTTAGATATTATCTAAAAGTGGGTACAGTATACCACCTACTAGTGACTTTTAAGACATTCTCCCACAAAGATTTTCTTATAATTTACTCCCTATCGTCTCACAAGCAGTTATCTGGACTTACACAAGCCTGTTCAACTACAGACAACTAAGTCTCCAGTTTGTGTATCTCATTATACACAAAGCAAACTTACATCACTTTGATTGACTGAGTTAATCTTGGCCAGAACAATCTCTGGAGGATCCACCACGCTTGTAAAGTTAGGATAGTTGGCAAGAGCATCTTTCTTATAGTTTCTCTGCAAAGAAATAGAGACAATTAAGACAGGTGTCCCCTCCGCCCCCCCCCCCCACATGGGGATAGGTACATATCCCCACATGGCAGGTAAGGAGGCCAGGCCTTATGTAAGAAGAACTTGCTTTGCTTACCTGATTCACCATTTCCTGGTTCTTGGTAACCCTCACATGGTCTACAGAATCCAGGGGGATCCAACCAATGCCTCGAAGCCACTCCAGGTCAGCTTTGTAGACATTCTGAGAGCAGGAAGGGAGACATGATGCAGGTATAAATGACTCAGGCACAGGATGACAAGCAGCAGGTTAGAAACAATGTTTTCAGAAGCTTTTTAGGGTTTTCTCTCTAGTGGCTGTTGTCTCATTGATTCAATCATGATTTCATCTGTACACCTGAGCAACATTTCTTGAGCCTGTTACTATAAATGAAGAACTATGGAAGGTTATTTGAGGGATAAGTATAAGGAAGGCCTCTAAGTTTAAAGAGAAGTTACTTATAAAGTGCAAAGTGGTTAAGGGCTATGAGAGGAAGACCATGCAGATGCTGTGGGAGTTGAGGGTAAGGGACCACTGTTTTCATCTGTGAGCATAAGAGAAGGTTTTACCAAGGAAGTTATAGTTACATAGAAATACATGGGGGCATTTAGACTAAGTAAAGGAAATCACACAAGTAAATGCTCATGTACTGTAGGGTTGGGGGAAGCATCCCTCCAGCCCATCTCTACCCTTCCCCCTCACTTCCTGAATTCTCTCAGGCCATCCCACACCAAATGAAGAGGAGTTGCTAATCTGATTGAAGTTCCACAGTGGTCATCCTCCTGCAGCAACCAGTGAGGTGGGATGTTCAAGTTCACCACCTGTGCTGTAGGCAGTCTTTGACATCCTGTTTCTGTTTTGGTAATGATCAGAAGACCCAGGTAGGGTTAGCTCCTCGGCACACCTGAGCATCACATCGATGCATTGTGTTTCGGTTCCCTAAAGACTGCTGGTGGCAGGTAGAGATCTTGATTCAGCCTTCAGTGGGAGGTGGCCTGAGATATATTCTCCATCCCAGCTTTAAACTCTGCATAAGGGATTCTGGGCCTCATGCAGCTCATCAGTACATTGTGTCCTCTTTGCTTTGATTCCTTGTAAGCAACTCCTTCATAAATGCCATGAGGAAGGAGATGCTTAGCAAAGCAAGAAGGAGGCATTCCCAGGTCCCTGACTATACTATCATCTAATATAGCCAAAATCCCAACTCCATCTCAGCTCCCGCCCCAGCCAATTATTATTTTAAATCAGTTGATAATTTTCCATGCAAATGTGAGGAGCTGTTGATGGCAGAGATGGTACAAAAGCAGATTTTTTAAAAATTGACTTTGAAAGTTATTCAGAAATGCACAGTCAGTAGGCAAAGCTGTCCGTCACTGCTCCCAACCTTTCTCTACTTCATATCCAGTCTTAATTACCTTCTGAGAGCAAACTAAGTATTTATGGTCCCAAGTGTCATAGACTGGTGGTTCTAGAATGCTGCTTATGATTCTCAGAGTAGACCATACATTTCTAGATAATTAAGAAACAAAAATCACTTACATCGCTTTGTAGGTCATAGGCCTTCCTTGCCTGAATAACATCATTTTGGTCAGGGTGACACGTCCATTGGTGCAGGTAATTGCGGTAATCAGTATCACTGACAAGGGCCTGCCCCTCCTTGGCCACCAACACTGAGACCATATCAGGAGGTATATTGATGTTGGCCTTTGTTTTATGATAGTGCTGTTTGTATAGTCTGTCATTCTGAATCTGGCCTGCGTGCTCGAACCAAACCAGTTTAGGATCATCTCTCATTGTCGGGACACCAACATAATGACCTTTCTGCTTGACATGGTCAGCTTTGTATTTCAGCTGGTGGGAAGAGGAATAGAGATCCCATCAGCTTTGACAAGCACACAAGGCAAAGGGGGCTTGAAACATCAGCAAACTCAGTCCCCCAGCTTTTTGTGTTACTCCCCCAAGAATAAATATCAAAAAAACATTGAAATAGGGTGGGAGGGAGGCTCAAGAGGAAGGGGATAGGGGGATATGTGTATACATATAGCTGATTCACTTTGTTGTACTGCAGAAACTAACACAACATTGTAAAGCAATTATACTCCAATGAAGATATTTTTTTAAAAAAGTAAAAGGGAAAGAGCAACAAGATTGCACGAAATAATTGCAAGATTATATATAAATCTTTTGTATAAAATAATAGAAATAAAATAATCATTATTTCGCTCAGTAGATGTAATTATTTAAGGAGAACTACGTAAGTACTGACAGACTCTCTCAATAATCAAACTTCAGTCAGGCTCCCCTGGGCTCTCTTCTTGATGAGGACTCCACTTTGGTCTCTCTCTTTGCTGGGGCTGCATAGCCCAGTTTTAGCAAAAATTCTGTTAAATTTTAGCAAAGTTTAGCAGGAATCCCCCTATCCTTGATATCTCCTCTTAGTAACTTTCCGTCCACTGGCCCCCTCACTGTTCCTTGGCTATAAATCTTCAATTGTCCATTCTGTATTTGGACTTGAGCCCAGTTCTGTAATGAGGTTGCTTTTCCCCTTTTGCTATAGTTTTTAAATAAAATCTACTATTTTTATCACTTTGCTAAAAAACAAAACAGAAACATTGAAATAAATAGATACGAAGAAATATCAATTTAAAAATATAAAAATATACACTTATTTTCTAATTCTGGCAATATTGTATTTGAAAGCTTAGAGATTTTAGGGAAGCAGGGAATAGAAGAAAAAACAAAGACTTCAAATGATAGTTTTTAAAGCCAAGAAGAAAAAGATGAAGAATGCCAAAAGTCCATGGGAAAAGGACCAGAAGGGAGCAGGTACTCTGAACATCCCCAAGCCTGGCCAGGCCTGCCAGCCAACAAGGAACTCTCCATTACGCTACATGCCTTAGCATAAATGGGTTCTTGCACAGGGAAGGTCCAGCCTTTGCAAAGCACACTCATATCAGAATAAATTACCTCGCTCTGAACATCACGAGAGTGATGGGCATGAACAAACGGCACAGCATCCGGAGGCAAAATGTAACTGGTGGCTTTTTGTTTCTCCCAGCTTTCCTTGTAGAGATACTAAAAGACAGAGAGCCATGACAAAGGGTTAAACCAAGGAGTCAGAATGGAGGGATAAGTCTCCTATTGTTATGTTATGGTCCTCTGTCCCCATACAAAGTGCCAGGCATCCAGGTAAAATCCATACCTGGTCCAGTATTCGGGCTGCCTCCTGGGCAGCGTGCAGCTGAGGGGTTTCTGTGAGGGTGTACTTTGATTTGGTGTCATTCCAATCTTTCCGGTATTTAATCTAGAAATGAGAAGAAAGTTGGTAAGTTCTTTAATATTAAGAAAACATAATGTTGTCCAAGCAAATGCTAGCATCATTCATCTCAACGTTTACAATCTGTATCTCAGAAAATGACTGCACGCTAAGTGTAAGTAAGTGGAAAAGCTTTGGAAATGGTATCTTCCCAAGAGAGCAATTTTAGAATGACAGTCATGTACTTACATCATTTAGGATTTTACCACTTTGTTTTGCTGTCACGTAATCAACTCTGTCATCCACGGGAGTAAAGTTGAGAGTTTCTATTTTTGTGCGATATTTTTTCTATGGGAAAGAAAATATCTTTTAGATAGCTGTAGTCTCTGGTCCTGTGTGAGTTGATAAAGATATGCTGCATTTAAGGACCCTTCTCTACTAGAGGCATAGAATGCCGTATGTCAATGGCATCTTCCTGGCAATTTGGCTTTCTTCTTAGCATTTTATTTTTTAACAAATGGGTTGACTTCTTACACCTTCCACAGATTTTGAAGTAGCAGGTTTGGTTAGCTCCCAAAGCCATGTAATGTGTCATTATGTGAACTCAGTGCATGTTTTTTTTCAACTGGACAAACTTCTCTCAAGTGTATTGCTATTGCTGACAAAGAAGTTTTCTATTTATACAATTCTAAGCATTGTTGAGTGTAGATGGATGTGATTCCATAATGTGAAAGGGACAGTACAGGATTATTTTGGAAAAATGTACGTTGGCTTAAATGACAGCAATTGAAATTGTTAAAACTGATGATAGGGAATGACTGCATTTTGGCTCGTATATTTTTTGTTCAGTCTCTTAGGAAATGTGCTGAATGGCAGGATAAGATCCTGGAATACCTCACTGAAGATATCTGCAGCGTGCTTGGCATGATTGAAAGAAACAGAATCATCTGGTATCCAGCCGATCCCACGTAACCATTCCAAGTCAGCCTTGTAAATAGCCTGTGAAAATAAGACCAGGAAGAAGTCAGCGACCCTGGTCATATTTATTCTATCCATTGGTCTGATGGAGAAATGCAATTTAAGAATGACATACTCAAGCAGCCAGACAAGTAACATAAGTAAATTAACTATGAGGCCAGGTGGTATGACAAACCAGCTGGGGACATATTTGCTATTTAAAGGGGGTTAGCCTCAATTCAGCTCCAGGTTATTGTTGCCAAGGGCTAATGCATGTCTGGAGCTGCATCCTCTGATTTTTTTTCAATAAAAATGGGAACCCCTAGATTTGTACACAAAATTCCCTGATTTAAAAACCTTGGCAAGTTAATACAAAATTTAAAAATACTGTGTCAACTAAAATAGCATATCTGTGACTACATCCTGACCATGGACTGCTGATATTTTAGTTACAATTTAAACCTCTGTTGCTACTTAAATTCTATTAAAATAATATTTTCAGAGTAGCTGTCTTTAACCGGAAACAGTTAAGAACTATATTCACACTACCACTTATTTCTTGATACAAAGTCCAGATCCTTCATGGCTCTGGTGATTTTGATACCATACTATAAGTTCTAACCAAAACCAAATTCTTCGCTATATAAAGATGTGAAGTGATGATGCAAGGATTTAATGACATAAACTTTCTGGGAGTCATGGGAAAATGATGCAAGAGCTCAGGCTAAAATGCAGCCCACTCACATCGCTTTGCAGATCGTAGGCTTTCCTGGCCTGAATCACGTCGTGCTGGTCAGGCATGCACATCCATTGGTGCAGGTAATTGCGATAATCAATGTCGCTGACCAGAGCCTGGCAATGTTTAGAGTGCGTGATGGAAAGCATATCCGGAGGGCTCTGGAACTTAGACTTCCATTTGGCCCACTGCAGCCGGTACTCTCTTTCATTCTGAATCTTGCCAGCTATGAGGGCCCAGCGGATCTTGTTGTCATCCCTTGCTGTGAGGGTACCCACGTAGTGTCCCTTCTGCTTCTCATGGTCAAGCTTGTATTTATACTGGAGACAGAAAAACAAAGCAGATGGATCACAGCATGAACTCTCAATGCACCTAGGGCATTTGTCTGAAAAACTGAGGAGTTAAACAAGGCCACACTCACATCACTGGCGATCTCCCTGGAGGCCTTGGCAGCCTGGATGGGGATGGCGTCCAGCCGTACATCACAGCTCATCTTCATCTCATCCCAACCTTCGCGGTAAATTTTCTGAAGAGGAGGAAAAATGAGGTATTGTTCCAGATTCAAACCTACTAATGACTCCAAGGGTTCAAGTAGAATTAATATCAGAGGGGTGCAGTTTTTGAAGTCCCAGAAACAGTTTAAAAAAAAGAGAATAGGTGAAAGAATCATTCTGTACCAATTTACTGGAGAACAAAACCATGTCTGGAATCCAAAGATCTGGGCTGGACAAGAGTTCTTTCTTTTCTTTTTCTTTGAATTATAGCTTTGATGTAGTTTTTCATGGTTTATGTAAAAGGGTTTATCTGCTTCTTGTATTGGTGTATTAGTAGCACTGGGATATGTTTAAGTTCAGACATTGGCAGGCTAGTATTGAATTTCTCTAGTTTAATAATTCTCTTTAATTAATTCCATTTTTAATCTTCAGAATTATAAACATTTTACATTTGAGTTTTTTTCCTCTCTGTATGGTTTCTTAGATCTTCTAATACGATTGATGATGCATATTGTTTGGGAATGTTAGATTTTCTTTCTGAAGCACCATTGGATGTAACGGCTATTTTCTAAGTGCAGCACTGTTTTGTTTGTAAAGAGAAGTCAGTTAAAGTAGTGACTGATTTACAGATAGCCTTCTAAAAATATATTCACATTTAAGTGGATACCTTCTGTACTGACGATGTCAGAAAGACTCAGAAATAAGAGTAATTTAAATGTATAAATCAGAAATCATACCTATCACTATGGGAGCTTGAACAGTGCAGAAAGGAGAAGTGAATTTCAATCATTGACAGTTCCATGGCCTTTTCATATTTGATAAACAAGTGCTTAGGGCTTTCCTGGTGGCGCAGTGGTTAAGAATCCGCCTGCTGATGCAGGGAACACCGGTTCGTACCCCACCAGAGAAGTCCCACACGTCTTTTTTTTTTTTTAAACATCTTTATTGGAGTATAACTGCTTTACAATGATGTGTTAGTTTCTGCTGTATAACAAAGTGAATCAGCTATATGTATACATATATCCCCATATCCGCTTCCTCTTGCGTCTCCTTCCCATCCTCCCTATCCCACCCCTCTAGGTGGGTCACAAAGCACTGAGCTGATCTCCCTGTGTTATGCGGCTGCTTCCCACTAGCTATCTATTTTACATTTGGTAGTGTACATTAGTCCATGTCATTCTCTCACTTGGTCCCAGCTTACCCTTCCCCCTCCCCGCCACATGTCTTTTTAAATCTAATAAAATGAGCATACGATTTTTCTCTTTTGTTTTATCACATTATTAGGTTTCTGAATACAGAACACTTCTGGCATTCCTGAATGAACCCTAGTTGTTTGTATCATATCATATTCATGTGTTACTGAATTTGATTTGTTAATATTTCATTTAAGATTTTCCCCATTATTATTGGTCTACAGTTTTCATTCACGGAACTATCTTTGACAAGTTTTGATAATGGTGATGGCTTTCCTTGTTTCATTAGGCTCTCTGTCAGTTTGTTTATTTTTTGAAGTTTGGAAAGAATTCCCCTATGAAATCATTCTGGGTGACCCTGATATAAGAGAGGAGGAAGGACAGTCTTTAATAACATATTAATTTCTTACAATGTGTTTTTATTCTTTTTCTGGTAACTTATAACTTCCTTAAAAGCCCCCTATAGATCTGGTTTTTTTTTTTTTTTTTCGCGGTATGTGGGCCTCTCACTGTTGTGGCCTCTCCCGTTGCGGAGCACAAGCTCCGGACGCGCAGGCTCAACAGCCATGGCTCACGGGCCTAGCCGCTCTGCAGCATGTGGGATCTTCCCGGACCGGGGCAAGAACCTGTGTCCCCTGCAATGGCAGGCGGACTCTCAACCACTGCGCTACCAGGGAAGCCCTAGACCTGGGTTTTAAAATTAATTTGTATAAAGTTGTGAAAAGAACTCTCATAATTATTTTGTGCTCGTCTGAATCTGTTGTTAATTCCCCTTTCTTCTTTGTGTGTCTCTTCATTCCTCTTTCATTATCTTTCTTGTCCTTGTTCCCTTCTCTCTTCTGTCATGTTGACATTGCTTCACCATAACTGGCCTTGCCCAGTGACTGAGAGCCAGGGGTCTGCCCCTCTCCTCACTCCTGGTCAAGGGCCTCCTTACCCACTCAATCTTCTCTTCCTTGGCTATGAAGGGTTCCCTAGTGATATCTTCATACCAATTGGGTGACTTTCCAAACAAAAAGGGAGTCTGTTGCAGTACTTACATTGCTCATATTAAGAGTGTTGGCTCTAGCGAGATTAATTTCTGGAGTATCTGGCATTATGTGGATTGAAGTTTTATCCATGTCCCAAGCTTCTCTGTACTTTGGCTACGGAAAGAACCAATGATAACAAAATTACTTCACAATTTGTAATTTTGCTAGTTGCAGTGCACAACTTTCGATTTTTCTGATCCAAAATCTTTTCATACTAAGGTAAAAGTTTCCAGAATCTTTTCACATAAGTTACTCAAATTTGATATGAAATCTGTATTAATACCTTTTATTCATACTTTGAGCTTTGGTTTAAAATTAGTAAGCAATAATAAAACAACTGTGTCAATATTACTTATTAAAATCTTTGTTATCATCAATATTATTATCTTACAAATGGATTACCAGGTTATTTATCATTTTCTATAACATGAACTTAATTTTAATATAGAAGAAAAATGTGACTTACAATACTAATATTTTCAGCATTTGATTTAGCAAGGACAACTTCAGGTGTGTCAACGATACTTGTGTACTTGAGTTTCACCACAGGTGTCCGATAGACACTGTCTTGTAGGATATGCTGGGCATTTTTCACTCTCAGTACTTCAGGAGACCCTTCGGGCACCCAGCCGATGCCACGCAGCCACTCCAAGTCAGCCTTATAGATGGCCTGGGGAAAGAAAACAAAGTTAGGAGAGGCAGGGTTTTGTTTTTTTTTAAATCGTGGTAAAGTAAGGAAGCAGTTTTTCATGTTGCATTTTCTCTTCCACAAAAAATGATAAAGCCGAGCATGGGCCTGACAAAAATAATTCCTCATATGCATAGCACTGTTTTGTCCTACTTTGTTTTCCGTGGCAGGGGCTCTGTGTTGGGGTGCCTATGCATAGTCTAGAAAGCAGAAGGATGCCGAAGGAGTGCTTTGCTTAGGGGATGTGTGGAAGATTTTTGAATATTTTGGTAATCATCACACTAGCCAAGGTGGACTTTTAAAGCAATAATAATAGGCTCTCCAGCAAGTTCTCCACACAACGGCCAGAGTGATCTTTACAAAATTCACCATTCAGATTTGATGTCACAACATCCCCCCAATCTATGGTTTCTCACTGGTCTCAGGATAAAGATCAAAATCTTAACATAGATTAGAAGGTGATGATGGTCTAGCATCAGTCCCTACCTATTCTTCCAGCCTCATTTTATATGTCCTTCCCTTTTACCCATGTGTTCTGACCACACTGGCCTTTCAGTTTGTGGGTTGCATACCACCCCTTTTGCATACATTGGTCATTCTGCAGGAATGCACCCTGTGTCCTCCTCATGGAACAAACTTATGCTCTCCCTTCTTACCCCTAAATCGGTGCTTTCCCAGAGAAGCTTTCCCCACCTCATTTTTCATAGAGCCATGATCATTCTTTCTCAGCCATCCCATTTTTATGGATATTCTCTAGTTAACATCTGTTCCTTTTTATCAGTATGAACTCCCTAAAGTCAGGAAATTTGTCTTGTTCTTTATTCCCCATTGTACCTTTGGTGCTTAGCACAAGACCTGGCACCTGGTGTGTTTAATAATTACTTTTAAAGGGATAATTAAGAATGTAATCCCTACTTCCACAATTTTGATCTCAAGTGAGTTTTCTTTTTCCAAGATAGCACTTCCCTTTGAATTGGAATTTGCATTTTCTTGGCTATCTAAACCTGTTTTGTCAGGTATATGTTAAGTGGTTAACCAGATATAACTGCTCTGTGTGAAACACCAACTATTAATTTCATAAAAAAAACCACTGTGTTCTTCAGAAATGGTATTTTAATAACTGTTTAATAGGATACAAATATCAAACTAAAATAAAGAGTAAGAGGAGTGAAAATGCAGGGAAATTTCTACCTTAATGAAGAATGTTATATGTTTTAGTGTGTAAAGTATTGTGGATACCCAAAATTTGGAAGAAGGGATTCTTGAAGAGGATTACATACAGGTTTTGAAGTTTCCCTTCCTCATTCTTTAAGAACTTGATTGATATGCATTCCTTAATATACTAATGTGGTTCAGGATAATGAAGAGACTGAATTTATCTAGAAATGGGACCAAATCCACCAGTTGGCAATTCATTTCAAATGATGGATATACTTTCCTATAACAAACTCATTCATTATGAGAAAGCATCTCCTGAAGCTTAAGGCAACCAATTTCAGATAATTAAAAGAGGTATTAATTCTGTACAAGAAACAAACATCCTGACGGAATTCATCATTTTCAAAAGATTAAGTCAGCAAAAAGATCAGTAAATCTAAAAATACTTTAGGTAAATTAATTAAAAAATGTTGTGAAGAATACCAAGTTAAGGGCAACTAGTGAGTTTGGAGCATGCTGCTAACCTTTCAAATTAATTTCAAGGAAGACAGCCCCTGTCATTCAGTTGAAGAACCATGAAGATGCCTATGTTTAATAAACTACAAACAGTGCACACATTAACAAATCTATAGAGAAATTCTAGTAGCACCACTAGCAATGAAGATGAAAACCTTCTGAATAAGCCCAGCATTAAGGCTTGTCATTAATAAACTTGGTAAAGTACTAAAGGGAAGTAAGTGCTTAGACAGGGAGAATTGCATTTTCCTCAGCACTGGCAGGAGTAACGGGGCAAAGCTGTGGAAGGCTGTCTTCCTGGGCAATAGCTCACCCCTCAGGCACCACAAGCAACAACTTACATCACTCTGCAGGTCATAGGCTTTCCTGGCTTGGATCACGTCATTCTGGTCAGGAAAGCAAGACCAGTGGTGTAGGTAGTGGCGATAGTCCACATCGCTTGCTAATGCCTGGCCTTCTTTGGCAGCATTGATGGACACCATGTCTGCCGGGATGGTGATCTTGGCCTTGTGGTCATTGTAGGCCTTTTTGTACAGCCTGTCATTCTGCATCTTCAACACATTTGCTGCCCAGACCAGTTTAGGGTCTTCCTTGGCATTGCGACACCCAATGTAATGACCCTTCTGTTTCTCGTAAGCAGTTTTGTATAGGTACTGGTGGATGTGAACAGAAGAAAGAAGAATTGTTTCTCCAAACTCACTTTTTCTAGACAGCCTACTCAAATAACTCCATCTCCCTTACATTACCCTTTTTGGGGCACTGTTTTTCTTTGAATTCATACTATAAGTTTTATACTTCTTGATACATTGGTTTGTCTTCTGTAAGCATGAAAACATTGTGAACACCTCAAAGGCAAGAATTGTGCTTCTGGATTCCAATATAGGGCTGCCCACTGTTTCCCAGACTTCAGTCACTGTTTGCCATTCTCACATGTTTTGCCACAAAGCACCGCCTGTACTTCATACGTTACTTTGTCAACTTGATTCTTTGTCTAAATAAATATATTTTAAAGTTTAAACTTATTTAATATTTTGATTTTAAAATTTATAATCTTATTTAAATGGGAAAAAAATCAGTATTTTTCTAGCACACATTAAAACCAATGTAACTATTTTAAAAATGCTTGTCCATGTACTGCATAAAATTATCACAGGAACCACCTATCCATGCTTCACTTCAGCAAACAGTAGTTCTTTGTACCCACTGGATCTCTGTAAGTGTTTATGCATTAACCAATATTGAGAAGATATTGAAAAGAAAATAAAAATCTGTGCTTAAAACATACGGACAGCAGAACCAAGCAGAGAAGTTAAGTGGGTCATCAAATTGTTGTCAAAGTTGTTCTTGAATTGGGGATTTTAAAGCAAGACACTAGTAACAATGCCCTTCATTCTAGTAGATATAATTCCTGGGGAATTAAATTAAAGATTAGTAAAGTATTAACTCTCTGAGTGTCTATGAATTAGTGTTTGTTAACCCCGGGCAAGGAGGAGCTCTCACATCACTGGCAATATCCCTGGAAGCCTTGGCATGCTGGATCCCGATGGCATCTGCCCTCAGGTCATAGCCGGTTATCTTGACATCTTCCCAAGCTTGCTGATACTGTTTCTGCAAACGGAGATTGCAGTGCCACAGTCAATATGAAGAGGGAGCTACTGAGTCAGCATTACTGATATGTTCAAGAATATGTTAACAGTTACACTGAAAAATTAATCTCCCCTTAAGATTTACAAAATAGACTGGTTTCATACTGAATTTAAGCTCCAGTACATTTTTAATGACATGTAGTAAAGTTCTCTTCCAGTAACTTTTTTTTAAAGAAGGGAATTTAAAAGATAGTAAATCATGTGAAAATGAGAAAAATTATACATATTGTTTGGCTTTTAAAGGGAAAAATCAATGATAGGCCACTAAAAAGAGAACTAAGTATTACTATACATGCATATATATGTTTTGATGTCGTGTGTTTGGCATAAACCACCGCATTTTTCCTTCCAACAAAGATAAGGACACACGTCTCTATATTATAAACACATACGTAGGTGTGCGAGCACACACAAATGACACTTATCATTAAAGACTAGAAGTAAAAGGAATATTAGGGAAATGCCTTTTGCTAAATGCTCTCTGGAGCATTTTGACAAGAGGTTTGGTGAGGCAGAGAACACTGTGTGAAGCAAGTGGATGTGCAGGGCCTTACGTTGCTGATATGCATGGCGTTGATCTTGGACTGCAGCATCAATGGAGTGTCAGCCGGTACATTCACATTTGCCTTCTCTTTGTCCCAGGCATCACGATACAGTGGCTGGTAAAAATGAAAAACAAAGGATCGGTGATGAGTAAATAAGCCAATTACCACATGAATAAAATTATAGGTACAATTAAAGGTTTTCTTTGGATGTGTTCAGATGTAAATGGAGATTACATTTTTTTTCATCTGTATTTTTATTTAGAAGGTGCCAAAAGTGCCTTCAGCAAGAAGAATACATTCATGTGTGCTATAATATAAATGTAAAACGAGTCAGAAACATGATAGTAACATGATAGTAAATAGATCCTGTTCTATTTATTCACATGTAATTATCTGGCAGGTAAGCTCTCATTGCAGGTGACTATGATAATCCACATTGAAAATCAAGTCCTGGCCTAAATAACTGTCATAATGTCTAATATTGGGGCTGCCCCTGGACCTTTCAACTTATTTCACCATTGAATAGCAGTAAAAAGGTAGCGGTTTTGTGATCATTGTATTAACTGGTGGACCTGTATTACAGGCAAGGTCTACAAAATGTGTTCAAGGTGTACTTCAGAGAATATGGAACATGAAGATGCCTACCACACTTACATTGACCAAAGAATTATCTAAACAAATGAAATGTGGATGCTGTTGATTGATGGGCTATATGAAATTCTATCTGGATACATGAATGTTCAAGATTCTAATCCTGGTTTTAGCAGTTTAAAGTTCACAATTATAATTTTTATTGAGACTTCTTCCATGTGTCTGAACATAGCATCAATTGACTTACCTCACTGATCTGTACAGCATTGATCTTTGCCATAATAACTTCAGGGGTATCAACGATGTTGGTGAATTTGAGGGCCTCAGGCCTTGTGCGATACAACTTTTCATTCAGGAGATTCTGGGCATTCTTTGCTCTCATCACTTCCACGGAACCCTCTGGCAACCATCCAATACCCTTCAGCCATTCCAGGTCTGATTTGTACACGTTCTACAAGAAGGAGAGGACCACAGAGTACAGAAGAGTCAATTTGCCTACTAGAGCATGATGCCAGCAAACCACACACTACCTCTACTTAAACCAGCTGGGTGGCCAGTCCCATGAAACTCAAGGATCAACATTAGATGTTAATATTTGAGTGTTACATCTCTGGCACACATCTCTGGGAGAAGTTCAGAGTATCCTACAGGAACTGGAGCAGGGCTAACAACTAGCACTTGTGGAATGACAGGCAGCAATGGCACATAATTTTGTTTTTATGCAAGGTTGAGCTTCTGTGCTCACTACTTGAAATCTGCCTTTTATGTGCCACTGGGGATAACTTCTGTAGGAATTTGGGAGAAAAAGTTTCTTAGAAGCATGTATAATGAAAAGCAAAATACATACTTACATCTATGTACACCTCTCCTCTTTCTCTCTCTCTAAACATATTATTTAAATATATATATAAATATACACATTTTTCCTATATGTGTCAGATAAACTTGAAATCCAACATTTTTTTATGCTTACATCTGTTTCTGACATTTAGATACCTGATCATGCAAATGTAATGGATCAGGACAACTGGGATTGAAATTTTCTACTTAGTTACATAGAATAAGAGAGTGATTTTCATCTGATGAATAAGGCCTTATAAGAAGGAATCCTCTATAAGATAGAAAATATTCAGAAAAACTCTACAGAAAAATACAGAATATGTTAGATTCTATTAAGATTACTGTTTAAATTACATCCTTAAGGAATATTCTGTGTTTAAACACATAGACACACATCTCCTCAAGAGTCTGGAGACAGGATACGCACATCGCTCTGCAGTTCGTAGGCTTTCTTCGCCTGGATCAGATCATTCTGGTCTGGCAGACACGTCCACTGGTGCAGATAATTGCGATAATCAATGTCACTAACCAGGACCTGGCATTTCTTGGCCTGAACAATGGACATCATGTCCAATGGTGTACTGTGGATTCCTTTAGACTCCTTATAAGCTTTCTTGTATTCTCTGTCACTCTGGATCTTGGAAGCATGTATACACCATACCAATTTGGGGTCATCTTGTAGGCTGCGGAAACCCACGTGGTGGCCCAGTTGCTTACGGTAACCTTCTTTGTATTTGTACTAAAGTTGTAAAAAAATAAGATAAAAAGACATATGGACATAATGTATGAAGAGGACTTTTCATTAAATGGTTTTGGAATATTTTTTTAGCCTTAATGTAAATTGGCTCAAATTGGTAGTTATTATATATTTTAGTTCACTTTAAGGAAATTAGGGCTATTTTAGATAGTTTCACAGAGGACACGAACAAATCAGGAGGGAAATAGTATGGTGAACAAGAGTAATAAAAAAATAATAGCTAACATTTACTAGCAATCACTATGTCAGACACTATTATGAGTGCTTCAAATGTATTAGGTTGATTCATATGAAATTGCTGAATTTTTTGGTTAAAAATAGTTGAATCGTGGCAATTATAACCTCATTTAATCCTCAGAACATCTCTATTATGTGGATATTAGTATTATCACATATTTCAAATGGGAAAAGTAAGGCACAGTGGGGACAATCATTGCCCCTAAGGTTGCCTGGCAAGTGGAAATTAGGTCAGATGGTCCCCAAGGGTACTGAAGGTACTTCGGGTAGGAAAAAATCATATGTGTGGTTTTGGAGACAGACAAGAAAGGAGCATGTTTCAGGAATGGAAGACAAGGCTGTTGGTTTGAATCAGCAGATGACAAAAAAAGGCCTGTGGATAAGAGTTTCCACCTATTCCACACTTGTTCTCAGTGTCTTAGGACAAGAGTAAGATCATTTCTGTTTCTTTCCTATATTTGGATAACATAGGAAAGTTTGGACAAAAGGGAGAGAGAGAGAGCTGGGAATAAGGCAGATACTATGGATTGGCTATGCCTTTTTAGAGATAAAAATGAGAAGTAAGAAGGAAGAGACAGCTGGATACTAAGACAAAAACTAGAGAAGAATTTGAAGAAAAGGAACAAAGGTAGCTTAAAGATTTGGAGCTGGGGGGCCTTGGTAGAATAATTATTTTGACTGCTGGTACGTTTTAAAACTACTGTTAAATGAACTTCAAAGGGTTACTCAGAGGAGTATACATACACCTCCAGCATAAAATCTTGTAATATAAAATGTGATCTCGGTCTTAAGTCTTGTATAAAACTTTCATCTGTGATTTATATTTATGGAGAATGTCCTAAAGATTTGGAGGATAAAATCACATTGTATTGGTTCCTGAATTTTTCCCAAGAATTTGGTATAGATCTTCATGATTTTTTTTGCGGTACGCGGGCCTCTCACTGCCGTGGCCTCTCCCGTTGCGGAGCATAGGCTCTGGACGCACAGGCTCAGTGGCCATGGCTCACGGGCCCAGCCGCTCCGTGGCATGTGGGATCTTCCCGGACTGGGGCACAAACCCATGTCCCCTGCATCGGCAGGCGGACTCTCAACCACTGCGCCACCAGGGAAGCCCCAATGATATTTTACTTCTACTTAGAAACAGCTTAGAAGTTATTTACACATATACTTCACCTATGTTTACCTCAGTGTTTTTCATCCCATTTTAATATTTTAAAATAAAGTCTTTAGCACAAGGCAAATGCAATTGTTTGCATAGAATAAAAAAAAATCAAACCAAATCAAAATTCTTGAAAAATATTCTCCCAATTTGTTGTATAGAGAAGAAAATCCACAAGGAAATAGAAGGAGCTATACCTCACTGGCAATTTCTCTGGAGGCTTTGGCATGCTTGATTTCAATGGCATCTGCTCTCAAGTCATAGCCTTTCTGCTTGGCCTCATCCCAGTCTTTCTGGTAGAGTTTCTATTGAGGGAAAACACAGGTTTGCTTACAAGAATTGAAAATCAGTAGACATATTCAAAGTAGTCATGATATGAATCACAAAGCACAATGTAAATGAAGGCAGCATAAGAAAAAACAGTCGCTTCTGAGTCCTTTTGGTTATTGCCTATTTACTTTGTGGAGTGCAGGGTACTTGTGACTACAATTTTAAAGCTAAACATCTAAATCTACTAATATTTGAATTATTTGCATTCACCACAATATAGGACAATGTGAAAATATCCCACTATACAGTAATGGGAACTAAGAATCAACTGTGAACCTAGAGAACCTTCATCAAGTTACCATATAAGACTTGATAAGATTTTTTCCCAATGTTGCCCTTTGACTTTTCAAAGGTCCCGCTAAAGGGATGTGACATAGATATCATACCTATCCTACACTTTGCATATAATTAAAAGTTTGACTTTTCTTATGGCCTTGAAATGTCGAACAAGAAAGTTCTGGATCAACCAAGAACCTATAAAGACAATAGAGACTGTTATCTCTTATACTTACTTGTGTAAGAGGCACTTTACTAGGGATTTCATTACTCTCAATTAATATACAATGAAATTGAGCTGTGGACGTTGGATATAGGACAATGATTTCAAGGTTGAAAGAAGGACACCAGTGAGATTCAGGTATCCCACCTCTTGCAGTGCAGGGGCCCAGATATGTATCTAAACTAATGTTTGAAAGAGAATTTCCATTCATACTGCATTGGGAATGGTAGCCAAAGAGGAAGTGTCTAGCACCCAAAGCTGTAAACATTTCTAAGGCAGGTAATTTGTCCATTATAACACACCCCATAAGCTGACAGATATTGTCCCATAAAGACATTTACACTTCATATTTATGCCTCTTACATTGCTGATTTGCATGGAATTGATTTGGGCCTGCAGTATGACTGGCATGTCAGAAGGAATGCTTATGTTGCTTTTATCTTTATTCCAGGCTTCTTGATATAGTTTCTGTGGAGAGAAGGAAAATATTATTTTAATACAGCAATAGAGATGGATATCTGAACATTAAGCCTTAGCAACTATTTAACCTGGGAAAATGTTTTGTTATATGTTTGCAGTGGTTAGTTTTTTGTGTCAGCTTGGCTAGGCCAGCGTACCCAGGTATTTGGTCAAACATTATTCTACATGTTTCTGTGAAGGTATTTTTTAGATCAGATTAACATTTATACCAGTAGACTTTGGGTAAAGCAGATAACGCTCTGTGATGTGGGGGCTTGTTCAGTTAGATGAAGGCCTTAAGAGAAAAAAGACTGACCTCCCCTGAGCAAGAGTAATTCTGCCAGCAGACTACCTTGGGCTTGAACTGCAACTCCTGCCTGGGTCTTGAGGCTGCTGGCCTACCCTGCAAACTTTGGACTTGCCAGCCTCTACAATCATGTGAGTCAATTCCATGAAATAAATCTCTCTCTCATACCTCTTATTAGCTCTGTTTCTCTGGAGAACCCTGACTGATACAGTGTTCTACCATTTACCGTGTAGCATTATGCCACAGGTTTTGTAATAAGTATTTGCTTTCCTGAGTTGTAATGGAGTGACATTTTTCATTTTAGTGCTTCCAAGTCTGTGTGTGAGGTAGGGGAAAGGCGCGTTGGCATTTGTCAGAGTTCTACTTAGCATGTGCCTTCACTAAACTAAACTAAGAGATTCTTAGAGTTGCTCCAAGCACTTTAAGTCTTTGAAGAGAAACAATCTACTTTCTCTGTTTCATCCACAGATGCTCCGTTTGGGTGGCATCTTCTGAGAAGAGAGTCTTGCTAAAGGAGAGCCTGGCGGTAGGATGTTTCTTACCTCACTCATTTGCAGAGAATTGGCTTTTGCCATGACAACCTCTGGCGTGTCGACTATGGAAGTGAATTTCAAGGCTTCTGGGCGTGTCCTGTAGAGTCTTTCATTCAGCAAGTCTTGAGCACCCTTCACCCTGGTCATTTCTACTGAGCCTTCTGGCATCCAGCCAATGCCACGCAGCCACTCCAGGTCTGCTTTGTACACATTCTACAGAGACATTAGACAGAAATATTGTTCCAAGTGCTAGACATAGCATCCCTTAATTGGAAAGTAAGTTCACAGGGTTAAGGGGTTGATAAGCACAGGAGATGGTGGTTCCAAAAAAGTAGGACCTGAGATTTCACATGAATCAGGGGTTTCAAAATCCATGACAGAGTAATTTGTAAAAGCATAATTTTTTATGCTAGCCATGAATAAGGATAAAATGGTAATAATGCTAAATTTCATGGTAATTATTTGATATTTCAAAGAAATTATATAACTGAAAAACAATTTAAAGATATTTTGTCAAATCTCATTTCCTTTTCATCCTGTAATAGGATGAAACTCTGTTTAGTGTTTTGGATATAGTACAACTGTGGCAGTTATTTTTTAAATGTTCAGATAATTTATGTTTGTTTGAAATATATTTTCATTGCCAGACAGTACTAAGGACATGAAGAAAATAGTCTGGAATCTAGGCCAGGGAGGACATGACCTAAGTAGGGTTCTTCATCTATGTTCTTTGATTCCCATAACATAACTCCTAAATATGGGTTTTGTTTTAACAATGTGATTGGCTCCCCCTGAGGTTGTGCAGTGAGCAACCCATGGGTCTGTCCACAGAGGCACTGTCTGTACAATTAACAAATCTATGTCCTCCCATTCCTCTTTTCCCAAAGTTCATGTTACGTACATCACTCTGTAGTTCATAGGCCTTCCTTGCTTGGATAATGTCGTTTTGATCAGGTAAGCACGTCCAGTGACGCAGGTAATTTCGATAATCAATGTTACTGACCAGAATCTGACATTTCTTGGCCAGCAAGATGCCTAACATGTCCACTGGGCTACTGAACTTGGTCTTCCACTTCTGGAAATCCTTTTTATACTCTCTTTCACTTTGAATCTTCCCTGCATGTATGGCACACATAATCTTGGGGTCATCTTCAATGCTCCGGGCTCCAATGTGGTGGCCTTTCTGTTTCTCATATGCTTCTTTGTATTTGTACTAAAACATAAGAAATATATGTTTAAAAGCCCAGTTTTAAAACCATATGCGTGCTGACAATTAGACAACATGAAAACCCACAAGCAAATGGATAAGAATTTCATATTTTGAATATTCTGACATCTCTGAACAATTTTAAACTAATGTTTTATGCTGTCATAAATGTTAACAGTAGTGTAATCATATATCTTCACTGCTGAAAACTTTTCTGCAACAACTCTAACTACAATTTCAAAATGTGTTTTTCTTCTCTGAGACAACAAAGGGAAAGGTCTTGGAAGGTAAGAAGCATGACTGGAGGGGTAATGAGGAAGCAGTTACAAAGTGTGGACCACCAGCTGCACTGTGGTTGTTCAGCAAGGTGAGACCAAGGGGTTAGACAGAGAGCACTTACATCACTGGCAATGTCCCTCGAGGCCTTGGCACTCTTGATGGGAATAGCATCAGCTCTCAGATCATAGTCCTTCATCTTTGATTCATCCCATCCCTTGGTGTAAAGTTTCTAGGTGGAGGATAATACACAACAGAAAAAGAAAAGAGTTATAGAAAGTTAACAGGCCACTTCCAGTAAGGAAGGTGGTAAGATGGAAAAAGTATTTTAATTACTCCTAGACTAAAGGCTGACTTAACAATCAGGAAATCTCTTACTTGGCTGATATTGGCAGAATTGCTCTTGGCCAGCATGATTCCTGGGGTGTCCTGCGTCATGTGGATGGAGGTTTTGTCAGTATCCCAGGCTTCTGTATATAAATGCTATGGGGGAGGTGAGGTAAAACCCTTTGTTAAAGCCAATACATTGCAGTTATTATAAAATTTAACTCATTTAACTGTAAAATAGCTTTTGAAAACTTATGTGGAGGTGAGGGAAGCAAAAGGGTATGGGGAGAGTAAATCATGGCAATATTTAAACAGACATATGATCGTTTCATAGCCAATGTAAAGCAACATCATGATCTCAATTATTGATTCTTTTCATCCAGTGACTCTCAAGTTTATTCACAGAACCTTCAAGGATGGAGCTTGGCTATAGAACTATGATATAGTAGAAATCCCTAGACTTCAGAATCAATCCCAATGTCAAACCCAACTCCCCTATGTCCAAGCTGTGTGATCTTGAGAAAGGTACATAAATTTAGCCTCACATGCCTCGATTTTTGGAGGGGGATAATCATATCTTTCTCATTAAGTATTTTTTTAAACTTTATACTTACCTCTTTTTTTTTAAGTTGAGGTGAAATTGGTGTATTACTTTATTGAGTATTTTTTGGAGATTAGCTGTAACATATGTAAAGTGCTTGAGTCATAGTAGGCACTCAACAAATTTTATGTTTCCTATTGTTATGATCACTGTGACTGCTGTTGATGAGTGTGGTATAGAATAGAGTTTCTGGAGTTTTAATACCCCAAATGTTGGAGTTTGCTATCTGAGAGCCAATTTCATATTCTGCACTGAGCCCTCATTCTCACTACCCAGATATTTGGAAGACATTCAGGCAGGTGTGGGAGAATTCAGAAAAGTTCAATTCAATCTCAGACATGCATATTAAGGGCCTACCTGTTGGATAAAGAAATTAGCTGAGTATCAATAAACAGATTGCCAGCACTCTGGAGGAAAAAATTGATCATCGATCTTGTACAATAAAAATGAAAGCAGCAATAATATCTCACTTTCCAAAGTGGGATTTCTACCACCTATGGTTTTGGAAGCAAGTAATTTGAGTTGTGCACTGGCACTGCTATGCACACTGTGTTTCCAACACTTCTGAACAAAATGCAAAATGACTGTATTTTTTTTTTACAGGATGGATAAAGAGATGTTGATGCCTTGAGTCTGCTCTGCCAAGCAGAATGTGCAGAGAAAAGTAGTGCATTTGTGGATGTCTCTGGGTCACTGCTCAGAAGAGTGTATGCCTTACTCCAGAGAAATTGTCCTAGGCTGTAGTTCCTCACCCACACAGAGAATGAGGGGACACAGGGTTGAGAGAAGCATGCAGGTCCAACTAGGATTCAAGCACATGCTCTGTTGAAGGCCTGCATGAGAATTAGGCCCATCACCTCTCCTTTCTCTGGAAATCCTCCAGGACATTTCTCACTTTATAAGCCCAGTCTGTGGAAGATATGACACAGGCAACTGGCAAAAGCTGGAGACTCACCTTGCTCATGGTCAGGGCATTATTCTTTGCCAGGACAATCTCTGGGGTGTCTGGAATGCATGTGAACTTGAGCTGGTCTGCGGGCTGGCGGTACTTCCTGTCACTCAGGATTTCTCCCGCTCTCTTCACATTCTCGACCTCCACAGAGCCAATGGGCACCCACCCAATGCCTCTCAGCCACTCAAGATCAGCCTTGTAAATAGCCTGAAAATGAAACAATGTCAAATATGTGTAGAAATTACCTCCACAGCCTGACGTCAAATCTTGATTTAGCATGGTGTATACAGATGGTGTATAATTCTGCATCTTGTGTAAATTTCGGGGAAGACACAGGACTGCCTTACTTTGGTGTAGAATGGCTAGTCCAGCACTTTGTCCCTGAAGGTAGTCAATGTTTGCTGTTTTAAAGACCTATGAAATCTCTAATAATATGTGATTTCATCAATGAAAAACCATTTTAAGGAAATTCCTGCCTGCCTCCTGATACAAAGTGTTTATTCTCTGATTTGATTACCTATACCTCTTTGTATGGGAATAATTCTCTGTTAGAGTATAGTTTGTTCCTATCTCATTGGGCAGGGGCCTTCACAGCCATTGCGCAACATACAGAAAGGATGAACACTTCCACATGCTGAATCCACGTGTTTTCTTGGGACAACAAAAAGGGATCTTTTTTCAGATGATTCTATACTCATGTTTCTAAGCCAAAAATATATATATTTTTACTCTTACTTATCTTATCCTCAGTCCCTCTTCTTGTGTTGTAGTTCAAGTAAAAAAAAAAAGATATTTTATCCTGCTTTCATGTTTCTTCTTTGAAATTAAAAAAATTGGCTGATAGAGAATTTTTCTCATAAGTAAGAGTAACAATTCTTTTTGTTTTTATGGCTTTTTGGGAAACTCTTTTTTACAATGCCACCACTTTTATCATTCTTCCAAAAGTGACTACTTGTCAGAGCCTGATCAAAAAAACAAGGAGCTACTATACCAGTAAGGTAGTATTTGAGTCCCAAGGACAATCTACTGGCTGACAACAAAAATACTTAACATATTTCTAGGGAGATAGTGTTTTCAGCTTCTTAGAAAAATTGTCTTGATATATATAACTCATTCTTATATTTCCTTCCACAAGCTATAATAGATATTTTCTATAAGTTAAGTAGTCAGAAAAATGATAATGCAATAAATTCATTTGGAAAATCAGGTTGCATTAAATCAGGATTTCTTAACCTGGCATCAGTGAACTTAGATAGAAAAAACATCTTTATTTTCATTAACCTCTAACTGAAACATAGCATTTCTTTTAGCTATAACTATAGGCAACAGATGATGGTAGTATTAACACTACATGGAATTTTATCAGCAATAGAAGTCATAAATATTTTCATATTCTATTACAGTTGTTGCAGACATCTTGCATATTTATGTTCATCACTTCTTTGAAATTAAGCTAGTTTTATACCCACTGCTAGATCTTTTTATTTAATGTGTCAATAAAAAGCATATATATTACTACACTGTTGGTGGGAATGTAAATTGGTGCAGACACTGTGGAAAACAGTATGAAGGTTTCTCAAAAAACTAAAAATATATTGGGTTTTTTTTTAATATTGAGCTGCATGAGCTGTTCATATATTTTGGAGATTAATCCTTTGTCCATTGATTCGTTTGCAAATATTTTCTCCCATTCTGAGGGTTGTCTTCTCGTCTTGTTTATGGTTTCCTTTGCTGTACAAAAGCTTTGAAGTTTCATTAGGTCCCATTTGTTTATTTTTGTTTTTATTTCCATTACTCTAGGAGGTGGATTGAAAAGGATCTTGCTGTGATTTATGTCAAAGAGTGTTCTTCCTATGTTTCCCACTAAGAGTTTTATAGTGTCCAGTCTTACATTTAGGTCTCTAATCCATTTTAAGTTTATTTTGGTGTATGGTGTTAGGGCGTGTTCTAATTTCATTGTTTTACATGTAGCTGTCCAGTTTTCCCAGCACCACTTATTGAAGAGACTGTCTTTTTCTCCATTGTACATCCTTGCCTCCTTTGTCATGGATTAGTTGACCATCGGTGCGTGGGTTTATCTCTAGGCTTTCTATCTTGTTCCATTGATCTATGGTTCTGTTTTTGTGCCAGTACCATATTGTCTTTATTACTGTAGCTTTGTAGTATAGTCTGAAGTCAGGGAGTCTGATTCCTCCAGCTCCATTTTTTTCCCGGACGACTGCTTTGGTTATTCGGGGTCTTTTGTGTCTCCATACAAAAATGGGCAGACCTAAATAGACATTTCTCCAAAGAAGACATACAGATGGCCAAGAAGCGCATGAAAAGCTGCTCAACGTCACTAATTATTAGAGAAATGCAACTCAAAACTACAATGAGGTACCACCTCACACCAGTTAGAATGGGCATCATCAGAAAATCTACAAACAACAAATGCTGGAGAGGGTGTGGAGAAAAGGGAACCCTCTTGCACTGTTGGTGAGAATGTAAATTGATATAGCCACTATGGAGAACGGTATAGAGGTTCCTTAAAAAACTAAAAATAGAACTACCATATGACCCAGGAATCCCACTACTGGGCATATACCCAGAGAAAACCATAATTCAAAAAACACGTGTACCCCAATGTTCATTGCAGCACTATTTACAATAGCCAGGTCATGGAAGCAACCTAAATGCCCATCAACAAACGAATGGATAAAGAAGATGTGGTACATATATACAATGGAATATTACTCAGCCATAAAAAGTAACAAAACTGGGTCATTTGTTGAGATGTGGATGGATCTAGAGACTGTCATACAGAGTGAAGTAAGTCAGAAAGAGAAAAACAAATATCATATATTAACACTTATATGTGGAACCTAGAAAAATGGTACAGATGAACTGGTTTGCAGGGCAGAAATTGAGACACAGATGTAGAGAACAAACGTATGGACAGCAATGGGGGAATGTGGCGGGGGGTGGTGGTGGTGGTGTGATGAATTGGGCGATTGGGATTGACATGTACACACTGATGTATATAAAATGGATGACTAATAAGAACCTGTTGTATAAAAAAATAAAATTAAATTAAAGAAACAAACAAAAAAATTAAAAATAGGACTACCATATGACTCAGTAATTCCACTTCTCGGTATACATCCAAAAAAAAAAAAAACACAAATTCGAAAAGATACATGTACCCCAATGTTCATAGCAGTATTATTATAATTGCCAAGATATATAGAAGCAACCTAAGTGTCCATCAAGAGATGAATGGATAAAGAAGACGTTTATATATATACATAACAGAATACTACTCAGCCATAAAAAAAGAATGAAATTTTGCCATTTGCAACAATGTGGATGGACTTGGAGGTATTATGCTAACTGAAATAAGACAGACAGGGAAAGACAAATACTCTATGATATTACTTACATGTGGAACCTAAAAAAACAATAAACTAGTGAATATAACAAAAAAAGAAGCAGACTCCCAGATATAGAGAACAAACTAGCGGTTACCAGTGGGGAGAGAAAAGGGGGGAGGAGAAAGATAGGGGGAGGGGATTAAGAGGTACAAACGATTATGTAGAAAATTAGCTACAAGGATATATTGTACAATGCAGGGAATAAAGCCAATATTTTATAATAACTATAAGTGGAGTATAACCTTTAAAAATTGTGAATCACTATATTGTGCACCTGTGACATAATATTGTACATCAACTACACTTCAATAAAAAAGCATCTATATTACTACATCACGTATTTAGTTTAATTTTTTCTCCTGATAATCTAATTTTATTTATTTTTAATTTTTTATTATTTTTTATTGAAGTATAGTTGATTTACAATATTGTGTTAGTTTCAGGTATACAGCAGTGATTCAGTTATATATAATTCAGTTATATATATATATATATATATTCTTTTTCAGATTCTTTTCCATTATAGGTTATTACAAGATATGAATATAGTTCCCTGTGCTATACAGTAGGTCCTTGCTCTTTATCTATTTTATATATAGTAGTATGTATCTGCTAGTTCCAAACTCCTAATTTATCCCTCCCCTTGCTTTGTATAATATTTTGATAACCATATTTCGATGTAATCGGTTTCTTTTGAAACCAGTGTGTGTGTGTGTGTGTGTGTGTGTGTTATGCATCTCATGACACTGTCCTGAGAAGTTGTCCATAGGTTTCACCAGACTGGCAAAAGATTCCACAGCACAAAAGTTAGAATCCCTTCTTAAAACCTTGCTAAAGAATATTAAACCCACTTACATCACTCTGAAGGTCATAGGCCTTCCGAGCCTGAATGATGTCATTCTGATCAGGCAGACAGGTCCATTCATGAAGGGGTTTCTTGTAGTCTATGTCGCTTACAAGGATCTGGCACTTCTTGGCCTGCACCACCCCCAGCATGTCCACTGGGCTACTGAACTTGGTCTTCCACTTCTCAAAGTCCTTCTTGTACTGCCGGTCACTCTGGATCTTGGCCGCATGCATGGACCACATCATCTTGGGGTCATCTTTGATGTCCCGGGCTCCAATGTGGTGGCCAAGCTGTTTGCGGTAGCCTTCCTTGTACTTGTACTGAAAAAAGAATAGAGATATAAGTCTAATGATATGGACATCTTATTTATATCACATTTCATAGTTTCATAGACACATTATTTCTTTTGATTTTTCCCACCACTAGTGTGAGGGAGAAAGTTTAATATTATCAACTCCATTTTATAAAATAGAAACCTGAAGCCTCCAGGAGTTAAGTGATTTGTTCAAGGTCACATCATAAGCAGGTAGCAGGGCTGAGACCAGAATGGAGAGCTTCTGGTGCCTAATATTTTCCCCTTCCACTAAACTATACTGCCTAGTTTACATTTGCTTAACAAGTAAAGATAAAACATTGTGTACAATTTAAAAGAGCATCTACTTAATTTAAAGATGTGACTTTTTTCTAAAAATGTTTCGATATGATGAATATTTTAGAATATTTCCCTTGTAATCAGAATTTATAGTGAATTCCGTGGTCAAGGATACAGACTACATTTAGAAAGTTTCACCAGGAAATACCTCCCTTATTTGCCTGTCAATGTCATTGAACTTTCAACCATGAGAGAGTAATAACTTAGGTTAACACTCTATCTACTTTTAAAATTCAAGAATAATACTTTATGGTCCATTTTACCATGAGATGGTCATAGTGTGGGCTTCTCCAGGTTAACAGCCAGAAAAAGTTTTTATAATGGAAAGAATGAAGCATATGTCTAAGGTCTGGGACACTTCCAGAAGAAGGAAAGTCTGGATTTGGGTCTTAAGGAGCCCTGGTACAGAATGAGGGTACTGGACACCCTCAGGAGATGTTTCTCATGACACAGGAAGGACTAGAGAGGAGAGGAAAGTGGGTGCTGAGTAAAAGCTTTGCTTACTTCTCAACTTGTTCTTGTGTCCAGTTATGGGCATCTTGGTAGGAGAACTTCACTAAAGGTCAACAAAGGATTAAACAAAACTCTAAAATGTATGCATAATTAACATCTTCCCTTAATGCCAGAGTAAACGGATAGAAGTAGTAGGAAAGAGTTCACATTTATGTTGGCTGATTTACATGTGCTACCAATGTCTTTAACAACAACATTTTTTACAAACGTCTGGGTCATCAGCTGCTCAACTTCTGAGGCTCAAAAATATGAGCCCAGGGCTTCCCTGGTGGCACAGTGGTTCAGAGTCCGCCTGCCGATGCAGGGGACATGGGTTCGTGCTCCGGTCCGGGAAGATCCCACATGCCACAGAGCGGCTGGGCCCGTGAGCCATGGCCGCTGAGCCTGCGCGTCCGGAGCCTGTTCTCCGCAATGGGAGAGGCCACAGCAGTGAGAGGCCCGTGTACCGCAAAAAAAAAAAAAAAAAAAAAAAAAAAAAAAATATATATATATATATATATATATATGGGCTCATTTTTAGTGTTCATAAAATACTTATTTTTAAAGAACATAACTCCATCTTTGACAGATTAGCAGGTATACTGGATATAGTAGCTTTTGTTTTCTTTGTTTTCATTTGCCACTTTGTACATGGGGGGGGTCGTTAAAGGAAATTGAGACTTGCAGGCTAAATTTCTGGCAAGAAAAGCTGTAAAAGCTGCCATTTGTTAACATCTTTGAGTAAGAAATGCCTCTTCCAGGGGCTTCTCTGGTGGCGCAGTGGTTGAGAGTCCGCCTGCTGATGCAGGGGACAAGGGCTCGTGCCCCGGTCCGGGAGGATCCCACATACCGCAGAGCGGCTGGGCCCGTGAGCCATGGCCGCTGAGCCTGCGCGTCCGGAGCCTGTGCTCCACAACGGGAGAGGCCACAAAAGTGAGAGGCCCACGTACCGCAAAAAAAAAAAAGAAAAAAAAAAAAAAAAAAAGAAATGCCTCTTCCAGAAACATCAACTTACATCACTAGCAATATTTCTTGATGCCTTGGCTGCTCGGATTGGAATGGCATCCACACGCAAGTCATAGCCTTCCTTCTTTGACTCCTCCAAAGCAAGTTTATAAAGTTTCTGCAGAAAAAAGAATTGATCAATCGTTACTCCTTTCATAAAAAATGAAACTATTTATTACTAAGCTTTCTCTGTCCTCATTTAAACTACACAAAATTAAGTATTAGTGTGAGTTTGTAGAAAACTTTCATAGGTGCTCAAGGATTTTAAGGCACATGGTTTAAACTTTGATGTTTTATTGATTAGTAAATCTCAAAAGTTTTTTGGGGAAATCAGCATCAGGTTGCTAAAATTTTGTTTTGCCAAGCAAGCAAAACTGTAAAAAAAAAAACCCAAAACCAAAACAAAAACCCAGCTATTTATTGTCATGATCTTAATATAAAAGGAAGGCCATTTTTATGCCAAAGAAGGAGAAGGAATAAATACAGTATTTTTAAATTGAATATATTTGGATTTGTGAACAACTCAATGCGTTGTCCTTATTTTCTCCCATTTTACCATGGATTATCATCACAGACCTTGATTGATCTGTGTAAACTAGGGTTTCAGAATCCTCACTCTGATGAAAATGTTGGTCCTGAAAGAGATGGCTAGGAAAATGCTTGCAAATAACATTAAATGGTAACCAGAACACAATGAAGCGGCAAAAGAATACACAGTACGGTAACTCACTGTGTTTTAACCAAGTGACTGCCTGCTAAATAGTTGTTGAATAAAATAATGACTTGATAAGCACACTGACCTGTAGGGGAAGGCTTTAAGAGTATATTCTCTATTGGGATACTTCTCCAAAAGCATTTCATTCTCTGGTGTCATCTTCATAAAAGGCTAGTCTACCTTGTGGACCTACCACATAGACCAAAATTGAATCAAGGGAAAACTATCTCTTGAATCAAGGGAGAACTGTCTCTTTTATTGACAGTGTTGTTCTGGAGAATGTACAATAAATTAGTCAAAAGGTTTCACTAAGGATATTATTACAATAGTTCATTTTTGCCTTTCTCTTCATGATATGATCAGTAGTTTACTCACATCACTGTAGTTTATTCGGTTGAGTTTGGCTAGCATGATTTCTGGTGTATCAGGCATGACATGGATTGTTTTCTTGTCATTGTCCCAGGCTTCAGTATATAAATGCTATGAAAAAAAATGAGAAAAATTATTTTGGAGTTCAGACAGTTTTTCTTCTGATTATGTGCCAGTCACCTCTCTTCTGTACAAAGTAGAAATAAAATTACTAAAGTTGCATAAATTCCTACCTTTCATGTAGATAAATTACTATTTTCAAGAGTATTTAGCTCACTATTTCATTGACTCAGAGTTTTTACTGTTTCTTATGAAAATATTTTAACAGTTCTGAAAAGTATAATTGGGTTGCAGAATATCTATAATTGTGAAATAATTAGAGCACATGGTATTTTTAACATCAGTTTACTATTCTGAAGTATTACTAAGTAACTATGGTGTTATAATGGGAAAATCATTTTAAAAGGTATTGTAAATCCTACTGGAATCTTTAAAATGTAGTAACATGTCAGAATTTTTACTTTATTCTATGGTAAATTCCTATACCCGATGGTGAGGAGTGAAGACTCACCTTACTCATGTTTATAGCATTGTTCTTGGCCAGCACCTGCTCCAGGGAGTCAGTTATGCTGGTAAATTTCAGTGTGTCTGGACGCTGGCGGTAGATGTTATCACTCAGTATCTCTCCGGCCCTCTTGGCTTTAACTACTTCCACGGAGCCAATTGGAACCCAGCCAATGCCTTTCATCCATTCAAGGTCTGACTTATACAAATTCTTCAAATCAACCAACAAGAAACACTTTTATTAATTAGTTGTTCAGATTCACAGTCACAAAATGGATCATACTAGAGAAACACAAAAGCACTGATGAACAGGTAAAGCTGACATCACAATCACTCATTCAAAAGCATTATTGAATCCTGAGTACATTTTTTTCCTAAGCATTTTTTGGCACAGAGGATTGTACTAGGAATGATGAAAGATCTTTTTTGAAAAGTAAAAGCACAGTCCTGCCCTTGAGGGTATTACAAGACTCTTTACACAAGAGCAGAGTTTCTTTAGCTTTGGAAAATGTGTTCTAATAGCTCCCCAAAAGACCGCATACTTAGACCAATGCTGTGTAAGTGTTGCAGTCACAAAAACTTTTGCCTTTTTTTTTTAAAGGGAAAAGAGGTGAAATTCAACTGTAGTTGTGAGTTTCAACACATAGTAATGTTAAGTTTTACAAATCACGCTCTTGATTTGCATTTTTAATTGAGATATAATTGACATATACTAGTTTCAGGTGTACAATATCATGATTCAGTATGTGTGTATATTGCAAAATGATCACCACAGTAAGTCTAGTTGAGATCTATCACCACACATACCTACACTTTTTTTTCTTATGATGGGAGATTTTTTTTAAACTCTTGCCTTTATTTTCATCTTCAAAATCACAAAATATAAAGTGTGTAATGCGGTGTCATAGAGATAATATATTAGATATATCCTAATTATTTACTTTATCTTACTCTCAATAGGGCATGCTAACTGTATTATTATTGTTGCACTAGTATTATTGTTGCTGTTGTTATTATTATTATTGTTAACACTAGTATGCAGAAGCAGCATTGGGGGTACTCACATCACTCTGGAGGTCATAAGCTTTCCGAGCATGGATGACATCATTCTGGTCGGGCAGGCAGGTCCACTCATGCAGAGGATGCTTATAGTCCACATCACTGACCAAGGTCTGACATTTCTTGGCCAAAACGATACCAAGCGTGTCCACTGGGCTGCTGAACCTGGTCTTATATTTCTCAAAATCTTTCTTGTACTCACGGTCACTCTGCATTTTGGCAATGTGGAGGGACCACATCATCTTGGGGTCATCATGTATCATCCGGGCACCAATATGGTGACCCAACTGCTTACGATAAGTTTCTTTGTATTTGTACTGAAAGAAAAGAACCCAGTAAATGAGGAGGAAGCGGCAAGGGCTGGTCCCAGTTGCTCTCTCTGTGGTGATGCTTTTCTATGAAATCCTCAAGACATCAGGGGAATTTCATCAAATATGCTGAGATGCTACACATGCTTTCACCCAAAAAAGAAGATATCCTCTATAGAGAATAACTCCACATTGATTCCTTTATATTATGCTAGAAAATTATGTGTTTTAATCACAAAAAAAGTGATTAAAAAGTGAACACTGAATGAGCTCAATTACAGTGACAAGCAGTTTCTCAGAAGTTGGTCATGTGAGTGGACCCAAGTGAGAACATATCGGAGGGATTTGTTTACATGGCTCATCAATTTTCTTTTTTTTAAGGTATTCTGAGAAATAATTTGTCCTCTGCACAAATAAACTGGAAGGAGTAGTTTTAAAATGGGTAATTTTTGTTGATAATGAGCATAGCGTTTCAGTTTTGCAAGATGAAAAAGTTCTGGATGTCTGTTGTACAATAGTGTAAATATACTTAATACTACTAGACTATATACTGAAAATGGTAAAGACAGTGAATTTTGTTATGTATTTTTATTATGATTTAAAAGAAAATGGACAATTTTGCTACTCTTAATATTTACTCTTAATATTTAAGTTGTCCAGGAACCTGATATATTAATTTTTAGGGTAAAGGAATGTTGACTTTTGTGGGTCCCATAGCAAAGAGACGTTTAACTTTTTTGCTATCCTATGTCCTTCCTCAAGTCATGGGGAACTCAGTTAAGCCTGCTTCTTTATTGGCATCTTTGCCTTGAGTGTAGCCTGAGGAGAGCTCATGAGGTTTCATGAGTAGCTCAACATATGTCCATTTAACTTTGACCAAGGCACTCAGTGTTACTAAGCAAAGACCAAAAGATGAGCAACAAAGGAACCATATCCCAGTGTGTCTCTACGAAACTTGTAATCTTGGGCAGGTTACCTACTGTCTCAAAGCCTCTATTTATCTGCCTGTGCAATTAAGATAGGCAGTTAAGATAGATGATGACTACAGAGGCTTCCAGCTGTGTCCCAAGAGTGTGATTCCCTATGCAGGTGGCTGGCCTGTTGGTAACAAACGTAAGGATGTGATCAACTCTTACATCACTGGCAATATCCCGGGAGGCCTTGGCAGCCACGATGGGAATGGCGTCACTTCTTAAGTCATAGCCTTCTTTCTTGGCTTCTTCCATGGCCTGGCGATAGAGGTTCTGAAGGAAGAAGTAGTAGCTTTTAGATACAGTGCTCACTTTCACCCTAAAAATGTATTTCTGTCAAAGGAAGACTACTTTTGGATGCAGAACAACACTAGTATGTTTAGCCTTAAATAAATTAAAAAAAAAGAGATCTCTTTCTTCCTTTTACTTCCTATGTATACAAGCTATTTATTTAACTTGAAATTTTACTTTCAGCAGGTCTAACACCTTTTCCTTGGATAAATCCTTCTAGATTTTACACATTAAGTCATTAACTCTGAAATGTGCTTGGATTACTCAGCACTTATTCTTTTCATGAAATAACCAAGAAATGACTATTTATTTAACTGCAAATTTGAATTAGGACCAATTTTACTAGCAGAGAATACGATTATATAACAACAACACTACCACCATGAGCATGTACCTGTATTCAAACAGTGCTAAACAGAGGATAATCCATTGTTTCTGAACATCTTTGTTAATATTGATTTGCTCTCTATTCATTTTGTCGATTGCCGGAAATTGCTAGCAGACAGAGGGATAGCAGGTACCAGATATTTATGAGACAAAAGGACAAAATTGATGAAATAATAATAATTTCTTTATGAATTGGGAAATACCCACTGTTCAGTTTCTGTGGCAGGACAGATGCACACAGAAGGTAGAACACAGGTATTCCACGGGAACACAGTTTGAGAACCACTGAATTAAACAAATCATCTATACCAGTAGTATTCAGTCTTTTTTGCTTGTGAACCATTACAAGAATTTAGTGCTTTGTTATTAATAATTTTAAAATGACTTTAGAGTCTAAGAAGGATGTCATTAAATGTTTTTTTTTTTTTTTTTCTTTTTGCGGTATGCGGGCCTCTCACTGTTGTGGCCTCTCCCGTTGCGGAGCACAGGCTCGCTCACGGGCCCAGCCGCTCCGCGGCATATGGGATCCTCCCAGACCGGGGCACGAACCCGCATCCCCTGCATCGGCAGGCGGACTCTCAACCACTGCGCCACCAGGGAGGCCCCATTAAATGTTTTTAATGTCGATTATTAATGTGTGACAATTCACATTTTTTTCATGTTGAGATTTTACAAGGCAAAGCTAAAGTAAATAAGAATAAATTTAATGTATTTGAGATAAAGTCCCAAGGGCATTTGTTCTTCTTAAAAATTTCTAGAGACTTCCCTGGTGGCTCAGTGGTTAAGAATCTGCCTGCCGATGCAGGGGACACGGGTTTGAGCCCTGGTCCAGGAAGATCCCACATGCCGCAGAGCAAATAAGCCCTGTGTGCCACAACTACTGAGCCTACGCTCTAGAGCCTGCGAGCCACAGCTCCTCAGTCCACGTGCCACAACTACTAGCCCTCATGCCTAGAGCCTGTGCTCCTCAACAAGAGAAGCCACTGCAATGAGAAGCCCTCACGCTGCAACAAAGAATAGCCCCTGCTCACCGCAACTAGAAAAAGCCTGTGTGCAGCAATGAAGACCCAATGCAGCCACAAATAAATAAATCAATTAATTAAAAAAAATTTCTAGAGATATTCATTTGTAACTAGAGTCAAATACTTTTTTTTTTTTTTTTTTTTTGCGGTACGCGGGCCTCTCACTGTTGTGGCCTCTCCCATTGCGGAGCACAGGCTCCAGACGCGCAGGCTCAGCAGCCATGGCTCACGGGCCCAGCCGCTCCGTGGCATGTGGGATCTTCCCAGACTGGGGCACGAACCCGTGTCCCCTGCATCGGCAGGCGGACTCTCAACCACTGTGCCACCAGGGAAGCCCGAGTCAAATACTTTTACACTTTATAATTTTCCTTTGAAGAATAAATTCTCAAGTTTATCCTTATGTATAAGTGGGAAAAAATGTGCTTGAATCATCTTGCAGCTTCAGGCCAAACAAATTTTTTTCATTCTTTCAACATTAGAAAAAGATGCAGGGCTTCAAAGAAAACACCTTTATTATCTTCAAGGCTACGTTTTAAAGAATGTTTGGTATATTATTTATCCAAGAGAACTAGAACAGGTAAATGAGAGTTTAAGAGAAAAAAAATAAGATATAGTTACTTTGTTTTGTTAAACTTTACTGAACGAAGATGGAATGAAGGTACCATTGGTAACGGGTTGAGAAGAAATTCAAGTGGGCCGTTTTGAAATCTAATCTTCAGGAGACAGTCTTTAGGGAATTAACATAATCATGCAATTTTAAAGAAATAAATCCAGATGAAAATTTTAGAAATTAAAAAAATAGCCCAATTTCCTGTCAGCAGTCTGAAAAAAAAATACTCTACCTCATCTGACCTAATTTTAACAAAAGGGAAAGTCTTAAAAGCATTATCCCTTTGGGATAGAAACTAACTTCATCTGCCTGGGGTGAGGCAGAATGTCTGGGAAAAGATAATCCAACAGAGAAGCCCTGTGGCCAAGAGAAAAGTTGTTCATTCAAAAATGACTGAAGCCAAGGTCAATCAATCCTTGTGATCAGGCTTGTCCTTGGGTCTGTTTTATAACGCTAGACAAAAGGAAACTCTCTCCTCTTCATTTCACTTGTCATGCCTCTTCTTTAGGGCTACATTATGATAGGCAAAAGTAATTAATGGGTAAAATAATAATATGGTCAAGTCTTGAAAATGAGTATTTAAAATTTCCAATGTTCTCAAACTAAAGGGAAGTCTGCCCTTTTTTTTTGTTTAATGAAGACACAAAACAACATGTAAGAAATCAATATTCATCTTGAATGAACTAGATAATTCTTGACTTTGGCAAGAACAATTGGGCAAGAAGCTTTTTCTGCGGCAGTATTTCTATTCTGCAAAGATTTGTGATGACAAGTTTAGTGGGGCTGGAGATAGTATGTAAAAAAAAATGTCTTTTTAATTGTCCTCAGGCAATTTTGAGACGGATGAATTTAAGAATTCTTATTTCAGCTCTGGTAAATAAACTGAAGTTATTTTGAGCATATTAAATAAATCTAATCTTCACAGTGACTTGAGTGTAAAGGGAAGAAATTAAAGTTTATTAAGCAGCTACTGTATGCCAGGCTCTACACTGGGCATATTATATATACTACCCCATTTAGCCATCACAAAAATTCTTCAATAGACATTTTTATCTCATTTTACAGATGAGGTAACTAAAGAAAAACTCATAGAACAAATTTTGAAGCAAGTAGTAATCTGATAAATAGCAATAATTATTTTTTAATTAAAATTACAATATGATTCTATCATTAATAGTTGACTTTGAGAGTTCCCCTTCCCTCCTGACATGGAGATATTTTTGTATTTATCCATTTCCCTATGTATTTTTTTAATTGAAGTATAGTTGATTTACAAGCTTGTGTTAATTTTTTCTGTAACTATTCTTGAATATAATGATACATATATTCAGGGTAGGTTATGGCAAAAATAAATAAATAATTGGTCAACATGAGAATTAAATCCATAATTCTGACCTTTCCACTACATCAGCAAAATCACGTGTTCAGGTCAAAGCAAATGGTCTTACCTCACTATAATTTATTTTATTTTGTCTCGCCAACATAATTTCAGGTGTATCAGGCATCACGTGGATTTGGGTCTTGTCTTTGTCCCAGGCTTCTGTGTATAAGCGCTGTGAAGGATAAAAAGGTTAATGAATTAGAACAACAATGTTTGTTGTAAACAGAGGTTTCCAACTTAGAGATCATGACAAAGTTGAAAGCCAGCCTTCTGACTATCTGGGCTGTCTGCTGTAATATCAACATTCTTCAATCTCTTTGATGTTACAAGATATTTATTGTCACTAAATATAAGTGTAGACTAAGATATGAAAAGAAAATGTGTGTGTGTTTCATTACAAGATCACCTCCACTCCAATTAAATTAAAAGCAAGTATTTTCCAAGCATGTATTCACGTCCATATGTACTGAGGCTGTATCAACAAATTCTTCCCATGATTTTGTCTGTTTGTCTGTTTATTAACTGCAAATGTACCTGGATATGCCATCTCTAGATTTCTTTTTTTTTTTTTTTTTTTTTTTTTGCTGTACATGGGCCTCTCACTGCTGTGGCCTCTCCCGTTGTGGAGCACAGGCTCCGGACGCACAGGCTCAGTGGCCATGGCTCACGGGCCCAGCCGCTCCGTGGCATGTGGGATCTTCCCGGACCGGGGCATGAACTCGTGTCCCCTGCATCGGCAGGCAGACTCCCAACCACCGCGCCACCAGGGAAGCCCCTAGATTTCTTTTTGATAAATGTTATGAAGATTTGCACCTGACTTGTTTGTTCTATACTTACTTAGATAAGTACCCAACGAGAAAGAAACCTTGATACCAAACATGTATAACTGTTATAGACTTAAAACAATTTAAACACCAAACAGCTGTCCTACTCCTAACTCTATTTCACAAGAGATGTCAAAGCAGAAATTCCCACATATACTTGGGGAATCCTAATAGAGAACTCAATCAAATCACCATACACAGGATGGCAACTAGATAAAACAAACAAACAAAAGGACTAACTTAATTAGTAACAGATATTCTCAAGGACATACAGCCCTGTTTTATTTTCTCCCACACTGGGGGCTCACCTTGTTCATAGTGATGGCGTTGTTCTTGGCCAGCACCTGTTCCAGGGAATCAGTCACACTGGTAAACTTCAACTTGTCTGGACACTGGCGGTAGATGTTGTCACTCAGTATCTCTGCAGCTCTCTTGCACTTGACTACCTCCACAGACCCAATGGGGACCCAGCCAATGCCTCTCAGCCACTGGAGATCTGATTTATATATGTTCTGGTGAGATCAAACACAAAAGCAAGGATTACTGAAGCTGTTAGGATTCTTGATTTCAAAAATGAATGAAAAGGACTGGAAAAAGTGGATAGCCAAACTTCATGTCTATGTCTTTTATAATATGAAGCCCAATTGGATATAGTTCATGGTATTATGTTCTCTCTAAAAGAAAATTAAGGCACAGTAAATTAAGGGTGGGGAGGAAAAAAACATTATTTTTTTTCTGAGGGCTTTACCTAATCCTAGCCATTATCTGCATATTACTATGTATTATCATCATAAGCATGGTCAACAGTGGTGTTTAATGGGTCTCAGTACTCACATCGCTCTGGAGGTCATAGGCCTGCCGAGCGTGCATGATGTCATTCTGGTCAGGCAGGCAGGTCCACTGGTGCAAGTAGTTCTTGTAATCCACGTCACTGACCAAGGTCTGGCACTTCTTGGCCTGCACCATCCCCAGCATGTCCACTGGGCTGCTGAACTTGGTCTTCCACTTCTCAAAGTCCTTCTTGTACTCCCGGTCACTCTGGATCTTGGCCACATGCATGGACCACATCATCTTAGGGTCATCCTTCACATCCCGGGCTCCAACGTGATGGCCAAGCTGCTTGCGGTAACCATCTTTGTATTTATACTGAAATAACAGTAGTCATTTTGAAAATAAAAATGAATGAAAAGGGCTAAAAATCTTATTAATATAAAACTTTATTATTTTAAAATTGGTTAGTTCTTGCAGAGAAATAAATCATCTGAATATCAACTTATCTCCTCATCCTAAACTCTGATGAGACTTCACAGCAATACTCTAATGGCGAGCAGGCCAAACTTCATAGTTCTATGGTTTGCAGACACTAAGTCTCTGGAAATAAAGGCAGCAGCACTTTTCAGAAAATCAGTTGGAGTGTAAACTGTCGTTTTTTTAATCTTTTTTGGGCCAGTGAAATCATTAACCCAGAAGTTTTACACATGATTTTGAGAACAACTCCTGAGTTCAGAGGAAACTTTTCACTCCCCTGCCCACCCCGACTCTCCCAAATCTGGCTCTGCTAACTTTCACAGGACTCCTGAAATAGACTGGCTTGTGTTTCCATCCTGTATACCGGCTCTACTGGACACCAAATTTGGGTGAGGTTTGTTGGGATTCCTTGAGGAGAAAAAGCGGATTATATAACTACAAGAAAGTGTTTTGTTGGTGGCGATGGTAAGAGCTGACTCTGGATTAGCTTCTCTCCACTTCAGGCAACAAAATTACACAAATCCTAGCATATATTTACTGAAGTCTGAATTCTCTACCAAAGGAACTTCTTTTGGAGACAGCAGAAAGGGAAATCAGGCTGTTTTGTTGGTTTTGGTTGTTATAAAACTTTTTTTTTTTTTCATTTAAAAAGAACCCAAAGGAAGCACTTAAGGCAATTTTTCAAAGAAAGGGTTGGCAAGAATCCAGACCAGATTTGGGGAAGGGTGAATTTTCCTGAACCTGGCTGAAACAGATCTTTTTCTTATGCTGAACCAATACACGTACCCAAGCTTTTTCCCCAACTCTTCTGTCATTTTCTTATTTCTGTGTGCTCAAAATATGCAGATGAATGCCTTATAATTACAGATATAAACAAATATAGATTCAAATTCCATTTTTTAATGAAGTTTAGGATACTTCCTCTGCATATAGGAACTGAATATTAAAATCTTTTGGAGTTAAATTATTAAAGCTCTTTTCAAATGAAAAACATTTCATTTAAAGCACAGTAAATGTGCTTTAACTGGCACCAGGATGTATCTTGCTGTTGTAATACTGATTCTGCCCCACCCCCAACCAGCCATGTACATATGTGGAGTGTTGGTACTCACATCACTGACAATGTCCCTGGAGGCCTTGGCTGCCACTATTGGGATGGCATCGCTTCGCAAGTCATAGCCTTTCTTCTTTGCTTCTTCATTGGCGAGTTTATACAGAGTCTATAGAAGGAAAGTCAGAGCTAAAGCAAAGTTTTGATAGCAACAATTTGGAGTCTAACAGGTGACATATCACAAAATTTAAAAAAGGATAGGCTCCAGAAACAATCTATCTTTCTAGCAATATTGGAAAGTAAATAAATTATATTTTACCAAAAAAAACTATGTAGCATTAGAAACAAAAGAAATATATCAATGAGCATTAACATAGATTGATAATCTATTATTTATATCATATAGATTAATATATATATATATAATATATAGATTATATGATACATTATGCATATCAACATAATATAATGTTAATGTTAATATAATCTAGTAATATAGATTGATAGGCAAAGCATCAATCTATACATATTTCTAAATGAAAAAATTGCAGAACAATGTGTTTAATATTATTCATTTGTATATAAAATATATATTTATATACTTTTACCTAGTTCTTTATTACTTAAACATTTTCAAAAATCATGTAATATCTTATGATGTTTAAAAAAACAAATGAGAAAAAAATTAAAGTACAATTTAAAACATAGTTAACTTGACTATAATCACAACTTTATGATTCTAATTTTTGGCTGGATCATATTAGTAAAACATTCACCTATAAAACTGCATTTTACTTTAAAAAAGTAGTAATCAGTATTGTTAATGGAGAACACTTTTTCCCCGTGCCTGAGGTTCTCTTTCTATAAAAGGAGCTCGATTATTTCATCTCTGCCCCTTTACTCTCTTTACCCTGGAGAGGTGCAGTGATTTCCTGATGTATCTAATTGGTAGGGATGGGATGGCAGGGCATGCCCAGCTCAGCTCTGACCTCCTCCCTCTAGGAACATGCCCAGTGCCCTCCTCTGCTTCTCTGTGCGAAGCAGGACTCACCCCTGAGGGAGGCAGAGCTGACTGTCCTGCTCCAGTGTGGCCTGTGCCTGGATGGGGAACCTAATTCTGGGGTTCACTTAGCAGGTTTGTTTGGCTCTCATACAAATGTGTCCTTGAACCTAACTTTAGTAGTAAGAGATGTGAGATTTTGACTTCTAGTTCCACTCCTTTGTTTTACTTCTCAATTTTATTCAGGATCCAGGCGGGAAAGAGGTGCATATTATTAGAGGTCCCCTTGGTAGGGTTGCCAGATTTAGCAAATAAAAAGATAGCATGCCCAGCTGAACTTGAATTTCAGATAAATAACAAATAATGTTTTCATATAAATAATGAGCTAGTATTATATCTGGTTATCCTACGCCTTGGAAATGCCAAAAATACTCCTCAGTTCCACCTGACCCACACTGGTAAAGACCATAAATGGAAAAGATAATGTGACTTCAGTTTGCCCCTGGAATCCTATAGCGTATGATATTCGACCCACAGATGGGCTGAGTGTTCATATCACAGAGCTGCATGTACCATGATAGCTGAGGTCCGAGAATATCCACAAAAGTGTAGAAAACAAACAACAACAACAACAATAACAACAAAACAAGCGTGGTCCCCCAGGATTTGGCCCCTACCTCACTGTAGTTGAGCTGGTTCTTCCTCGCCAACATGATCTCCGGGGTATCAGGCATTATATGAATTTGAGTCTTGTCTTTGTCCCAGGCCTCTGTGTATAAGTGCTATCAAAGAATATGTTGATAGAAAACCATTTGAAAAAAAAAAGGAAACCATTTGAAATAGGAATTACAAAAAGCCAATTAAAGCAGGAATGTTACTGATCTAATTAGGAAAATAAACCACACTAGGATATAAGGTGTTCAGCTGGAGGTTTAAGTCTTAATGATAGTTATCAGGGTTACAACTGGGGATAACAGAAAGTACTTAGAGGATTTCAAGTACGTCATTTAGGAGGTAAACGTGACCCCACACCTGCATGGATAATTTTAACTCCACTAGTCATTAAGGTCTAAAAACCTCTTTTGGCATCTTGGAGAAGCTTGAGGCAGCTGGGGCTCACCTTGTTCATGTTGATGGCATTGTTCTTGGCCAGCACCTGTTCCAGAGAATCAGCCACACTGGTAAACTTCAGCTTATCTGGATGCTGGCGGTAGATGTTGTCACTCAGTATCTCTGCAGCTCTCTTGCATTTGACCACATCCACAGACCCAATTGGGACCCAGCCAATGCCCCTCAGCCACTGGAGATCAGACTTGTAAAGATTCTGTGAGGAGGAAAAAGGCAGGAACTCTTCAGTAAGACTGAAAGATTTAGGGTCAAGGTGCAAATAGAATTGGTAGTAAAGTACAATTCTGGTTGTTGCTCTTGTTGGTTTCATAGAAAACTGGCTCACTGTATTAGGCAGACTAACAGAGGAAGTATGTTCAAAAACGACCCAAAAATGTAACAAAAAATGATAGAATATTTTAGGTTGTTAGGACAGGAGGAATCCAAATGAATATCTTCTGTCAGCCAGTTCAGTGGATGTTCACCGTTCGTGTGCACAGGAAAAGAATGCCAACCCAAAGTGAGAGAAACCACACATATGTCGACCTACAGGCTGTCAGTAAATAAATATTAGGTCCAGTCAAATGAAACACTCTGCAGCCATTAAAAGCCACATTTTAAAGAATATCAATGATTGGTAGAAATGTCATTAATGTAACAATAACGAAAAAATAGCACATAAAACTATCTGTATATAAATTACATGAGCAAGAGTGGGCTTTTTCAGTGGTTGGATTATGTTGGATTCTTATTGCTTTCTGTGTATTTTTTCTTATATTTCAAAATATCTTTAAAGCTCTTGGTTTAACAACAAAAAAGAGAAGTTAAAATATAATAATGACATAGAACCTCTGAAGCCCTGAGGCAGACCTTTGACTACTTCAACACTGTCCAAGATTCAGGGCAATAAATGACCGTCTTATTGGTCCAGAACCCGTCTCTTCCCCACCAAATTCTCAGGCTGGGAAGCACAGACTCTTTTCCAGAATTGTCTTTCCATATCTTTATTTAACACTTTAAGTCATTTTTTCTGCTAAAGACTTTTGTGTACTTATTAGGCATTCATAACTACTTCACAACGGTGGAATTGGACCTTTGCCCAGATCATTTGAAGGATTTTACCTGTAACGGCAATTAAGTAGAGCATACAGACAGCGATTTTACTGCCTAGACTAAAAGCCTATTGGAATTGCCTTATGCTGACTAGTTATTGCCCCTTAAATAACAACAGCAACAATGAAAACAATAACATTTTACACCTCTGGAGTGCTTCTTAACTTTCGAATGCTTCCCACATTATTAAGACTGTGTCACCGTGAGGAGGTGATCTCAAAAAGGCACTTGAAAAATAGACAGAGGCAAGCAGTCTGTCAATGCTGTCACTCTATGGTGACATTAACCGTTTTTAACTATCTTTCATATGCAGGCAAAGCCTTTCTTTGCAAAACACAGGGTTCTGCATGTTGTGGAAAGCTACAGAACAGATGTGGGAGTTTCCACAGGTAGGCTGTACAATTTCTAGGAACAGCCATTTAATGTATAATTATGGTTAATTCATGTTATTCTCCAAAGTCCTCTAATGCTTAATAATTCCTCTAAACGTCTATAAAATATATGCTGCAGGAAATGTGCCTGTCACATCCAGATTTGAGATGCTGCCTCTGTTTCTAATAGGTACCGGTTCTGTCATTACCACATGACCTCTCCACAAAGAGACCTGTGCTGAGAGGACAAAGTGTCAATGAAATGACCCAACAGCTTCCAGACACAGTGACTTCTTTTATTTCATAAGAGTAACGATTAGTGTTGTAGCAGTATTCTGCTAATGATAACCTCATTTGTTTTGCAAGGAAGCTAAAAACAAATTTCTGAGTAATTTTTAAAAATAAAAATGCGTTATTTCCTTCCCCCTTAAAAGAATAAAACAAACCATCTTCCTGGGTTGGACCCTGAATTCTAACGCTGCTTAATTCCAGTCTTATTTTTATAAGACCAAGTCCAGTTGGTAAACTTCACTTCCTTATAAAGCCTAGAAATGTATCCACAATAAAGCAATAAAACTATACTCTGATTCAAATCGCATTCAATGAACAAGAAATCCTAGCTTGAGTAGGCCACTGCGTTGTTTACAAAGGATAACATTCATATGGTTCAAGTTATTTCCACACACAGCCCTGTTACGGACGCCGTACTCACGTCGCTCTGGAGGTCATAGGCGTGCCGAGCGTGCATGACGTCGCTCTGGTCAGGCAGGCAGGTCCACTGGTGGAGGTAGTTCTTGTAGTCCACGTCACTGACCAAGGTCTGGCACTGCTTGGCCTGCACCATCCCCAGCATGTCCACTGGGCTGCTGAACTTGGTCTTCCACTTCTCAAAGTCCTTCTTGTACTCCCGGTCACTCTGGATCTTGGCCACATGCATGGACCACATCATCTTAGGGTCATCTTTCACATCCCGGGCTCCAACGTGATGGCCAAGCTGCTTGCGGTAACCAACTTTGTATTTGTACTGAGATGAAAATGCACAAATTAGATTTTGATTATAAGCCGATAGAGGTCACAAGCCTGTACAAAATCATCTTGCTTATATCACTGTTGTACGTTGACTTTTGCTAATAAGCACTAACTCAAGGCAATATCCCACCTTTCCCCTAGAAGCTTATAGAGGTAATAAAATAGATGGAATTCATCTAATTGTAGTGTACACCCCAAATCACCTATGGCCTGGTAACAAGGAATAGTTCCGGGGGCAGCAAATGCACACAGTGGAGAGGCCATGTGGACCAAGGGACTGGGAGAAATGGGTTAGGCACTAAAAGTACATCAGAAAAGAGATGCACTTGGGGACAAGATGTGTTTAATAAGTAGTAAAATGAGTGCCTGGTTCCTTTGAGGATGAAGTCAAGGTCAAGGACTACTTGCAGTAGCAACAGAAGAGAATTTCCTGTTTCATAATGGATTCAGGCATTCAGTGGTGGTGGCAAATTTTGGCATCATTTTGGAAACTGGTTATACTAGGGAAGCTGACCTAGCAGCCCAGTTGCTTAGAGCATGCTCCTAATAAAGTCATGGGTTCTCATCTCTCATGGACCAACAGTGTTGTTATTATTCCATGTCCAAAGACATTGTCCTGGAATCCGAGCCAATTATCCAAAATACATGCTTCTAGTCTCAAAGATAACTGAGTGAGAAAGGATAAACGAGTCAGCAGAGGCAATATAGTACAGTGGGAAGGAATGAGGTTGCCCAGAGTTTCAACTCCATCACCTACTAAGAGTTTGATTTTAGACAAGTTGCTTAAGCAACCCATAAAACAGGGATAATCACAATCTTACATCCTAGGGTAATTATGAAAAATAAGTGACATAATGCATATAACATTCTTAGCACAGATTTCTCAACACTTCTTGGTTATTATTATTTTGTTATATATTATTATTGGCATAAATCCATTTGTAGAAAAGGTACAACATACGTAAACTAAAGTGAGTCACTAATATGATCCTCCAAAATAAAGGGCAGCGTATTACCATATTCCCAAATAGTGGGTCTTGATTTTTAGAGCAGTGGTCTGTTCCTCAAGAATTCCCTGAGGTACCAGGAAAGGATGATGGTTTTATTCTGGGAGTTACAAGCCACAAGCCAGGAGCTAGTGTTAAGGGTGCAAGTTTGGGCTAGTCTGGCACTGATCAACTGCCTTCTTTTCATGATCTTACAAGGGTGAAGTGTAATGGCAAGTGTCATATGCATTTTTTGAATACTGGATATTAAAATGCTATATAAAGCTAGGCCCTGAATCTCACGGGGAGAACTTAAGTTTATGAGTCACACTGTCTATAAGCACTGTGGCAATTTTTATATAAGCATCTCCAAGCCTGCAGCTACACTCTTAATGAATTCCACATGAATGGATCTTTCTCTATTCTTGGTGGATCAGCTTTCACTGAAGATACTGTGACTTAGTGGTTATAAAACTTTTTTGTAAACATCAAATTTTTCATTTCCCTCAAAACTAGGTTTTTGAAAAACCCTACACAAATACATCAGGATATATTTCCAAAGGGCCAGGGAAGTTCTTTTAGAAGACTTAGTTCAGTGAAAATGTCACCTCAGACTGACCACATACTAGGAGTAAAACTGACAACTCACATCACTGATGATGTCCCTGGAGGCCTTGGCTGCCACGATCGGGATGGCATCACTTCGCAAGTCATAGCCTTTCTTCTTTGCTTCTTCATTGGCGAGTTTATACAGACTCTAAATTTGGGCAAAAAAAAAAAAAAAATCAGTTACATGTTGACATTCATATCCAAAAATGACAGAGGACTAAAATAATTCACCAAGTTCTACACAGGTAGGTGCCTGTAATAATGTCACTTTTGAGAGTTCTAAGCTTTCTGCGGTTTTGGCTGAAGTTGAGACTTAAACATGATACCTATATGGAATATGGCACCTTTGTTTTTTTATTTTAAAACTTATGTTACATTAACCATATACAGATATTATTCATGGTTTTAAAACTTTTAGTTATAACAATGAATCAGTTTTGGAAAGAACTGGAAAAATTAAGCTGAAACTCATGGGCCTAAGGTGGCAAAATGTGGACAGGAGGGAAACTCATTTGATCCACATTTATTCTGCACTGACTCTGTGCCATGACTGTGCTTGGTACTTGGGAAACAAAGATGAATATGAGGCCTCTCCCATCTTCAAGGTTTCTGGGAGAACTGATGGAAAGACTGATAACCTGCGGAACAAGCTGCCAAAAAGTCAGACCATGAAAGGTGCTTTAACCGTATTATTAAGAACGAACTCCACGGGACTTCCCTGGTGACGCAGTGGACAAGACTCCACGGTTCCAATGCAGGGGGTCTGGGTTTGATCCCTTGTCAGGGGACTAGATCCCACATGCATGGTGCAACTAAGAGTTTGCATGCCACAGCTGGGGAGCCTGCATGCTACAACTAAGAAGCCAGAGAGCTGCAACTAAGGAGCCCAGGGGCTGCAGCTGGGGAGCCTGACTGCCACAACTAAGGAGCCCACGAGCCATGGCTGGGGAGCCCACCTGTCACAACTAGGACCCCACGCAACCAAATAGATACATAAATAAATATTTTTTAAAAAGATTCAATGTTTAAAAAAAAAAAAGAACGACCTCTAGGAAGGAGCAATTTATTCTGTATTGAAAATCAGGAAGTTTCCTCAGAGGGCATGACCTTGGCATTGGACCCTGAGTGATAAATATGGTTTCAATAGACTGAGATGGTGGCCAAGGGCAGAGGAACTTCCATGAATCAAAGTACGGGGGAGTGAAAGTGCAGGGGCGTGAAGCGGGGTTGGGTGGGGGGAGTGTCAGAGGAAGTGGCAGGACAGGACTGACAAGAAACAGGAATCGGGCTGTGAAGGCCTGGTGCTAAGATAACTTTGTCCTTAATTCTATAGGAAAAGGGAAGCCAATAACAATCTTTGAGGAAGAGTGACATCGTCAAATTTGCATTCTATCTTCCTATGCTAAACGAGAAAGAAACATGATAGAACTGAACTAAGCTGATAGAGAAAAGTCAGAGAAAGCAGACCAGGCAGGTTAGGCAATCGGTTCAGGCATTCTTCCTGGGCCTCTTCAAACCAAGGGCAACATACAACATCTCTGAGCTTTTGCAGCAAAGACAGAGTTGACAGTTCCAGAAATGCTGAGTGGCTAGTTACAGGGACCCTTTGTCTCTTAAAATATCTGTTCATATAGCACACGCTTTCCTGTAACACTATGGGACCTATAGTGCAGGTTTAGTTGAAAATTCACTTATTTTTGATTTGAGAGTGGGACTTGACAATTTTAGTTTGGGGTGGCAATTAAGAGCTAGTTATATAAGCATTAAAATTACAGTCTGCACCCCTGAAAAATAAAATGACTTAAGGTGGTGGCTAATCAATTTAAATTCTCTCAGTTATATTAAGCAGAAGAGTAACATGCTATTGATTTATGCTGTCAAAGAAACAATATTTTCCTTGCTGGTAGCACAAAGCTGGAAGAAATAACTGATACATCATCTGACAGAATCTTAGAGTCACAAAAATCTCCACAGACTTAAACCAATAGGCTCATTCTAAGAAAAAAATGCAGAGAGATAAATGTCAATCTTTGAACTGAGATTTAAGTTGCCAAATGTATAACTACAAGATAGAGGAAACCTAGTTTAAGCCCATGTAAGTTGTCTTAGGGTTTTGGTTGACCCCAAGTCCCACGCACACCAGCAGTGACATAGCCCCAAGGAGCCCCAAGGCACAGAGTGCAGATATGGAGGGTAAATGTCCAGAAGAGGAAATGCAATGTCGACTGTACGCTACACTAGTCATTCCTCACTCGCAGGATTTTGTTTGGTTCTGAGAGTCACATTCTAGCAGGGATGTCATGTGAGGAATGCCCAGGAGCTTGGGATGTTTGGATTATAAAGAGAACCTGGGGTGAAGTGGCAGCGGAGGCACATAGTGCCTATGGAGTTTGCACAGTTTGGTTCTGCATGGTCTTGGAGGATTATGTGGGTCTACAGAGAGAAACCATTGACCCAATACATGAGAACCATCTTCTAAAGGTACTTTCCAGAACAAATAGGTTGATTTATGAGATTTATAAGCACCTCGTCACTGAGAACACTTAAGCAAAGCAGGATGACGACTTATTGGGCGGGGACTCCTGCACTAGAGGAGACTGACCTCTCAGCCTAAACATCTGTGCTTCTGATATGGGGGCACACGGCTCTATGCTCACAGAAAGTGAACAGGAAATGGGCTTGCTAATATATTTATATATTGACAGATCCTCTCTGTCTCTGTCTGTCTGTCGCTCAGTGTTATTTGATTGTACTGTGATTTTAATCCTTGACTTAAATCTTGTACATTAAAAATCTTAAATTTTGACCCTAAAGTACAATTTAGGAAAAATAAGTCATATGTGCAAAATACATTTAGCACAGCCATGTAGCATAAGGAGGAGATAAACGTATTTTGGTCTATTGCTAATTTCTTAAATTAATAAAAGAGGAAGGTCTAGTTAATCTTCTGGTTGCTGCTTAAATCATTCATTCTTATAATTTGCACTTCCAAAATGATAAATATGTGTTACTTGAAGACTGATGTTTAGGTAAGTGAGAAATGAAAGAGTTGGTATTCCCACGGAGCAAGAAAAGACATTCTTTACAAAGCTGTCATTTAGTATTACATCACCATGGAATGGGTTAACTGAAATATGAAACACCACGCAAATGTCATAGAATTAGCATCTGCTCCCACCTCACTGTAGTTGATTTGGTTCTTTCTTGCCAGCGTAATTTCTGGTGTGTCTGGTGTGATGTGGATCTGGGTCTTGTCTTTGTCCCAGGCTTCTGTGTATAAACGCTAGCAAGGAAAATATAAAATGTCATCAGGAAAAAACTTCAGTGTACTGTTAATCGAAACTTCAAGGCCACAAGAACTTTATAAAGAGAAATAACAAAAGGTTAATGTATTTTATACACATTATGTATTTTACACATATCTTCAAGTAAAGTAAGCAGTTCATAGTAGAACAGATATGTATGAGTGCCTTCTGATACTCTGAATTGTATGTTAACAAAAGGAAATTTAGAATATCTTTTATGCAGAGATGATTTTCCATAAAAATGTACCATTTTATCAAAACCATGAAATAACTACTGAAGTAAATGTTAAAATATAAATGACATAGACATTAGGTAGACAGATATGGATAGATATAGATAGATAGACCGACAGATATCTTTTGTTGCTCACTGCTCTATTTCTTTCCTCTCCTGATCATGCTTCTTTTCCTTTAGGTTTAGCTTTAGGAGTCCTACCTTGGTTCTCTGAACTCTGAAGCCTCACCTTGTTCATAGTGATGGCGTTGTTCTTGGCCAACACTTGTTCCAGAGAATCAGTCACACTGGTAAACCTGAATTTGTCTGGAGGCTGGCGATAGATTTTATCACTCAAAATTTCAGTTGCCTTTTTGCAGTTTTCCACATCCAAAGAGCCAATGGGAACCCAACCGATGCCTCTCAGCCATTGGAGATCTGACTTGTACATATTCTGTTGATACAAATAGCCAATAAATATTTATCTCTGGTTTGGGAAAACATTTTCATCAAAAGGATATGAAATAAAGTAAGAACACTCTTGAAAACGTAGTTTGGTGGACAGGCAGGGTATCAGACAATATTCCTTTTCGGTCTGGAGGGTTTGACATTTAACACTCACAGGAAAAGAAGAAATGTCATGCCCCACTTGCAGGGGCTGGTGAGTTTGGTGCCACTTATCCAAGGGGTGTTAATTCACTGATTTCCCACCTTTGCACGTCATCATGATCCTCAGTACTCACGTCGCTCTGGAGGTCATAGGCGTGCCGAGCGTGCATGACATCACTCTGGTCAGGCAGGCAGGTCCACTGGTGCAGGTAGTTCTTGTAGTCTACGTCACTGACCAAAGTCTGGCACTTCTTGGCCAGCACCACCCCCAGCATGTCCACTGGGCTGCTGAACTTGGTCTTCCACTTCTCAAAGTCCTTCTTGTACTCCCGGTCACTCTGGATCTTGGCCACATGCATGGACCACATCATCTTGGGGTCGTCATGTATCGCTCGGGCACCAATGTGATGGCCAAGCTGCTTACGATAATCTTCTTTGTATTTGAACTAGAAGAAGAAAAATACTGATAGTCACCTAGTATAACTTTTAGTATAAAATGATTAGTAGGCTCAGATTTTCCTATTCATTAAAAACATGTTTCCCCCCGAATATATAAATAATATGTGAGACTGCATCTTGTAAACCATTTAAAAAATAAAGCTTGTATATGTATACAAAAAAGAAAATAGGCCCCTGCGCCTGACCAGACCCCACATCGCCCTGCACTCAGCCATCGTGTGCCCTCGTGTGTTCGGCCTCTGCAGGGCCCTGGGTGCTGCTCCAGAGGGGGTGTGGCAGTCAGCATGTCACCATTGGTTGGCCTTGTGCATGCACGTTCAGGCCCCGGGGAGCACAGGTTAAAGATGAAGGAACTAAGACACAGAAAAGTGAACTCATATATTCGGAAGCTCTCTGTTTGAAGATTACACAAGCTTTGTTGTCACCAGATTGCAAATAAACTTATTTTAAAAATAAATGAGGGAAGATATTCAAGATGGTGGAGGATTAAGATGTGGAGATCACCTTCCTCCCCACAAATACAACAGAAATGAATCTACATGTGCAACAACTCCTACAGAACACCTTCTGAATGCTGGTAGAAGACCTCAGACGTCCCCAAAGGCAAGAAACTCCCCACGTAGTTGGGTAGGGCAAAAGAAAAAAGAAAAAACAGAGACAAAAGAATAGGGACGGGACCTGCACGTCTGGGAGGGAGCTGTGAAGGAGAAAAAGTTTCCACAAACCAGGAAACCCCTTCACTGGTGGAGACGGGGGGGGGTGGCGCAGGGGAAGCTCTGGAGCCACGGAGGAGAGCACAGCAACAGGGGTGCAGAGGGCAAAGCGGAGAGATTCCCGCACAGAGGATCAGTGCTGACAAGCACTCACCAGACTGAGAGGCTTGTCTGCTAACCCTCCGGGGCGGGTGGGGGCTGGGAGCTGAAGCTTCGGCTTCGGAGGTCAGATCTCAGGGAGAGGACTGGGGTTGGCTGCGTGAACGGAGCCTGAAGGGGGCTAGTGCGCTACAGCTCGCTGGGAGGGAGTCCCGTAAAAAATCTGGACCTGCCTAAGAGGCAAGAGACCACTGTTTCGGGATGCGCGAGGTACGGGAATTCAGAGCACCGCCTAAACGAGCTCCAAAGACAGGCACAAGCCGTGGCTATCAGCGCGGACACCAGAGATGCGCATGAAATGCTAAGGATGCTGCTGCAGCCACCAAGAACCTGTGTGCAAGCACAGGTCACTATCCACACCTCCCCACCGGGAGCCTTTGCAGCCCGCCACTGCCAGGGTCCTGTGATCCAGGGACAACTTCCCTGGGAGAACACACGGCACGCCTCAGACTATTGCCACGTTACACTGCCCTCTGCCGCCACAGGCTCGGCCCGCATCCGTACCCCTCCCCCCCCCCCCCCCGGCCTGAGTGAGCCAAAGCACCCTGATCAGCTGCTACTTTAACTCCGTCCTGTATGAGCAAAGAACAGACACCCTCAGGCAACCTACACACAGAGGCAGGGCCAAATCCAAAGCTGAACCCCAGGAGCTGTGCTAACGAAGAAGAGAAAGGGAAATCTCTCCCAGCAGGCTCAGGAGCAGTGGATTAAATCTCCACAATTAACTTGATGTACCCTGCATCTCTGGAATACCTGAATAGACAAAGAATCACCCCAAAATTGAGGTGGTAGACTTCGGGAGCAATGATATATACTTTTTTTTCCTTTTTCTCTTTTTGTGTGTATGTGTATGCTTCTTTGCGTGATTTTGTCTGTAGAGCGTTGCTTTTACCATTTGTCCTAGGGTTCTGTCTATCCGTTTTTTTTGTTGTTTTTAGTGCTTGTTATAATTGGTGGATTTGTTTTTTGGTTTGGTTGCTCTCTTTTTTCTTTCTTTCTTTATTACTTTTTAATTTTTATTTTATTTTATTTATTTATTTATTTTTTGCGGTACGTGGGCCTCTCACTGTTGTGGCCTCTCCCACTGCGGAGCACAGGCTCCGCGGCCATGGCTCACGGGCCTAGCCGCTCTGTGGCATGTGGGATCTTCCTGGACCGGGGCATGAACCCGTGTCCCCTGCATCGGCAGGTGGACTCTTAACCACTGCGCCACCAGGGAAGCCCCTATTTTTTATTTTAATAACTTTCTTCACTTTTCTTTCTTTCTTTCTTTCTTTGTCCCTTTTCTTCTGAGCCATGTGGCTGAAAGGGCCTTGGTGCTCTGGCCAGGTGTCAGGCCTGTGCCTCTGAGGTGGGAGAGGCGAGTTCAGGACATTGGTCCACCAGAGACCTCCTGACTCCAGGTAATATCAAGTGGCAAAAGCTCTCCCAGAGATCTCCATGTCAACGCTAAGACCCACCTCCACGCAACGACCAGCAAGCTACAATGCTGGACACACTATGCCAAACAACTAGCAAGACAGGAACACAACCCCACCCATTAGCAGAGAGGCTGCCTAAACTCATAATAACGTCACAGACACCCCAAAACACACCACCAGACACAGCCCTGCCCACCAGAAAGACAAGACCCAGCCTCATCCACCAGAGCACAGGCACTAGTCCCCTCCACCAGGAAGCCTACACAACCCACTGAACCAAACTTAGTCACTGGGGGCAGACACCAAAAACAACAGGAACTACAAAGCTGAAGCCTGTCTTTGAAAAGGAGACCCCAAACACAGTAAGTTAAGCAAAATGAGAAGACAGAGAAACAGACAAAAGATAAAGGAGCAAGGCAAAAACCCAGCAGACCAAACAAATGAAGAGGAAATAGGCAGTCTGCCTGAAAAAGAATGCAGAGTAATGATAGGAAAGATGATCCAAAATCTTGGAAACAGAATGGAGAAAATACAAGAAAAATTTAACAAGGACCTAGAAGAACAAAGGAGCAAACAAACAATGATGAATAACACAAAAAATGACATTAAAAATTCTCTAGAAGGAATCTATAGCAGAATAACTGACGTAGGAGAACGGATAAGTGGCCTGGAAGATAAAAGAATGGAAATAACTACTGCAGAGCAGAATAAAGAAAAAAGAATGAAAAGAATTGAGGACAGTCTCAGAGACCTCTGGGACAACATTTAATGCACCAACATTCGAATTATAGGATCGCAGAAGAAAGAGACTGAGAAAATATTTGAAGAGATTATAGTTGAAAAATTCCCTAATATGGGAAAGGAAATAGTTAATCAAGTCCAGGAAGCACAGAGAGTCCCATACAAGATAAATCCAAGGAGAAACATCCCAAGACACATATTAATCAAATTATCAAAAATTAAATACGAAGGAAAAATATTAAAAGCAGCAATGGAAAAGCAACAAATTACATACAAAGGAATCTCCATAAAGTTAACAGCTGATCTGTCCGCAGAAACTCTGCAAGCCAGAAAGGAGTGGCAGGACATTATTAAAGTGATGAAAGGGAAAAAAGTACAACCAAGATTACTCTACCCAGGAAGGATTTCATTCAGATTTGACGGAGAAATTAAAACCTTTACAGACAAGCAAAAGCTAAGAGAATTCAGCATCACCGAACCAGCTTTACAACAAATGCTAAAGGAAATTCTCTAGGCAGGAAACACAAGAGAAGGAAAAGACCTACAATAACAAACCCAAAATAACTAAGAAAATGGTAATAGGAAGATACATATCGATAATTACCTTAGATGTGAATGGATTAAATGCTCCAACCAAAAGACATAGACTGGCTGAATGGATACAAAAACAAGACCCATATATATGCTATCTACAAGAGACCCACTTCAGACCTAAGGACACATACAGACTGAAAGTGAGGGGATACAAAAAGATATTCCATGCAAATGGAAATCTAAAGAAAGCTGGAGTAGCAATTCTCATATCAGACAAAATAGACTTTAAAATAAAGACTATTACAAGAGACAAAGAAGGACACTACATAATGATCAAGGGATCAATCCAAGAAGAAGATATAACAATTGTAAATATTTATGCACACAATATAGGAGCACTTCAACACATAAGGCAAATGCTAACAGCCATAAAAGGGGAAACTAACAGTAACACAATCATAGTAGGGGACTTTAATACCCCACTTTCACCAATGGACATATCATCCAAAATGCAAATAAATAAGGAAACACAAGCTTTAAATGACACATTAAACAAGATGGACTTAATTGATATTTATAGGACATTCCATCCCAAAACAACAGAATACACTTTCTTCTCAAGTGCTCATGGAACATTCTCCAGGATAGATCATATCTTGGGTCACAAGTCAAACCATGGTAAATTTAAGAAAATTGAATTCATATCAAGTATCTCTTCCAACCACAATGCTATGAGACTAGATATCAATTACAGGAAAAATTCTGTAAAAAATACAAACACATGGAGGCTAAACAATACAGTTCTTAATAACTAAGAGATAACTGAAGAATCAAAGAGGGAAATCAAAAAATACCTAGAAATAAATGACAATGAAAATAAGATGACCCAAAACCTATGGGATGCAGCAAAAGAAGTTTTAAGAAGGAAGTTTATAGCAATACAATCCTACCTCAAGAAACAAGAAACATCTCAAATAAACAACCTAACCTTACACCTAAAGCAATTAGAGAAAGAAGAACAAAAAAACCCCTAAAGTTAGCAGAAGGAAATAAATCATAAAGATCAGATCACAATTAATGGAAAAAGAAATGAAGGAAATGAGCAAATATCAAGAAAACTAAAAGCTGGTTCTTTGAGAAGATATACAAAATTGATAAACCATTAGCCAGACTCATCAATAAAAAAAGGGAGAAGACTCAAATCAATAGAATTAGAAATGAAAAAGGAGAAGTAACAACTGACACTGCAGAAATGCCAAGGATCATGAGAGACTACTACAAGCAACTCTATGCCAATAAAATGGACAACCTGGAAGAAATGGACAAATTCTTAGAAAAGCACAGACTTCCGAGACTGAACCTGCCAAAAAAAAAAAAAGAAAAAGAAAAAGAAAATATAAACAGACCAATCACAAGCACTGAAATTGAGACTGTGATTAAAAATCTTCCAACAAACAAAAGCCCAGGACCAGATGGCTTCACAGGCAAATTCTACCAAACATTTAGAGAAGAGCTAACATCAATCCTTCTCAAACTCTTCCAAATTATAGCAGAGGGAGGAACACTCCCAAACTCATTGTATGAGGCCACCAACACCCTGATACCTAAACCAGAAAAACGTGTCACAAAAAAGAAAACTACAGGCCAATATCACTGATGAACATAGATGCAGAAATCCTCAACAAAATACTAGCAAAGAGAATCCAACAGCACATTAAAAGTCTCATACACCACGATCAAGTGGGGTTTATCCCAGGAATGAAAGGATTCTTCAATATATGCAAATCAATAGGATACACCATATTAACAAATTGAAGGATAAAAACCACAGGATCATCTCAAATAGATGCAAAAAAGCTTTTGACAAAATTCAACACCAATTTACCAAAAAAACTCTCCAGAAAGTTGGCAAACAGGAAACTCACCTCAACATAATTAAGCCCATATATGACAAACCCACTGCCAACATCATTCTCAATGGTGAAAAACTGAAATCATTTCCACTGAGATCAGGAACAAGACAAGGTTGCCCACTCTCACCACTATTATTCCACATAGTTTTGGAAGTTTTAGCCATAGCAATCAGAGAAGAAAAGGAAATAAAAGGAATGCAAATCAGAAAAGAAGAAGTAAAGCTTTCACTGTTTCCAGATGACATGATACTATACATAGAGAATCCTAAAGATGCTACCAGAAAACTACTAGAGCTAATCAATGAATTTGGTAAAGTAGCAGGATACAAAACTAACACACAGAAATCTCTTGCATTCCTATACACTAGTGATGAAAAATCTGAAAGAGAAATTAAGGAAACACTCCCATTTACCACTGCAACAAAAAGAATAAAATACCTAGAAATAAACTTACCTAAGGAAACAAAAGACCTCTATGCAGAAAACTATAAGACACTGATGAAAGAAATTAAAGATACAAACGGAGAGATATACCATGTTCTTGGATTGGAAGAATCAACATTATGAAAATGATTATACTACCCAAAGCGATCTACAGATTCAGTGCAATCCCTATCAAACTACCAATGGCATTTTTCACAGAACTGGAACAAAACATTTCACAATTTCTATGGAAAGACAAAAGACCTCGAATAGCTGAAGCAATCTTGAGAAAGAAAAAGGGTCCTGGAGGAATCAGGCTCCTGGACTTCAGGGTACACTACAAAGCTACAGTAAGTAAGACAGTATGGTACTGGCACAAAAACAGAAATATAGATCAATGGAAAAGGATAGAAAGCCCAGAGATAAACCCACGCACATATGGTCACCTTATTTTTGATAAAGGAGGTAAGAATATACAATGCAGAAAAAAGACAGCATCTTCAATAAGTGGTGCTGGGAAAACTGGACAGCTACATGGAAAAGAATGAAATTAGAACACTCCCTAACACCATACACAAAAATAAATTCAAAATGGATTAAAGACCTAAATGTAAGTCCAAACACTATAAAACTCTTAGAGGAAAACATAGGCAGAACACTCTATGACATAAATCACAGCAAGATCCTTTTTGACCCACCTCTTAGAGAAATGGAAATAAAAACAAAAATAAACAAATGGGGGCTTCCCTGGTGGCGCAGTGGTTGAGAGTCTGCCTGCCGATGCAGGGGACACGGGTTTGTGCCCTGGTCCGGGAAGATCCCACATGACGCAGAGCGGCTGGGCCCATGAGCCATGGCCGCTGAGCCTGTGCATCTGGAGCCTGTGCTCCACAACGGGAGAGGCCACAACAGTGAGAGGCCCGCGTACTGCTAAAAAAATAAAATAAAATAAATAAAAAAAATAAACAAATAAACAAATGGGACCTAATGAAACGTAAAAGCTTTGGCATAGCAAAGGAAACAATAAACAAGACGAAATGACAACCCTCAGAATGGGAGAAAATATTTGCAAATGAAGCAACTGACATAGGATTAATCTACAAAATTTACAAGCAGCTCAGCCAGCTCAATATCAAAAAAACAAACAACCCAATCCAAAAATGGGCAGAAGACCTAAATAGATATTTCTACAAAGAAGGTATACAAATTGCCAACAAATACATGAAAGGATGCTCAATATCACTAATCATTAGAGAAATGCAAATCAAAACTACAATGAGGTATCACCTCACACCAGTCAGAATGGCCATCATCAAAAAAATCTACAAACAATAAATGTGGAGAGGGTGTGGAAAAAAGGGAACCCTCTTGCACTGTTGCTGGGAATGTAAATTGATACAGCCACTATGGAGAACAGTATGGAGGTTCCTTAAAAAACTAAAAATAGAACTACCATACGACCCAGCAATCCCACTACTGGGCATATATCTTAAGAGAACCATAATTTTAAAAGAGGCATGTACCACAATGTTCATTACAGCTCCATTTACAATAGCCAGGACATGGAAGCAACCTAAGTGTCCATCGAGAGATGAATGGATAAAGAAGATGTGGCACATATATACAATGGAATATTACTCAGCCATACAAAGAAATGAAATTGAGTTATTTGTAGTGAGGTGGATGGACCTAGAGTAGGTCATACAGAGTGAAGTGAGTCAGAAAGAGAAAAACAAATACCATATGCTAACACACATATATGGAATGTAAAAAAAAAAAAAGTGGTTATGAAGAACCTAGGGGCAGGATAGGAATAAAGACGCAGACGTAGAAAATGGACTTGAGGACACAGGGAGGGGAAGGGTAAGCTGGGACAAAGTGAGAGAGTAGCATTGACATATTTACACTACCAAATGCAAAACCGATAGCTAGTGGGAAGCAGCCACATAGCACAGGGAGATCAGCTCGGTGCTTTGTGACCACCTAGAGGGGTGCGATAGGTAGGGTGGAAGGGAGACGCAAGAGGGAGGAGATATGGCGATATATCTATATGTATAGCTGATTCACTTTGTTATAAAGCAGAAAGTAAAACACCATTGTAAAGCAATTAGACTCCAATAAAGATGTTAAAAAAGTAAATAAATAAAAAGCAAAAAAAAGGAAATAAAAACTAAGACATTATTCTGCCATTCAGTGATAACTGCTGATGAAAATGGCTTTTTGTGTGTGTGTGTGTCAGAAAGAGAGAGAGAGAGAGAATAAAATTAGGAATCATAGTGTATATGGGTTTGTGCCTGCTCCTTTCAGTTATTATATAAGCATTTTCCTGTGTCATTATATATTACCTACAAACATGAATTTTAATGACAGCAGGTATTCCATTATATTGGTATATATTAATACTTTTAACCATTCTGTGATCGTTGAACGTTTATTTTTAAAGTATGACAGTTACTTCCCATATTTTGGATATAAAGGGAAAATATGCTTTTGACTTCATAGACAAAAGAAATAGAAGGACAAACATTTCTAGAAATGTGAGCAAACCCATATTTTGAAATAAGTAAATATCTGCAGCCAATCACAGGATGCAGAGATAAACACATGGTGAGCGTGGATGGTTGGACTTTAAATAGAATAATGTGTCCCATTCCTTCAGCCCTTGTAGGTTCATTGGTTTACAGGGAAAGAATGGGCTGGGCTTGGAAGGGATCCTATGATGAGCTCAATTGTATATAAGTACACATGATGTGGAAAAGCCAAAAGGCTGTGTGAGCTATAGTCAAGTAGCCAGTGCTTTTGTTCAGCAGGGAATAGACAGTACTTTGAAATGTATGTTGCTGTGGACTCAGTCATACCTAGAAGTTAACCTTTATGTTGAGAGTTTTATTACCATTATTTTAAACTATTACAAAAAACTGTTAGCTAGAACCTTAACTTCATAGCTTACTTGCTCTACTACATATCTTTGAGAGAGAAAGAAATCTTTGAGCCAAAGCTGAGCAAAGAACTCTACAGGTGCACTTACTTCACTTGCAATGTCTCTGGAGGCCTTGGCCGCCCTGATGGGAATGGCGTCTATCCGCATATCATAGCCTTTCTTCTTGGCTTCTTCTAGGCCAAGTTTATAGTGTTTCTGAAATAGACATAAATCATCGTAAGCTTGATCTATAAAGCGCAGTGCAAGAAAAAAATATATCATGCACCATGAATATATTGCTTACCTCACTGAAATTTATTTGGTTTTGTTTAGCTTGTAAAACTTCAGGGGTGTCTGGCATAATGTGGACAGTGGTTTTATCTTTATCCCAAGCTTCTGTATAGAGATGCTGAAAGAAACAAAAAAAAGGATGTGACAAGTACAGGCCAGTTATGAATCTGGTTCTTAATGAGAGTAAAGAGAGTCCATTCTGTGCGTCAGTACTTGTGACACCTTTACGTCTAGGTATCTCATATCAGTAAGAAGCACAACACTTACTTAAAAACCACTTCAATACCAAGCAAAATAATTGAATGTGATTTTTCTTTTATCAAGACAGATTTCCGTGTTTACATACACACATACAAAAATTGATACCCTGCTCAAGTAAAATAAAGACTTACATGGTTCATGGTAATAGCGTTGTTTTTTGCCAAAACCATTGGGATGGAGTCCATAAGGATGGAAAATGTGAATTTATCTGGGTGCTGACGGTAAACGTGGTCACTCAGAATCTGGGTAGCTCTCTTGTTCCTCTCATTCTCAAGAGAGCCACTAGGTAACCAGCCAATGCCTTTGAGCCACTGAAGGTCGGCCTTGTACAAATTCTGAAATTGTAAGTGATAAACCACTAAACATAAGCATAATGGTATGCCTTAAAGAAATAAAAAGCTGAATTGTAATACATTATATTATATATATATTTCAATGCTTGAATTCTTGAGAAATTTAAACATTTTGCTACGTCTTGTGAATCCACAAAATATTCAGATTAGAAACCTATTTTGAAAAACATTTTAAACAGAACATAAAGAACGACCCAACTCTACTAGATCAATAATCTAGAGGTTTCCATCAAAGCAATCAGTGCTTTGCTGATTCTTTCTTTTTGGAAATAATGATGCTCTTAGATGTCTGTGTGACTGGATAGAGAGTGGGCATTAGTCCAGGGAGGTAGAAATCAGTTGTATAAACTCAACTCCCCTCATTTTGGGGGAAATTTTATACTTAGGAAATTAGACATGGTGTTTTGTTGGCCAAAGGAAAATCTTATACTCACATCACTCTGGAGGTCATAGGCTTGTCGAGCATGGGTGACGTCACTCTGGTCAGGCAGGCAGGTCCACTGGTGGAGGTAGTTCTTGTAGTCCACGTCACTGACCAAGGTCTGGCACTTCTTGGCCTGCACCATCCCCAGCATGTCCACTGGGCTGCTGAACTTGGTCTTCCACTTCTCAAAGTCCTTCTTGTACTCCCGGTCACTCTGGATCTTGGCCACATGCATGGACCACATCATCTTAGGGTCATCTTTCACATCCCGGGCTCCAACGTGATGGCCAAGCTGCTTGCGGTAACCAACTTTGTATTTGTACTGAGATGAAAATGCACAAATTAGATTTTGATTATAAGCCGATAGAGGTCACAAGCCTGTACAAAATCATCTTGCTTATATCACTGTTGTACGTTGACTTTTGCTAATAAGCACTAACTCAAGGCAATATCCCACCTTTCCCCTAGAAGCTTATAGAGGTAATAAAATAGATGGAATTCATCTAATTGTAGTGTACACCCCAAATCACCTATGGCCTGGTAACAAGGAATAGTTCCGGGGGCAGCAAATGCACACAGTGGAGAGGCCATGTGGACCAAGGGACTGGGAGAAATGGGTTAGGCACTAAAAGTACATCAGAAAAGAGATGCACTTGGGGACAAGATGTGTTTAATAAGTAGTAAAATGAGTGCCTGGTTCCTTTGAGGATGAAGTCAAGGTCAAGGACTACTTGCAGTAGCAACAGAAGAGAATTTCCTGTTTCATAATGGATTCAGGCATTCAGTGGTGGTGGCAAATTTTGGCATCATTTTGGAAACTGGTTATACTAGGGAAGCTGACCTAGCAGCCCAGTTGCTTAGAGCATGCTCCTAATAAAGTCATGGGTTCTCATCTCTCATGGACCAACAGTGTTGTTATTATTCCATGTCCAAAGACATTGTCCTGGAATCCGAGCCAATTATCCAAAATACATGCTTCTAGTCTCAAAGATAACTGAGTGAGAAAGGATAAACGAGTCAGCAGAGGCAATATAGTACAGTGGGAAGGAATGAGGTTGCCCAGAGTTTCAACTCCATCACCTACTAAGAGTTTGATTTTAGACAAGTTGCTTAAGCAACCCATAAAACAGGGATAATCACAATCTTACATCCTAGGGTAATTATGAAAAATAAGTGACATAATGCATATAACATTCTTAGCACAGATTTCTCAACACTTCTTGGTTATTATTATTTTGTTATATATTATTATTGGCATAAATCCATTTGTAGAAAAGGTACAACATACGTAAACTAAAGTGAGTCACTAATATGATCCTCCAAAATAAAGGGCAGCGTATTACCATATTCCCAAATAGTGGGTCTTGATTTTTAGAGCAGTGGTCTGTTCCTCAAGAATTCCCTGAGGTACCAGGAAAGGATGATGGTTTTATTCTGGGAGTTACAAGCCACAAGCCAGGAGCTAGTGTTAAGGGTGCAAGTTTGGGCTAGTCTGGCACTGATCAACTGCCTTCTTTTCATGATCTTACAAGGGTGAAGTGTAATGGCAAGTGTCATATGCATTTTTTGAATACTGGATATTAAAATGCTATATAAAGCTAGGCCCTGAATCTCACGGGGAGAACTTAAGTTTATGAGTCACACTGTCTATAAGCACTGTGGCAATTTTTATATAAGCATCTCCAAGCCTGCAGCTACACTCTTAATGAATTCCACATGAATGGATCTTTCTCTATTCTTGGTGGATCAGCTTTCACTGAAGATACTGTGACTTAGTGGTTATAAAACTTTTTTGTAAACATCAAATTTTTCATTTCCCTCAAAACTAGGTTTTTGAAAAACCCTACACAAATACATCAGGATATATTTCCAAAGGGCCAGGGAAGTTCTTTTAGAAGACTTAGTTCAGTGAAAATGTCACCTCAGACTGACCACATACTAGGAGTAAAACTGACAACTCACATCACTGATGATGTCCCTGGAGGCCTTGGCTGCCACGATCGGGATGGCATCACTTCGCAAGTCATAGCCTTTCTTCTTTGCTTCTTCATTGGCGAGTTTATACAGACTCTAAATTTGGGCAAAAAAAAAAAAAAAAATCAGTTACATGTTGACATTCATATCCAAAAATGACAGAGGACTAAAATAATTCACCAAGTTCTACACAGGTAGGTGCCTGTAATAATGTCACTTTTGAGAGTTCTAAGCTTTCTGCGGTTTTGGCTGAAGTTGAGACTTAAACATGATACCTATATGGAATATGGCACCTTTGTTTTTTTATTTTAAAACTTATGTTACATTAACCATATACAGATATTATTCATGGTTTTAAAACTTTTAGTTATAACAATGAATCAGTTTTGGAAAGAACTGGAAAAATTAAGCTGAAACTCATGGGCCTAAGGTGGCAAAATGTGGACAGGAGGGAAACTCATTTGATCCACATTTATTCTGCACTGACTCTGTGCCATGACTGTGCTTGGTACTTGGGAAACAAAGATGAATATGAGGCCTCTCCCATCTTCAAGGTTTCTGGGAGAACTGATGGAAAGACTGATAACCTGCGGAACAAGCTGCCAAAAAGTCAGACCATGAAAGGTGCTTTAACCGTATTATTAAGAACGAACTCCACGGGACTTCCCTGGTGACGCAGTGGACAAGACTCCACGGTCCCAATGCAGGGGGCCTGGGTTTGATCCCTTGTCAGGGGACTAGATCCCACATGCATGGTGCAACTAAGAGTTTGCATGCCACAGCTGAGGAGCCTGAATGCTGCAACTAAGAAGCCGGAGAGCTGCAACTAAGGAGCCCTGGAGCCACAGCTGGGGAGCCTGACTGCCACAACTAAGGAGCCCACGAGCCATGGCTGGGGAGCCCACCTGTCACAACTAGGACCCCACGCAACCAAATAGATACATAAATAAATATTTTTAAAAAAGATTCAATGTTTAAAAAAAGAAGAACGAGCTCTAGGAAGGAGAAATTTATTCTGAATTGAAAATCAGGAAGTTTCCTCAGAGGGCATGACCTTGGCATTGGACCCTGAGTGATAAATATGGTTTCAATAGACTGAGATGGTGGCCAAGGGCAGAGGAACTTCCATGAATCAAAGTACGGGGGAGTGAAAGTGCAGGGGCGTGAAGCGGGGTTGGGTGGGGGGAGTGTCAGAGGAAGTGGCAGGACAGGACTGACAAGAAACAGGAATCGGGCTGTGAAGGCCTGGTGCTAAGATAACTTTGTCCTTAATTCTATAGGAAAAGGGAAGCCAACAACAATCTTTGAGGAAGAGTGACATCGTCAAATTTGCATTCTATCTTCCTATGCTAAACGAGAAAGAAACATGATAGAACTGAACTAAGCTGATAGAGAAAAGTCAGAGAAAGCAGACCAGGCAGGTTAGGCAATCGGTTCAGGCATTCTTCCTGGGCCTCTTCAAACCAAGGGCAACATACAACATCTCTGAGCTTTTGCAGCAAAGACAGAGTTGACAGTTCCAGAAATGCTGAGTGGCTAGTTACAGGGACCCTTTGTCTCTTAAAATATCTGTTCATATAGCACACGCTTTCCTGTAACACTATGGGACCTATAGTGCAGGTTTAGTTGAAAATTCACTTATTTTTGATTTGAGAGTGGGACTTGACAATTTTAGTTTGGGGTGGCAATTAAGAGCTAGTTATATAAGCATTAAAATTACAGTCTGCACCCCTGAAAAATAAAATGACTTAAGGTGGTGGCTAATCAATTTAAATTCTCTCAGTTATATTAAGCAGAAGAGTAACATGCTATTGATTTATGCTGTCAAAGAAACAATATTTTCCTTGCTGGTAGCACAAAGCTGGAAGAAATAACTGATACATCATCTGACAGAATCTTAGAGTCACAAAAATCTCCACAGACTTAAACCAATAGGCTCATTCTAAGAAAAAAATGCAGAGAGATAAATGTCAATCTTTGAACTGAGATTTAAGTTGCCAAATGTATAACTACAAGATAGAGGAAACCTAGTTTAAGCCCATGTAAGTTGTCTTAGGGTTTTGGTTGACCCCAAGTCCCACGCACACCAGCAGTGACATAGCCCCAAGGAGCCCCAAGGCACAGAGTGCAGATATGGAGGGTAAATGTCCAGAAGAGGAAATGCAATGTCGACTGTACGCTACACTAGTCATTCCTCACTCGCAGGATTTTGTTTGGTTCTGAGAGTCACATTCTAGCAGGGATGTCATGTGAGGAATGCCCAGGAGCTTGGGATGTTTGGATTATAAAGAGAACCTGGGGTGAAGTGGCAGCGGAGGCACATAGTGCCTATGGAGTTTGCACAGTTTGGTTCTGCATGGTCTTGGAGGATTATGTGGGTCTACAGAGAGAAACCATTGACCCAATACATGAGAACCATCTTCTAAAGGTACTTTCCAGAACAAATAGGTTGATTTATGAGATTTATAAGCACCTCGTCACTGAGAACACTTAAGCAAAGCAGGATGACGACTTATTGGGCGGGGACTCCTGCACTAGAGGAGACTGACCTCTCAGCCTAAACATCTGTGCTTCTGATATGGGGGCACACGGCTCTATGCTCACAGAAAGTGAACAGGAAATGGGCTTGCTAATATATTTATATATTGACAGATCCTCTCTGTCTCTGTCTGTCTGTCGCTCAGTGTTATTTGATTGTACTGTGATTTTAATCCTTGACTTAAATCTTGTACATTAAAAATCTTAAATTTTGACCCTAAAGTACAATTTAGGAAAAATAAGTCATATGTGCAAAATACATTTAGCACAGCCATGTAGCATAAGGAGGAGATAAACGTATTTTGGTCTATTGCTAATTTCTTAAATTAATAAAAGAGGAAGGTCTAGTTAATCTTCTGGTTGCTGCTTAAATCATTCATTCTTATAATTTGCACTTCCAAAATGATAAATATGTGTTACTTGAAGACTGATGTTTAGGTAAGTGAGAAATGAAAGAGTTGGTATTCCCACGGAGCAAGAAAAGACATTCTTTACAAAGCTGTCATTTAGTATTACATCACCATGGAATGGGTTAACTGAAATATGAAACACCACGCAAATGTCATAGAATTAGCATCTGCTCCCACCTCACTGTAGTTGATTTGGTTCTTTCTTGCCAGCGTAATTTCTGGTGTGTCTGGTGTGATGTGGATCTGGGTCTTGTCTTTGTCCCAGGCTTCTGTGTATAAACGCTAGCAAGGAAAATATAAAATGTCATCAGGAAAAAACTTCAGTGTACTGTTAATCGAAACTTCAAGGCCACAAGAACTTTATAAAGAGAAATAACAAAAGGTTAATGTATTTTATACACATTATGTATTTTACACATATCTTCAAGTAAAGTAAGCAGTTCATAGTAGAACAGATATGTATGAGTGCCTTCTGATACTCTGAATTGTATGTTAACAAAAGGAAATTTAGAATATCTTTTATGCAGAGATGATTTTCCATAAAAATGTACCATTTTATCAAAACCATGAAATAACTACTGAAGTAAATGTTAAAATATAAATGACATAGACATTAGGTAGACAGATATGGATAGATATAGATAGATAGACCGACAGATATCTTTTGTTGCTCACTGCTCTATTTCTTTCCTCTCCTGATCATGCTTCTTTTCCTTTGGTTTAGCTTTAGGAGTCCTACCTTGGTTCTCTGAACTCTGAAGCCTCACCTTGTTCATAGTGATGGCGTTGTTCTTGGCCAACACTTGTTCCAGAGAATCAGTCACACTGGTAAACCTGAATTTGTCTGGAGGCTGGCGATAGATTTTATCACTCAAAATTTCAGTTGCCTTTTTGCAGTTTTCCACATCCAAAGAGCCAATGGGAACCCAACCGATGCCTCTCAGCCATTGGAGATCTGACTTGTACATATTCTGTTGATACAAATAGCCAATAAATATTTATCTCTGGTTTGGGAAAACATTTTCATCAAAAGGATATGAAATAAAGTAAGAACACTCTTGAAAACGTAGTTTGGTGGACAGGCAGGGTATCAGACAATATTCCTTTTCGGTCTGGAGGGTTTGACATTTAACACTCACAGGAAAAGAAGAAATGTCATGCCCCACTTGCAGGGGCTGGTGAGTTTGGTGCCACTTATCCAAGGGGTGTTAATTCACTGATTTCCCACCTTTGCACGTCATCATGATCCTCAGTACTCACGTCGCTCTGGAGGTCATAGGCGTGCCGAGCGTGCATGACATCACTCTGGTCAGGCAGGCAGGTCCACTGGTGCAGGTAGTTCTTGTAGTCTACGTCACTGACCAAAGTCTGGCACTTCTTGGCCAGCACCACCCCCAGCATGTCCACTGGGCTGCTGAACTTGGTCTTCCACTTCTCAAAGTCCTTCTTGTACTCCCGGTCACTCTGGATCTTGGCCACACGCATGGACCACATCATCTTGGGGTCGTCACGTATCGCTCGGGCACCAATGTGATGGCCAAGCTGCTTACGATAATCTTCTTTGTATTTGAACTAGAAGAAGAAAAATACTGATAGTCACCTAGTATAACTTTTAGTATACAATGATTAGTAGGCTCAGATTTTCCTATTCATTAAAAATATGTTTCCCCCCGAATATATAAATAATATGTGAGACTGCATCTTGTAAACCATTTAGAAAATAAAGCTTGTATATGTATACAGAAAAGAAAATAAAAATTAAGACATTATTCTGCCATTCAGTGATAACTGCTGATGAAAACAGCTTTTTGTGGGTGTGGGTGTGTGGGTGTGTGTGTGAGAGAGAGAGAGAAAGAATAAAATTAGGAGTCATACTGTATATGGGTTTGTGCCTGCTCATTTCAGTTATTAAATAAGCATTTTCCTGTGTCATTATATATTACCTACAAACATGAATTTTAGTGACAGCAGGTATTCCATTATATTGGTATATATTAATACTTTTAACCATTCTGTGATCGTTGAACGTTTATTTTTAAAGTATGACAGTTACTTCCCATATTTTGGATATAAAGGGAAAATATGCTTTTGACTTCACAGACAAAAGAAATAGAAGGACAAACATTTCTAGAAATGTGAGCAAACCCATATTTTGAAAGAGGTAAATATCTGCAGCCAATCACAGGATGAAGAGATAAACACATGGTGCGCATGGATCGTTGGACTTTAAATAGAATAATGTGTCCCATTTCTTCAGCCCTTGCAGGTTCACTGGTTTACAGGGAATGAATGGGCTGCGTTTGGAAGGGATCCTATGATGAGCTCAATTGTATATAAGTACACATAATGTGGAAAAGCCAAAAGGCTGTGTGAGCTATAGTCAAGTAGCCAGTGCTTTTGTTCAGCAGGGAATAGACAGTACTTTGAAATGTATGTTGCTGTGGACTCAGTCATACCTAGAAGTTAACCTTTATGTTGAGAGTTTTATTACCATTATTTTAAACTATTACAAAAAACTGTTAGCTAGAACCTTAACTTCATAGCTTACTTGCTCTACTACATATCTTTGAGAGAGAAAGAAATCTTTGAGCCAAAGCTGAGCAAAGAACTCTACAGGTGCACTTACTTCACTTGCAATGTCTCTGGAGGCCTTGGCCGCCCTGATGGGAATGGCGTCTATCCGCATATCATAGCCTTTCTTCTTGGCTTCTTCTAGGCCAAGTTTATAGTGTTTCTGAAATAGACATAAATCATCGTAAGCTTGATCTATAAAGCGCAGTGCAAGAAAAAAATATATCATGCACCATGAATATATTGCTTACCTCACTGAAATTTATTTGGTTTTGTTTAGCTTGTAAAACTTCAGGGGTGTCTGGCATAATGTGGACAGTGGTTTTATCTTTATCCCAAGCTTCTGTATAGAGATGCTGAAAGAAACAAAAAAAGGATGTGAGTAGTATAGGCCCGTGATGAATCTGGTTCTTAATGAGGGTAAATAGAGTCTGCTCTGTGCGTCAGTACTTGTGACACCTTTACGTCTAGGTATCTCATATCAGTAAGAAGCACAACACTTACTTAAAAACCACTTCAATACCAAGCAAAATAATTGAATGTGATTTTTCTTTTATCAAGACAGATTTCAGTGTTTACATACACACATACAAAAATTGATACCCTGCTCAAGTAAAAAAAAGGACTTACGTGGTTCATGGTAATAGCGTTGTTTTTTGCCAAAACCATTGGGATGGAGTCCATAAGGATGGAAAATGTGAATTTATCTGGGTGCTGACGGTAAACGTGGTCACTCAGAATCTGGGTAGCTCTCTTGTTCCTCTCATTCTCAAGAGAGCCACTAGGTAACCAGCCAATGCCTTTGAGCCACTGAAGGTCGGCCTTGTACAAATTCTGAAATTGTAAGTGATAAACCACTAAACATAAGCATAATGGTATGCCTTAAAGAAATAAAAAGCTGAATTATAATACATTATATTATATATATATTTCAATGCTTGGATTCTTGGGAAATGTAAACATTTTGCTACGTCTTGTGAATCCACAAAATATTCAGATTAGAAACCTATTTTGAAAAACATTTTATTTATTTATTTTTTACATCTTTATTGGAGTATAATTGCTTTACAATGGTGTGTTAGTTTCTGCTTTATAAGAAAGTGAATCAGTAAAAGTATGAGATTAGAACACTCCCTAACACCATACACAAAAATAAGCTCAAAATGGATTAAAGACCTAAATGTAGGGCCAGAAACTATCAAACTCTTAGAGGAAAACATAGGCAGAACACTCTATGACATAAAACACAGCAAGATCTTTTTTGACCCACCTCCTAGAGAAATGGAAATAAAAACAAAAATAAACACATGGGACCTAATGAAACTTCAAAGCTTTTGCACAGCAAAGGAAACCATAAACAAGACCAAAAGACAACCCTCAACATGGGAGAAAATATTTGCAAATGAAGCAACTGACAAAGGATTAACGTCCAAAATTTATAAGCAGCTCATCCACCTCAATAACAAAAAAGCAAACAACCCAATCCAAAAATGGGCAGAAGACCTAAATAGACATTTCTCCAAAGAAGATGAAAAACATTTTAAACAGAACATAGAGAACGACCCAACTCTACTTGATCAATAATCTAGAGGTTTCCATCAAAGCAATCAGTGCTTTTCTGGTTCTTTCTTTTTGGAAATAATGATGTTCTCAGATGTCTGTGTGACTGGATAGAGAGTGGGCATTAGTCCAGGGAGGTAGAACTCACTTCTGTAAACTCAACTCCCCTCATTTTGGGGAACTTTGATACTTAGGTAAGCAGACATGGTGTTTTGTTGGCCAAAGGAAAATCTTATACTCACATCACTCTGGAGGTCATAGGCTCGTCGAGCATGGGTGACATCAGTCTGGTCAGGCAGGCAGGTCCACTGGTGAAGGTAGTTCTTGTAGTCTATGTCACTGACCAAGGCCTGGCACTTCTTGGCCTGCACCACCCCCAGCATGTCCACTGGGCTGCTGAACTTGGTCTTCCACTTCTCAAAGTCCTTCTTATACTCCCGGTCACTCTGGATCTTGGCCACATGCATGGACCACATCATCTTGGGGTCATCTTTGATGTCCCGGGCTCCAATGTGGTGGCCAAGCTGCTTGCGAAAAGCTTCCTTGTACTTGTACTAAAGGAAAAAAAAAGAAATCATGTCTTATTCTTTTTAAGATTAACTTATATTACTATCTTTGTGGCAAATTACAGAGAACATATATTCCAAATATCAAAAAGGGTAGAGAGCCACAGATTTAAGGTGTTTTTGGTAGGAAAGATTAAAGGCTAAATCCTACAAATTCCATACATAATAAATGCATCCTTGAACTTATCCTCATCTCACACTGCATCCCTGGGATCATTTCACTATGTTTTGTTACTTGGAGGACTCTGTTCAATTTAAAATTAAATTGAGACTGCTTTGAAGTGAAAATTGCAATCCCATCAATACAAACAAGGGAGAAAGTCTTACTTCGCTGGCAATTTCTCGGGATGCTTTTGCTGCTTTGAGTGGTATGGCATCAACGGGAAGATCGTAACCTTTTTTCTTCAGCTCCTCATAACCCATTCGGTAGAGTTTCTGTTAAGAGATGAAAATCACTTTGAAAAAAGCTATTTTCCATAAACATCTGCACCATAATGAATCCAAAGTGTTAATTTTTTTTTTTTTTTGCAGTACGCGGGCCTCTCACCGTTGTGGCCTCTCCTGCTGCAGAGCACAGGCTCCGGATGCTCAGGCTCAGCGGCCATGGCTCACGGGCCTAGCCGCTCCGCGGCATGTGGGATCTTCCCAGACCGGGGCATGAACCCGTGTCCCCTGCATCGGCAGGCGGATTCTCAACCACTGCGCCACCAGGGAAGCCCCAAAGTGCTAAATATTTTAAGAGCTCATGAGGATAGTACAATATGTGCTCTAGGATACTCAAATGTAATTGGATATTATGCTCACTGATTGCTGATGATCCTGTTTTAAACTTGAAAGCTCTTCAATTACTTAGATCAATAAAATTAAATGTCAGCTCTTCCCAAATACTTACGAGAATGAGACAGACAGAAGTAAGTTGGTAGAGAAATGAAATGATCATTTAGGGGCTGTTTTCCAATTAACTTTGAATGTTTCATTAGAAGTTTTTGTTAGAAAAGAGCAATGCCTTTTTTAAAAAAAATTATTTAATTTATTTTTTTTGGCTGCGTTGGGTCTTTGTTGCTGCGCACGGGCTTTCTCTAGTTGCAGCGAGCGGGGGTTACTCTTTATTGCAGTGTGTGGGCTTCTCATTGTGGTGGCTTCTCTTATTGCGGAGCATGGGCTCTAGGTGCGCGGGCTTCAGTCATTGTGGCATGTGGGCTCAGTAGTTGTGGCTCACGGGCTCTAGAGCGCAGGCTTGGTAGTTGTGGCGCATGGGCTCAGTTGCTCCGTGGCATGTTGGATCCTTCTGGACCAGGGCTTGAACCATGTCCCCGGCACTAGCAGGTGGATTCCCAACCACTGCACCACCAGGGAAGCCCAAGAGCAATGCCTTTTCCCATCTAACACCTCTAGTGGGGGAAAATCACACCTAACGGACTACGTAGCTAACACATTGTGAAACAAAATCTATTTCACAATATAGGGCTGTCCAAAAGTAGGATACACATTTTTAGGTAAGAAACAAAGTGCTTCATAATTTTTAAAATGTTAAGATTTTAAAATGTAAGATTTTTTGAGGAAAGTTTAAATATTGAATTTAAAAAGCTTAAGTGAAATAATGTGCTTCATCAGATTTGTTACATAATTAAATAATTGAGAATCTAATTTAATGCACTTCATTTAGAAACCAGATTGTTTAAAGTGCCTATTGATCTTGGACTTGTTTTTATATTTTAGTCCTTTGTGTCATTACTCCAGTACATTATTTAAGCTAAAGTGTTTGTATTAGAATTTAGAACTTGTCTTTAAAATATTAATTTTTACATCCATTATTTTCAGATTATGCCATGATGACAATAAAAATAAAAATGAAATTATCCTGAAAGAGTGTTTTTTTGGTGCATGAGTTTTTGTGTGTGTGCAAGAGTTTTTTATGCTCACTCATTTAAATTTTATTGAATTTCATGTATATCAGGCACTATACTAGCTAAGCACTGCAGATCAAATATGAATTGTCTCTGCTCCCAAGAAGTTCTTATCCACATAGGGAAGAGCTATACAAACCATTACATTATGACAACATGCGTAATAATGGACTATAATGAACAGAGGGCACATCCCTCCAACTCTATCTGACATAGGGAGTGCCAATTATTTGGATGTTCAGGCTTAAAACCACTAAATGAGGACTCTAAGTCAGTTGTAGTTAATTAAAATGATTGAAGTATTCAAAATAAATTCCAAATAAATTCACTGCCTTAGACGCAACTAAAATGAGATTTCTGGGGACTTCCCTGGTGGCACAGTGGTTGGGACTCCATGCTCCTAATGCAGGGGGCCCGGGTTCGATCCCTGGTCGGGGAACTAGATCCCACATGCATGCCGCAACTAAGAGTTCACATGCCACAACTAAGGAGCCCACCTGCTGCAACTAAGACCCAGTGCAACCAAATAAAAATAAATAAATAAATAAATATTTAAAAAAATAAAAATAAAATGAGCTTTCTGAAAACACATGCTGAATTTGGAAACTTACGTCACTCATATTGATTAAGTTTGCTTTAGCCAGAATAATGTCAGGTGTATCAGGCATGATGTGGACTTGAGTCTTGTCCTTGTCCCAAGCTTCTCTATAATGTCTCTAAAATGAGAAATAAGTGTTTTTCAGTGGTGCTGTAAGATTAGTGAGTGACGTCGTTAACTTCAAACAGTATTACTGATTCATCTAAATTAAGCATCACAATAGCATAAGCAGATAACATAAGCAGAAAACAGATATAGTATTTTTTCACTCATCTGAGACATAACTGCCTTCAAAAATATAGATTATGGATTACCTTTTCAAAGTTACAACTAACCTGCCTGTAAGAAATCAACCCAAGTATTTAAAGCCTTTGCCAACATCATCAAATGGAGCAGCAGTTCTCCACCTGTTGGATTGTAAAAGTCTCCCTCGGTGTTTAACTGGGGGACAGCCCTTATCTTCTGAAAAGATGACATATTCAGGGTATGTCTATATATTAGGGAGTCTCATTTCCTATGTGGTTTATTATATAATTATACCTCATAATTATTTGGGAGGATTAGGATTCCCCCAAAGGATTTTGTATGAGATTTATCAAAGCCTCTTGTATGTCCCGGGGTTATCATCCGTCTTTCTTCAACAGAAGACAGAGGGACCCGATCAAAAATCTCATTGATTTATTAAAACTGGGGGGTGAAAGTCTGATGAAAAACTGTGTTTACATTGTCAGAGAATCTTCCCACAAGATACTTATCAATTACAAAGGACAAAATAGTAACCAGACAGTGGAGAAAGCTGGTGACACCATTTCACCCAAGTAATCAAAGTTAAAATGATCAGTAATGGGACAGATTGACATTATGTGCCTATATGGAGGAGGATGCAACATGTGCTATCCTGCCAAAAATACAAAACCTGAATCTAATCATGAGGAAACACTAGAGAAACCCACATTTAGGGAGGTTCTACAAAACAACTGGCCTGTGCTCTTCACAAATGTCAAGGACTTGGAAGACAAAGAAGTGAGGAACCAGTTCAGATTAAAGGAGACTAAAGACATGACAAGTAAATTCAACGTGTGGTCTTGGATGGGATCCTGGATCAGAAAAGATTTTTTACTTTCTATAAAGGACACTTGTGGTAAAATTTAGTAAATTCTGTAGACTAGTGTTATTTCAACACTACTTTCCTGATTTTGATCATTGCACTGTGGTTATCTAAGAGAATGTTCTTATTTTCAGGAAATTTACATTTAGGGATAGAGTGGCATCAGGAAGCAACTTATACACATACACATACACACACACACACACACACATAGAGCTAAGAGAAAGAGGTGGGAGGGGGAGAAAGAAAAAGGCAAAAGTGACAAAATGCTAATAATTGCGGAATCTGGGTGAAAAGATATATATATGTATAAAGATGAACATACATATAAATTATTTGTACTATTTTCAACTTTTCTGTATACCTGAAATTATTTCAATATAACAAGATTTTAAAGTCTCATTGGTTCCTTGGACTTATCAATTTCCCTTTGAGTTGTGCAGTGTGGGGCGTGAGGGGGTGGCACTTTTCTCCTTCCTGAACATGCTTACTATGGTCCATGTAACCCAGAGGAGCCAATTAAGACATTCAGGACTACAACAAACCAAGGCTTGTGAATTTCCATATACCTTTATCCTGGTTCTGGACTAACCTTTCTGATTAAGAAAGATCAGCGTTTCTCGACCTCAGCACTATTGGTGTTGTATACTGGATGAGTCTTTGCTGTGAGGGAACTGTCCTGACTTCTATCCACCAGATGCCAGTAGCATGCCACCCTCAAGTTATGACAAGGTCTCTGCGTGCTGCCAAATGTCCCCTGTGGGACAAAATTGTCCCTGGTTGGGAACCACCAGATAAATAGATAACTGTATACTCTTTATGACATTTCCACTGTGCCTGTGTAAGGTACTCAGAATATCTCCCTCTCATATGCTCTATCCCAACAAAATCTGGGTCTTTAATGCACTCAAGTTTCAAAGAAAAAAAATACATTCAATAGTTTTTTCTTTATGATTTGGATAAATAAATAAATAAGCAAGCAAGATTTGGGTGACAAAATTTATACTAACCCATTTTTACATGATCCAGTGTAGGGTAACTGATAATTCAAATGAAGTAACCAAATAAAAAAACATTATGCTGTGTGATGCGATGCTATGCTGTTCTACTAATTTATTAAGCAAATACTATTGAGCACCTACCAGATATCAGGCACTATAATTTCTTTTATTTATTTCTGAAGTTACTCACATCACTCCTATTTTTGGCATTTGTCTTTGCCAGAACTATGTCCATGGCATCAGGAATGCTGGTGAACTTGTTTCTGTCTGGAGGCTGGCGATATTTCTTCTCACTGATGATGTTTGAAGCCCGTTTGTTCTTTTCTGCCTCCAAAGAACCCAGGGGACTCCATCCTATGCCTCTCAGCCACTCAAGGTCAGACTTATACAAATTCTGTGAAAATACAAAGCAAGCCATCAAAATTCCAACCTCATCTGGACCCTTGACTCAAGTGATTCTATGCATTACAAACAGATGCATTTTAGATATTCAGTAATAACTTATCTATCTAGTTTCACTCTGTCTACGATTAAATGGCTACTCATATGAGATATGAAGTACTACATAAACTATGAGACTTAGTAGAAACTGACCTCACTCTGTAGTTCATAAACCTTTTTAGCTTGAACAACGTCATTCTGGTCAGGCAGACATGTCCACTGGTGCAGGTAGTACTTGTAGTCTATGTCACTGACCAAGGCCTGGCATTTTTTGGCCAGCACCACTCCAAGCATGTCCACTGGGCTGCTGAACTTGGTTTTCCACTTCTCAAAGTCCTTCTTGTATTCCCTTTCACTCTGCATTTTGGCTACATTCATGGACAACACAAGCTTTGGATCATCTTGCAGACTCCGGAATCCAATATGGTGGCCGACTTGCTTGCGGTAGCCTTGTTTATATTTAAACTGAAATCAGAGGAAACAGTTCTCTTATTAACATAAACACAGGGCAAGTTAAACTCAGTTTGCTTTGTTTGCATGTTTGTTTTCCAAAACTGAGAATTTCATTTAACTTAACAAGAAATGTAAAAACTTAAGTGGAAGCTTCCAAAAAAACATAATGTAGCTGAGTATCAGGACAGGTTATGATGAGAAATTAAATTCAACTAGAGGTAGAAATATATATTGGGATGTGCTAGACATTGTGTATGCTGACTCTACGGTAGCATTTGATAAAGCTCTTGTGATATCTTTATGGGAATGATGGAAAAGTATGGCTGAATGGCAAAAAAAAAAAAAATGGGGGAGATTCAGGACTTGATGAACAAGCCTAATAGTGTAGATTAATTTATTAAGCAGCAGGGTTTTTGAGTGGTTTGCCATATAATTATGTCACATAAACTTGGCCTGTTTGGGATCCATATCTTCATGCACATAAAAACAGCTAAACACATTAAATTAGAAACAAAATTCCACAAGATCTCAACATATTGCCAAGATAGGTCAAACGAACTACATAAATGTAAGAAATTAATAGTGAAATCTAGTATTTAGATTCAATTGGGAAAAACTGCATTACTGTTGGATGACAATGACAAGAGGGATAATAATGAGAGGAATAATAGCATTTACTTGATACCAGATGCTGAACATACATTACACTTCACAGAAGTAGGTTCTACTCTCTCTTGACACCCAGCTTCATGGTTATGTCTACTAAAAATACTCAAGAGTCTATGTGGATTATAAGCTCAATGTGGGCAATCTGACAAAGTTGCTTTTAAAAAAGTAGATTTTTGTAAGAGATTCTGTAGGGGTACAGATAAAGGCAAATCAGAAGCTCATTTGCTTGGCCTGACCTGAAACAGGAAAACAACACCGAGTTTTGAGGCACTCTATTTTGAGAGGGGTTTGAAAAAATAGAATAAATCACAAGTGGAATGATCAGAGGATTGAAGGACCTATAAAGCTAAAACCAAAGGAGAATAAGTAAGAAACTTGAAATGTTTGAAGGGGTATCAGGTGAAAGAGGAAATATGCTACTTTTGTGGTGTTCTAAAACACAGACCTAGGGTTGATCAGTAACATGTTCGAAATAAGGAAATAGATAACGTCAATTAGAGATGATCCAGCAAGGAAACAACCTGCCCTGAATGACACAAAAATTCTTATATTTGTAAGTATCCAGAGACCAGTGGAATGGAGAGAAGGTAGGATGCTGAGTGGGAGATTAGATTAAATAACCTTTAAGTTATCTTCTAACTCTAAATTCTATGATTCTAACTTATTAAATTGAATACTCATAAAAAATAGCTCTACTCTCCTTAGATCGTATAGATACAAGAACCATTTGAAACTGAGAGGAGATACAATCTCTACAATGGTGGGAAATTCATTTATAGGTAATTTAACTTTAGGGTAAGATTCCAAAAGTTTCTAACAGATTTACGTGAAAAGAAATTAGGTACTATCAAATATTGTGTTGTTAGGAAAGTATTGACACAATTTAGTTTCCTAAACTATCTTTACCTCATGGGGAGCACTAACATTAAATGAAAATGAGTTTACTTTCTGGGGACCGTTCAAGCATCACTACTGCTTTAGGTTCATTACCACATCTATTCATTTTAATGAAGTATTGACCTGCAAGCCAGAGGGTGGGTAATAACACGTCATCTAATTAATTCTCAACACTTCTAATTAACTGAATTAGAGAGAAACTTCCCTTATATTCTTAGAATTTATTGTCAGATTCTGTCTTTATTTTTTTTTAACATTTTAATATTGGAGTATACCTCATTAAGAATGTTGTGGTAGTTTCAGGTGCACAGCAAAGTGACTCATCCATACATAAACATGTATCCATTCTTGCCCAGACTGCCCTCCCATCCAGGCTACCACATAACATTGAGCAGAGTTCCCTGTGCTAAACAGTAAGTCCTTGTTGGTTATCCATTTTAAAAATAGCAGCCTGTACATGTCAATCCCAAACTCCCTAACTATCCCTTCCTTCCCCCCTTCCCCCCAGTAACCATAAGTTCATTCTCTAAGTCTGTGAGTCCGTTTCTGTTTTGTAAATACGTTCATTTGTATCATTTTTCAGATTCCGCATATAAGTGATATAATACGATATTTCTCCTTCTCTGTTTGACTTAACTTCCCTCAGTATGACAATCTCTAGGTCTTTGCTGCAAATGGCATTATTTCATTCTTTTTTATGACTAATATTCCATTGCATATATGTACCACATCTTCTTTATGTCAGATTCTGCCTTTAGACATGCTTTCTCTCCAAACCAAATCCTTGTTTTGCTTTGTTTCAAAGATTTTGATTAAGAGGTTGTGCTTCCCTATGAAATTCTGGTAATTTATTCTCTATAACCAAAGTTCTCTGAGTTTTTGGTGCTTAGTTTTTGGGGTTAACAAAATTATATGTTTTAGTGTTTGCAGAATATCTAAGTTGAATACTTATAAAACTTTAATTGATCAATAGGAACTATATCCAGTTTATTTATCAAATTTACTACCCTTTCCAATCATAAATAGAAGTTGCCTTGGGAATTCCCTGGCTGTCCAGTGGTTAGGACTCAGCGCTGTCACTGCCATAGCCTGGGGTTTAATGCCTGGTCGGGGAACTAAGATCCCACAAACTGTGTGCGGCCAAAAAAAAAAAAGAAGTTGCCTTGGAGAGCGAATATCCTTGTTTTATGAACTTTCGACAAGATATCCAGGGGAAAGTTAAGTCCTCTGGATCTTAAACCTAAATTCCTGCCACTTTCTGTATTTTCTATACCCTGAGCCACTTTATTATAATTATGTAAATGCAAGGATGGACTAAATAGAAAGAATTGGAAGCTAATTTTAAATATGTGCAAAGAAAAATTTATTAACATTAGGTTGTTGAGGTTATTTATTATCTGGCTCTTTGAATTTGTCTAAAATCAACAAATAGAAGCCAGGAAAATTATTTTCAGGCAAGTAGGGGAAAACGGAAATCTCTGGTTCTTTTGTAATGTCTAGAAACATCATGTCTTAGTGTAATGCATCTTGTAGGTCCTCTGGCTCAGTCTCTGTCCAGGCAGCCCCTTTTTTGATATTCGATCAGTGAGAAACAAGAGTGAATTTGGGATAAGTGAAGAGGGTAGGAGAAGGTGAAGGGGACGGCATTACATTTTGAAAGGTAGGGCCTATCTGTGAAAATCATTACCAGCATTAAGGTACTGGATTCAGATAACAGTATATCCTCATAGAAGTCAAACAATACTTACATCACTAGCAATGTCTCTTGAAGCTTTGGCCAATTGTACAGAAATTGCATCAACTGGGAGATCATAGCCTTTCTTCAAAGCTTCTTCCCATCCAAGTTTATAGAGTTTCTGAAAATTAAAGAAATTATTTAGCATTATTCGGTGTATATTAAAACCCAAACAGATTATTGAACAAAAGTGTACCTAAAGAGTAGACATCAGATTTTAACATCATCTATCTTATCTCTAAAGATATGGATAAAAACAAAGCAAGCTGTTTAATAGAGCAATGACTTAGCATCACATGATCTGGCTTCTTTTTTTTTTTTTTTTTTGCCTCTGAGACTCACTCCCCACCCCCTTGGTAGTACAGTTGATCATGTCCTTTTCTGTTCAGACACCATATGGTCATATCAAGTATATTAGGTAGATTCCCTTTGCAGTTAAGTACAGTTGAGGCTCACTATTTTGATTATAGATGTTAAATTGATTTTTTAAAAAAGGGTCAGGTAACATATTTTAATTATCTAAATGATAAAAGTAATAGATAATGAAATGCCTTTTGTAAAGTGCAATAAATAAGTTAATCTTTCTGAATCAAATTTATTGAATGGATGCACATGTTAAAACTGGACAATAATAAAAATAGCTGAAGGCCATCCAGTGCTTACTATGTGCCAGGCACTGTGATGAGAACCCTTCATGGAATTTCCCATTTGGTCCTCATAGCAATTCAATGTCATAGGCACTTTTATGGTCCCAATTTTAGGGATGAGGAAATTAAGGTTTAGACCCAATATTACACAATTCATAAATGGCAAAGCCAAAGCTCATACTAGTTCTGTTTGGTGCAATTTTTTCTTCCAACAGCTATTTATCAATTTTCTATACTGCGCCATGCACAATGAGTACTGAAATAAACAAAACAGGCACGATGCCTACTCCATGGGATATATAATCACAGCCAAAGTGCTTGCTTTAAACCACCATAAACTGCAACATCCCTACGCTAACCAGTTTGAGTCATTCATTTCCACTGCTTCAGCATTTACATCAATTATATACCATGCCATCATTTAAAACGTTCAATTAGTTTCAAGCAAAATTTTTATGTAGCTTTACCTGACTGTAGTGTGTTTGATTTTGCTTGGCTTGTAAAATATCTGGTGTATCTGGCATCACATGAACCTTGGTTTTATCTTTGTTCCAATCAACGGTGTATAGGTACTAGAAAGTTAAAAAGCATACATTTAAAATTTAATAACTTTTTAGGACAAACAAGAAAGAAAAAATATAACAATATTTGAATGCACTCAATTTGAATTAGCTTAAGTTAATTTAGTAACTAAAGTAGTATATGATTCAGAAAAGACACCAAAAATAAACTCAGACTTAAAAAAATAATTTAAAAGAACAAATAATTCCTAACTTAATTAGAAGCGCAAGTAAAATAAAAATAAGAGGTAGGGAGCAGAAGAAAATGGTGTAGGGGAGTGCTCTGGTACTGTTTGCCACTGCATAGAAGTGGTGGGCCCAAATTAAATTTCCCAAACAAGAACCAGAGACTGCTAGCCCTGTCTGGCTGGGAGCTACAAGGAAGGATAGCTGTTCTGTCTACCTTGTTCATGGTATGCGCATTCCGCTTGGCAAGAACCATGTCCATGGAGTCATTCAGCTTCTTAAACTGGAAGTTGCTAGGGTGCTGGCGGTATTTCTGATCACTGGCATTTTCAGTTGCTTTCTTGGCCTTCTCCACTTCTAGGGAACCAGCTGGACTCCAGCCAAGCCCTTTGTACCATTCATTGTAGTCCAGCTTATATTCATTCTATAAAGAGAAGAAGCACATTCTACTTTACCTTATCAATTTAGATACAAAACTGTGGCACAGGAGCCTGTAATCTCCCTTCTCATGCTAAGAATGCAACCATCACTCAGAAAGAAGACAGCCTTACATCACTCTGTATGTGATTCATATTCTTGGACAGCTGGATGTTCATGGAGTCTGGAAGGAGGATGTACTTGTGAATCAGGTGCTTGTAGTTGGTGTTGGTGACTTTGGCTTGGGCATCCTTGGCGGCCGTGACACTGAGCATGTCAGCAGGGGTGTGGTAGCTGGTCTTGGTTTTCTCATAGTTTTTCTTGTACTCCCGATCAGATTGCATCTTGGCCACTTGCATGGAGTGGACTAATTTGGGATCATCCTCAAGACTGCGGAAACCAACCATCTTCCCCCTCTCCTTTTCATAATTGTGTTTGTATTTATACTGTGAAGAAAAATTTGAATATTTATTCAGAGCTATTCCCTTGACCAGAAATCATTCTAGTGTTAATATTCTGTATTTCATAAAAAGGGATACTTTTATAGAATTCTACAGTTCACAAAACACTTTTTTCACATTTATTTGTGTAAGTTGATCATCACAACTATACCTTGTGAGGTAGACAGCAAAGTTATTGTTACTGCCCCCATTTTAGAGAACAGTAAGCTGAGGCCAGAGGGGTGAGTGACTTCCTAAAGTCATTAAAGCTTAGAACATGGATCTTGTGATGATACACCACCCAGATTTTCACACATACACTGTTGTTAAAGAACATTTAGTAGGTAATAAGTGTACAGCAAATGAGAGAAAAAAAAGCAGAATGTTCTAAGCAGTTTAATGTTGCCCTGAAAAATCATCCAGCCAGTCTTTCACTGATGAGAAGAGGCTTAATTATGAGACACACAGTATAATTTTAGGGTAGCTTTATATTTGTGGAGCTTTCTTTCTTTTAAGACTCTCTACTCTGGTATAATGGGGAAGAAATTTTACTATTTATCACCAAGTTCCCTCTTTCAGGGGGAGATCCTGATGCATGGAAAACTCCTTATTCTGCCTATCTCTTGTGGGTTCGGGTGTACAACTTAGGGGTTAGGAGCTGGGAGAGCCAAATGACTCCAGCACAATAGAGGGAGAAGTTTGGAGTCCTCAGGACAATGTAGGAGTGGGATAGGGATGGGTAGGTAGGAAAAATGAAGAGCAGAGATGGAAGAGGAAAGAGAAAGTAGACCTGGGGGATGGCTAAGGAACGAGTGCTCTGAATGTTCTCCTCTCATTACCCCCAAATTATTAAATGTTCACTGTGAGTGGATTTCTTGTGGAAACAACCAAATGAAAGAATTGAGTTTCATAAAGGTGATGTGTTATGGCAATGGTGTGTTGGCACACCAGCTCTCTGGGGGAAAAAAGCCCTAATTTGTAGTGTTTGCCAATTTCTGTGGTGTAAGTACTCCCATTACGGTTGATACCAAGCTACCAATAGTTTAACAACTGGTTTGCAAAATTCATGATTATTTAATAATCAGCTATCATGAGCACAAAAGATCAGGACCCCCAGCACACCACTTCCTGGGACATCCTGTTGGGAAGACAGAGCCTAAGAGGCAGGAGGCAAGAACAACACAAGTCTTAAGAAAACTTAGTGAAGGGCTTTGGATTTCTACCGGCCATAGCCTTGGTGATGGAGTACAAAGGTGGTCATAATGTGGCTGGCATTCTGTTTTTTCAGAATACCAGAGAAAACACAAGAGCAAGGCTAAGAAGCATTTACAGAACAGAATGGGACTATTGTTAGCAGGCATGCTTTCTTTCTCATATTTTATTCACTCAGTGTTTCTAAAACTCAGCCCTTATTATTTTGGTAGATTAGAAACTCCCAGTCAGGTGACTGCTTTCCTTCAGACTTACATCGCTTGCAATATCTCTTGAGGCTTTGGCAGCTTTGATAGGAATGGCATCAGTTCTGAGATCATACCCTTTCTTTTTAGACTCTTCCAAAGAAAGTTTGTAGAGTTTCTGGAAAGAGAGGCAAAGGAAATAGTTTTCTTCTAAATAGGAAAGTCTGGGTTTATTTTAAAAGAGTAAAATGGCACTGCAGCATCTTTTTTTTTTTTTTAATCTTTCAGCAGAATGCTTCATTTGTGGTTCAAGGGCTAAATGCTCTCACAAATAACATAACTGTGTTTGAAAACAAAATCTATTACAAATTAAAACATCTTCAAAAAACCACCAGAAAAAGTAAGAGCTACTGGTCTCTATTAGGTTGTAAATATGCTTTTTAAAAATGTGAAAGCCCAGTAGATTCTTACTGATGCATTTTGTCAAATAAGAGTCAAGAGTAGAATACAAAATAGCCATGTTTTTACATCAAAAGACTTCACTGTTTTGCAATTGACACTTTTATGTATATAATTGTGTGGATACTACAATCCAAAAAGAAGTCAACAATTCCAAATCCCTGTGTAATTCAAACAAACAAAAGAAAAAAACTGGTAGGGGGACTTCCCTGATGGTCCAGTGGTAAAGAATCCACCTTCCAATGCAGGGGACCCAGGTTCGATCCCTGGTCAGGGAACTAAGATCCCACATGCCGCCGGGCAACTAAGCCCGCACGCCACAACTACTGAGCCCGTGCACCTCAACTAGAGAGCCTGCGAGCGGCAAAACTACAGAGCCCACGTGCTCTGGAACCCATGTGCCACAGCTACAGAGCCCACCTGCCCTGGAGCCTGCATGCCACAACTAGAGAAGAGAAAACTGCATGCCACAACCAGAGAGAAGCCCGTGTGTTTCAACGAAAATCCTGCACGCCTCAATGAAGATCCCGCGTGCTGCAACTAAGACACGATGCAGCATTTATTATAAATAAATAAATAATAAATAAATCTTTATTAAAAAACACTGGTAGGATTTGAGGTTTCCTGACAACTGGTTAGGATGAGAAAGGAAGTGAAATAAAACACCTATGCAGTTTCTAACAGTAAGTGTTGCACATTCCTTACGGGGCTTGACCTAAATTCTTCAAAATGTTATTCTTCCCTTTCCATTTAACTTTTCCCAAGACTGCCTCTTTAGAATCATTTCAAAAGCTTGGTAGAGGGACTCTTTAAGAAAGTCCTGGGATTCACTCTTTCTTTATCTCTTATCCTGGGCTCTAAACCATTCTCTTTACTTCTCTTAGTTTGATAAGAAGTACCTACTCCTAGAACAAAATCCAACTGCCCTTCGAATTCCTAACTGCTGTTCCATCAACAGGCCTACTCCTACTCTTAGCAAAGCAAGATTAGAAAGAGAAAGATTCTCATTTGTGGGTTCCCACTCATTGTCAAAACAGTCATTCTCAAAATCGAGCCATTAATTAGTTAATTTGTTTTTATTGGTTCAAATAGGTAGGAAAGAAAGATGACAACTGGAGGAATTATACTCACATCACTCATATTAATTGCATGTGCCTTTGCCAGAGTAATCTGGGGGATATCAGACATGATGTGGACTTTGGTCTTGTCAGCCTCCCATGCTTGTTTGTAGAGGTGCTGGAAAGAAAAAAAGAAAAGAAAAATGGAAGGAAGGAAGGAAGGAAGGAAGGAAAAAAGAAAGAAAGAAAAGAGAAGAAAAAACCAGTGGAAGTTAGTATTTAAAAGTTTTAAAGGAAGTCACTTAGTACATATATATTATTGTACACAAATGTCAATATTTTATGTATTTTTATTAGCTGGCTCTTATTTTTTAAAAATTTAAAGGAAAAAGGTGCTCATTCAAACAAGACAGTGGAGAGGATGTAAGATGGAAAGTAAAATGTCCTGCCTTCCTATTTTACAGCCTGGATATAGCATCTCCATCCTAAAATTTTCTATGCATATTAAAGTCCACATATACTCCTTTTTTTTTAATATAAATGAGGTTATATAAAACATGTTTTACATCTTGCTTTTTTACTTAATATTATAGGTTAGACATCTTTCAGCCCTCTTAATAATTTACTTCATTCATTTAAAGAGCTGTGCAGTATTCCATGAAGAGGTGTAACCCAATTGATTTAACCAGTTCTCCATTGATAGACATTTAATTTGTTGTTTCTAGTTTTTTCTACTATAAGCAATGATGCCATGATCTTTGTGGTGGGCCTGGAGATGTACAACCCAGATACTCACTCAAGGAAGGACTGGTTGCACAAACTATTGGCAGACAGCCTCCAAACTGGCACTTGCTTCAAGGTTTTGTTGCCTCACTCAAGAGCACACTCTTCCCTGGTGGCCATCCAGTTACTCATCAGAGTGGTGGTACAAAGGCCTGGCCGTTCCACCCAGTTCAGGACACTTCCGGCAGGCCGTATATACTCGAGAGCCCTCTGGGGCACTGGCATAGGCTTTGTAGGGCTGGCATCACAGTTGGACCCCTCTTGCCCCCCCCCTTTTTTTTTACATCTTTATTGGAGTATAATTGCTTTACAATGGTGTGTTAGTTTCTACTTTATAACAAAGTGAATCAGTTATACATATACATATGTTCCCATATCTCTTCCCTCTTGCATCTCCCTCCCCCCCACCCTCCGTATCCCACCCCTCTAGGTGGTCACAAAGCACCGAGCTGATCTCCGTTTTATGTGGCTGCTTCCCACTAGCTATCTATTTTACATTTGGTAGTGTATATATGTCCATGCCACTCTCTCACTTTGTCCCAGCTTACCTTTCCCCCTCCCCATATCCTCAAGTCCCCTCACTGGTACTGATCCCTGAAAAATGCCCTGTACCCCAAATTCCATCTCAGCATCTCTTTTTGGGGACCCTAACCTGCAAAAAATATTACCATGTGTATGTATGTGCGTACATCTTTGCACATACATGAGGATTTCTGAAGGGTATTGGGCAACTGAAGTTTCAATTTTAACAAATATTAACAAAAACTGTTGATTAGAAGTTTACATTAACTCCCTTTCCAATACTGTATATCACACAACTTTTTAAATCTTTGCAAATCTTATAGGTGAAAAATGCTATCTCTTTGTTTTAGCCAGGTTTGATTAAAAAACAAACCCAAAACTTCTGCTACAGTCTTTTTCTAGATCAGGGGTCAGTAAACGTAAAGAGCCAGATAGTAAATAATGTTAGGCTTTGTGGGCCACAGAATCTCTGTTATGAACTACTCAGCTCTGCTGTTGCAGTGCAAAAGCGGCCACAGATGATATGCAGATGAATAGCTGTGGCTGTGTTACTATAAAATTTTATTTACAAAAACTAATTTTCTGACTTCTGATCAAGACCAGCACGATCCAACAGAACTATGCAATGTTGAAAATGTTCTGTGTCATCTGTGTCATCAACACGACAGTCCCTAGCCACACGGGGCTATCAGTCACTTGAAATGTAGCTAATGTGAATGAAGAACAAATTATTAATATTAATTTTAATTAAGTGAGATTTGTCATCACATGTGGCTAGTGATTATAGTATTGGAAGCACAATTCTAATGGAAAGAGCAATAGTTAGTCATTAGAGTACTAGTTCTAGTCCAGACCATGTCATTGACCTGCTGTGTGTCTTTAAGGGAGGTGCCTTGCCTCTCTGGGCCACCCTTTCCTCAACTCTTCAAGGAAGGGGTTCAACCTGATGACCACCAAGATATCTCTCAATGTTAGCATTTGCTATTTCTGTGATTCTCATCTTGGCATGATTATTTTAAAATGGTAATCTTTAACACTGAAAAAATGAAAGGCTTAATTTAATATTTAAAAAGTTAATATATGTTTGTGGTAGTTTAAATTCTAAGTCTTAAAAGGGGCACTGAGGCTTTTGCCTTGTGTCAACAAGTCCCTTTCAAAGAGGTTGGTCTTCTTGACAAAATTCTTTCTCAGAAGACTCCAGAGGATTTACTCAGAGACTTAGCATAATACAGCTCTATCTTTCTACGTCATTTTCTGCAACCGTTTCATGTTCAGGTCCAAATTATTTTTCCCCTTTTTGGTTAATCAATGGCATTTCTAATTATGATGCACAAAATATAACCAATTGCTGTTGCAATTATTTTATTATTTGCAACTTAAAAACAGATGTCCAAGGGTGATGTACTTGTTGGTCCTGAAATCAAATTATGGCTAATTATGTCAAACTACAGTAAGGCTTTTCTAAAGGCTGGAGTCATTAATGACTACTGGTGGAGAGCTATCGCTCTCAGCATTGCTCAGAGAAGGTCCTGGCTCAGAATGCTGCTACAGCCATGTAGTCTAGGAGTTTTCTTTTATTCCATCAAAAGAGCAAGGAAGCAGGGGTGGGCTGCAACACCCAGCTGTTGTCAGCCCTACAGTCTACTGATTCAGCATAATGAGCTTCTACTAACTTCGCCTTAGACAAATGGGACTCATTTTCAAGATCTGCATTGAAAGAAAAGAGTCCATACTTAATTTGTTATGTCTATTAGGTAGGGTGGTTCATTGAGCATTTGGAGAGGGCACTTATTAGGACTAATTTCTATCTTTTTTGTTTGTTTTTTTAACTACAAGACCCTTTTTCAAGGTAGAGGAAACATTAATTATGATGCTGTAAAACTGTTATCAAAACCTGTAGATTAAATGTAGGATATGCCTGGCTTATTCCTGATGCTTATGAAACACTACATTATTGAAAGACTTACTTCGTTCATAATTTTTGCATTATTCTTGGCCAAAACCATGTTCACTGAGTCCATCAAGGTGGAATACTTCAAAGTGTCTGGGTGTTGGCGGTACTTCTTTTCACTGATAATCTCCATGGCTTTCTTGTTTTTCTCAGCCTCTACGGAGCCCAGAGGGAGCCATCCAATGCCCTTCACGAAGTCAGCATAGTCAGCTTTGTACTGATTCTGCAAAAGAGGAAAAGTTCGAGGATGAGAAGAAACAAAATCTTCCAAGAACCATGAGCGAGTATTTAATATTCCATAAGTTCCACTTCAGTTTTCAACCAATAGTATATTCAACTTTAATTACTTTTAACCCTAAATTTTATTTTTTTTACATTTCCTTACATGAGGAATTTAAAACAAGCAGCAATATCTTTGTGATTTATTTGCTTCTCTCAATGTCTTCATAAAGAAAAAGTGCTAAGAAATACCAAATAGATCAATCTACCATGTGACTACTATCTCAAGAAAGGTGACCATGCTGGACTAACTTTCTTACAAAAATCCCCAAGTCCCCTTGGTTAATAGGAGACTTAGAGGACTCCATTTCTCTCTTTTGCTATAAGCCTTTGAGCAGCCACCATGGTTACAACTCCTTCGGGTATTCCAGAAACCTCACTGATACTTTGTGCAAATTTCGATTTTTTCCCCTCAAATCAGACATTTCCCTCTATAACTGTACCACGGTTGCTTTCATTTGGGTACTTATGTACCTCCCCAGCTATAGCTCATCTCTTATATTTCCAAAGAGAAACATAGGCTCATCATGGCCTGCATTTGGTTCATAATTTATATTCACTTTCCCTAGCCACCAAAGGGCCTCTATAGCTCAATTCTTGGCTTTACACTCTCTGTGCATTCCTCACATTTATTCTAATAGCTTTTCAGCCATCACCTCCTTATTATTTCATCAGTAAGTAAGATAGGCAATTATAAAGCTGGAAATGAAAGCTGGTTGGGAGTGAGGGACAGTAGCTCTCAAGTTACCTGACTTTCTGTTTTACCTCTTACTCCTTAATCAGGAACTTCTTATACTTCTGACTCTCTGCTAGATATATTTCCTTCAACACATTCTTTCTGAAACCAAATTTCATGTGTTACTGCTGATCTAGCATACAATAATGCTCACAACAATAATAGATAGGGTTCATCCCTTTTGTGTTAAAAAAAATAAATTCAATCTAAGGTAAAAAAATGAAACACCTCATTGGGAAATTACATATGAATTTCTTTCAGGATTTTCAAAATGTCATTACTTATGGTCTTTCATGATTTGCTTATTATCCAAAGTAAATGTTCTGCAAATGTTGTGGCTGTCACGTACATCACTTTGAATCTGCATCATGTTTTTGGCCAATACAAAGCTCATGGCATCAGGAAGTATGTTGTAGGTATGGATCACGTTCCTGTAGTCAGTGTTGGTGGCCACTTCCTGAGACTTCTTGGCTGCCACCATGCTGAGCATGTCCGCCGGGGTGTGGAAGGATGTCTTGGATTTCTCGTACGCCTTCTTGTACTCCCGGTCTGACTGCATCTTGGCCACTTGCATGAAGTGCACCAACTTGGGGTCGTCCTCTAGGCTCCGGAAGCCAATTTGTTTCCCTTTGGCTTGTTCATAGGCTTGCCTGTACTTGTACTGTGGATGGAAAAGAAACATGGTGATGAAGATAGTGAAAGAAAGAGAACAAAATATAATTCACTACGTGCCATTAGCTTTGTCATAGGTGTAGGGTTTTAGAGCTACTCTAAACTTACAAAAGAAGGAGTTGTTGGTGGGGTGGGGGGACTGGGAGCAAAATTTATTTTATTTTATTTTATTTTTTGCGGTATGCGGGCCTCTCACTGTTGTGGCCTCTCCCGTTGTGGAGCACAGGCTCCGGACGCGCAGGCTCAGCGGCCATGGCTCACGGGCCCAGCCACTCCGTGGCATGTGGGATCCTCCCAGACAGGGGCACGAACCCGTGTCCCCTGCATCAGCAGGCGGACCCTCAACCACTGTGCCACCAGGGAAGCCCTAGGAGCAAAATATTTTTACTTCTAATTTCTTGACAGACTTGAGTCCATGAGGGAAAAAATATCATCTCAGAGTTAATCAAAGTGATGTGTAAATAAGTTGTTTTAGGGTTTTTTAGAAAGCAGCTTTTCCCACTCTGCTGTGTAACCAGCAGAAAAGGCTGCAGGCACCACTTTTCATGGTGCACCTCTACATTCAGGAAAGATCTTGGTAATGGATCTTCTGGGTAAAGTGCACAGATCACATCCCTATGTTTGCTAGGAATTGCCCATAAACAACTTAAGCACTCTAAAAGTAACTTATTTTAATAAGACCCTGTCACTTTTTACATTGAATGATGAACAAATAATTAGAGCATCCTTGGACTGGGTGAAGGGAGGTGTCTTGTGTGTTACATGGGACAGTGGTCCCACCAACACTGGACAGAGCTGATTACAGCTCCTGCATACACATGAGCTTGGCTTATTTGCTCTTTTTCTCGTTTAGACTAAATAAGCATCAGTGGAAGCACTTACATCACTGGCAATGTCTCTGGAGGCTCTTGCAGCCTTTATTGGGATGGCATCAGGCCTCAGGTCATATCCTTTCTTCTTTTCTTCTTCCCAGCCAGCTTTGTACAGTTTCTAAATGATGAAGCAGAAAAACACCAGCATCTTGTTAGTCGTGTTAGAATGGGGACCCTAATTTTAAAGTGGTTGTCATGTGGAAGACAGATATTCCACAACTATTAGTTCCCTTCAAACTCTTCCCTCCCCCTGCCACCCCCCGCTCCTTGCATCTTTGTTGTTGTTGTTAATCTACTCACATCACTCATGGTGATTTGGTTGACTCTGGAGAGTAAAATGCCTGGAGTATCAGGCATGACATGAACGGTGGTCTTGTCTTTGTTCCATTTTTCAGTGTAGAGCCTCTACAACAAGAAAGGCAGGCACATGACTGTACAGCAGGACAAATCTGCAATGTGCTGTCAAGAGGAAGAGACTCACATCTCCATGGTAGAAGAGGTTAAATCTGATATTGGAAAATGAATGAAATAGCAAGAAGATGGGCTGATGAGACTGGACACATGATTTTAAAAATCATCAAACAAGGGATGTACTCTTCCACCTCTTCCACTGAAACAACAAAGGCTATCGTGCTCCAACCACACATTACATAGAGTTTTGTGGTTCTAGCACACAGTCAGCATGAGGTTGATAGGCAGCCTGGGGTTGGTATAAGTGGGAGCTCTCTAGACACGATGACGGTTATAGACTGCCCCCTTCTACCACCACCGCCATGACCACGACCATCAGAAAGATGAAAACGCTGATGAAGGTCAAAGTGGCACTGCTTGGTTCAATGGTCTGAGCACTGCAGGGGTTCTGAGGCTGAGGCCAGCAGGTGAGTTCTTACCTTGTTCATAACCAGTTTGTTACTTTTGTTTAGTGCTTGTTCCACTGTGTCCATGGCATATGTGAACGTTAGCTTCTCAGGGTGCTGGCGGTACTTCTTCTCGCTAAGAATGTCTCCTGCTTTCTTTGCCTTCTTCACCTCCAGTGAATCTATGGGCACCCAGCCGATCCCTTTCATCCAATTGGTGAAGTCAGATTTGTACAGGTTCTTCACAACGAAAAAGGAAATTCTCATTTCAGAAAGAGTCAGGGCTTGGGTTTCTTTGACCAGATGATTTGCTCATTTTCAAAAAGAGGAAAAAAACAAAAAAGGGTGGAGGGACTGGGAGAATAACCTGCTTTTTATTCCCTACCATCCTTCAGAAAAAAATTAATTATAAAGTGATTGTATTCACAGTGGTTTTGAACAGAAAATCCTGACCCAATAATTCCTTTAAAAATTTAACTTTCTTGGGGGGAACGTTAACAGAATTTTACACTGGATGGGATACTATATAGTACCCATTTGAACCTGTTAGTCTTTCACAGAATACAACACATATTGGGTCTAATTTCCAAAGTTTAAGTATATATATACATAATAACTAAAGAAAACTATATATATAGTTCAAATGAGTGAAATTCTAAAACTCCAAGTTCTGGAGAGGATTCCTAATTACAGTGAGTCCAACCAGGTTTAGGATGGAGTAAATGGAATTGCCGATTTCTAGTTCTTCTTAGCCGTCAGCTAGAAATGGATAACTAATTTTATGCTGACAATCTGATGGCTGCTACATACATCACTTTGAATCTTCATCGCGTTCCTGGAATGCTCCACGTTCAAGGCATCAGGCAGCAGGGTGTACTGGTGGAAGGGTTGTCTGTAGTTGGCGTTGGTGGCTACCTCCTGAGATTTCTTGGCTGCTGTCACACTGAACATATCCAAGGGAGTGTGATACTTGGTCTTGCTGGCTTCATAGCCCTTTTTGTACTCACGATCGGACTGTATTTTGGCTACATTCATGTAGTGAACCAGTTTAGGATCATCCTGAAGACTGAGAAATCCAATTTGTTTGCCTTTGGCTTTCTCGTAGGCCTCCTTATATTTGAACTACATGAAAAAGAAGGGCAGACAGAAGTTTGATAGGGTAGATTGTATGAAATATTAAAGTGTTAAATTGAATTTATACCACAAATTAAGCAATAGCCAAATTCAGTCTGAATCTAGGTAACACCTAAGTTTTTTAGTATTTTTAAGTAAACAACTAGCAAAATATTTCCAATGGATGGTCTTGAGATCTGCTCTGGGGATAATTAAGAATGGAATAAATTGTAGTTTATATCTAGATAATTCATAAGTGGATTCTTTGAATACGATCAAAGGTTCCTGAAAAGTTTATTAAGGATTTTTGGTGTATATAGTTTTTATTATCTGTTTCTATGATTAATTTGCATCACCTTATAAAGTATTTGCATAATCCTGAGTAAATTGCAGCAAAGACATTATAAAAATTAGTATATTGGACTCCAAATGAATGAGTTTCTACTCTATCAAGGTATATCAATTCCTATAGAAAATAAAACTTATAAAAAGTAATTAATTAATTAAGTAAATAAGTAAGTAGGTAACTGAAATGCTGTCATTTAATACATAATTCTTCCTGGTTTTCCATATTTCACCAGATTTTTTTCTTTATGGAAATTATATTATAAAAAAATTGTATTCTTTTAAAATACTGGGAGAATTTTTTGATTTAGTAATATTTTAGTATATCAAGGCTTTTTTCTTAACAAAATCCAAATAAAAAGCAGTTTTCGGGCTTCCCTGGTGGCGCAGTGGTTGGGAGTCCGCCTGCCGATGCAGGGGACATGGGTTCGTGCCCTGGTCCGGGAAGATCCCACATGCCGCAGAGCGGCTGGGCCCGTGAGCCATGGCCATTGGGCCTGCGCGTCCGGAGCCTGTGCTCCACAACGGGAGAGGCCACAACAGTGAGAGGCCCGCATACCGCAAAAAAAAAAAAAAAAAAAAAGCAGTTTTCAAGTTCATAATAATAATATTAATGAGAATTCCATGTATTTGACAGTTAAAAATATTATCTTCTTTGTAACAACTTACTGAGTTTTTAAATATTTTTAAGATAAAAAAATCCTTGGTACCTAAGATATTAGGAATTATTTTTATACTACAATTTTTTATTTGCTTCCTAATATAGCTCATATAACCTCATACACCATGTAAATATTTTTTAAATATAAAGAGAGTTTACTACTTGCAAATTAGACTTACATCGCTAGCAATATTCCTTGAACTTTTTGCAGCAACAATTGGAATGGCATCTGGTCTCAAATCATAGCCCTTAGCAAGGGTTTTCTTCCAATCTGCTTTATACTTAGCCTTGAAAAAAGGAAAGATTATTTTATTATCTGACATAATTAAAAGAGGAAACAGGAAACCAAAATCTTTCTTATAAAATATGTCATAATATATCCCTTTCTATTAAAAGAATCCAGAGTTAGGGCTCTTAGTTCATCTTTTAGAAATTATTCTTTTAAAAAAAAAATCAGTAAACTATATACACAGTATGATATCAACTGCCGTAAAAAATGTATGTGTGTGCATTAAAAAAAGCAATGGAAAGGTATTGCTTTGAATGTAGGATAACAGAAGATTTTAATTTTTTCATAATTTTCTATATTTTCCAATTTTTCTATAATAAGCATGTAATGTTTTTATTTTTTTGTATTTTTTATAATGAAACATTTTAAACTTACAGAAAGATGTGGATAGTAAAATTAAAAGTTCATATGTAGTACCACCCAGCTTTAATTAATATTAATGTTTAAATATTACTTATAAAAGCAGGAAGAAATTTTAAATAAACCAAAAGCATAGAAATGAGTACTTTAAAAATGTTTATTTGGAGATAAAAGAGAGCCTAAAATGTTAGGAAGAATGACTAAATCATCTTTTAAGAAATGAACAACTTTATCCAGGTTGGATTATGTCTTTAAATTAGAATTTACCAACTTGCTTTAAAAGTAAAAGGAAATAATTCATAATAGTAAATTTAAACATCGCCACCAATTAGACAGAGATGCTAGTCACATACAAAGAAGAGTTTCTAAAGAAAATCACGGTAAACTTGTTTAGAAGTTTAGAAGTTTAACAAATAACTGAAACAAAAGTTATAGAAATAGCAATACTTATCCTTACTACAGACTGTGCATTCCTGTATTCTCCAATCCTCTCTGTCCTATTTTGTTTTACTTTTTAAAAAATGGAACACAACCTACTAGATTGATTTTATAACCCACTAATGAGTCATAGCTCACAGTTGGGAAAAGTCTGCATTAAGTGAAATGTATGGTAGGCTCTAGTCTCATATTCTATGATAAGGATCCAATCTGGAGACTGTTGGTTCGCAAACTGGTCCCCGTACATGGAGGGCAAGGAGAGACTGAAAAAACAGGCTGACCACTCCAGCTTGGTAGGCGGCAGATTTAATAAACAAGGGAACTTACATTCGAGGATTGTCTTGGGCAGCCAGCCACAAGACAAGGAGATCTTCACACCCGCCTGCCAGAACCTTACAAGTTTATTTAGGCCTCAAGTGGATTCAGTGCAAGTGGTCTCAACAACACATTGGTCTCTCAAGGCTGTGTCCTTGAAAATGGCTCCCACTGTGGGAACAGTGGGCAGAACTTACATTCCAAGGACAGGAGGGGGTGAGGAGCCTCCAACTGCCCAGGTCCAGCTCAAGGTTCACCTGGCAATCACGTCCTCTCAATGACCTCCTCCATCAAAGACTCAAAGGGTCCACACTCAGTTTGCTCCCCCTAAAATTCCAGTGCTAGAGTTATATAGAACTGGAAAGGAGAGGCCCATGTAAGCAATACTAGACGGGCACCAGGCCAAATACTCACATCACTCATGTTGAAGGCATTGACCTTGGCTTGAATAAACTGCGGTATATCAGGGTCCATAGTGTACTTGTGCTTCCGTTTCTCTCCCTCCACCTTGTAGTTCAACTAAAAACAAAGGAGGCAGAGTGCAAATCGTATTAGCTAACATAATGTAAGTTTCATCTAGCACACGTTCCTTTAAAAAGGAAGACTATCGTTTGTGTTTTTCCATTTATAAGGCAATTAGCTACATTATCACACAGAGGGAGTGTTGGCAGACATATTCACTGCTCATTCCACCCATATTTATTGGACAGCAGTCTGATCAATAGGCAGCATGGTAGGTTCTGTGTTTAAAGTGGTTAAAAAGAAAAAGGCAGACCTGTCCTCTTGGAGCTTATAGTCCAATAGAGGAAACAGAGAATAGGACATAAACTGTAAGACAGAGCTAGAATTCGTGATGTGTTGTAAATAAAATAACTTTAGGAAAGAAATGAACAGGGTCAGGGTGGGGGTTCAGCAAAGGCTCTCTAAAAAGGTAACATTTACATCCAAACTTGAAGAAAAGGGAAGGGTCCAGGCAGAAGAAGAGCATTCAGGGTCCTGGGTCTAGAAGGGGCATGGCCAGCTTGAGGGACTGAAGGTCGCTGGGCTGGAATGTGCTGAGCGGGGTCCCAGGAGGATTAGACAGGAGGGGGGCGGGGGCACAGAGCTGAGGGCCTTTTCAACCAAGTTAACAGTTTAGATTTTACTTTGAGTTCAAGGAGAAGCTACTAAGGGGTTTTAAGTATAAGAAGGACATGATTTGATTTATGTCTTAAGACAGTCTTTTTGGTTTTTGTGTGACCCCAGGCAGGGAGTCCAGGTAATGGATTATTACAGTTGTCCACATGAGATATGGAGGCCAGAACTAGGGTTGGTGGCAACTGAAAGACAGAGAAGTGTTCCAACAGGATGGCTGAGAGATTTGGGAGGCTAACTCAGTAGATGCATTGGATGAGGGGGGTTCACATGGGAAGGTGTCAATGGTGACTGCCAGGTTTCAGGCTTGAGTAATTAGGTAGATGTTGATGGCATTTACTGGGATGAGGAAGACTTCATATAGTGAGTTTAGGGTTTTCCTAGCTAACTGGAAAAACACAGGGAGAAGTGACACCTCGGTCAGTACAAAAGAAATCAGAACAATCTACACCATTTAGTACCACTAGAATAGAATTAATCTTGAAACATCTGTAGTAATATGGGACTGGTGTGAGAAATAAAATCCAGAGAACCCTCAAATCTGAACCGAAGAATGCATTCCCCACCTTCGAATATCTGGGGTTAAAGACACAAAAAGTCCTCTCTTCTCTGTTTTATACTTACCACTCTCTTTCTGGGGGAGGTATCTTAGAACTCTGAAATTATCAAATGAGGTGAAGCACTGAGCATTGTAATTAGCCTCTAACTAAGAAAAAGGGTCCAGATAGACCTCGGCTCAGAAAAAAGACTCTGGATGACTCTGAAAGCAAACTGCTTAACTCTTCCCCAGAGGCGTCTCTCTCTCTCAGAATGTCGCCCTATTTATTTTGCAAGGGGATTAGGACATTAGCCTTCTCCTCATCTGGCTAGGTAGAACTCTTGCAACTCAGAGCAATAAATATCTTGGTTTGCCATTCAGACAAGGTCATAGATTATAATAGAAATAATTTTATTTCATATGTATAGTGTTGGGGTCTGCTTATAAATAACATAGACTCGCTACATTTGGAAAACAAAGCAAATTTGGAACATCGTCCTTCTCTCCTTCCTGTTCTTCTTAAGTCCTAAGTTGCTTCAAAAGTAAAACCTTTTGATATACCTCTGAAAGCAGATGATTTGCTAAAACAGATGCACACTCATGAATTGAATTAAGAAGAATTGTGGGGCTTCCCCGGTGGCGCAGTGGTTGAGAGTCCGCCTGCCGATGCAGGGGACACGGGTTTGTGTCCCGGTCCGGGAAGATCCCACATGCCACGGAGTGGCTGGGCCCATGAGCCATGGCCGCTGAGCCTGCGCATCCGGAGCCTATGCTCCGCAATGGGAGAGGCCACAACAGTGAGAGGCCCGCGTACCGCAAAAAAAAAAAAAAAAAAAAAAAAGAAGGATTGTGAAGTAACTGGTCATGGGGTTATTCATGGACAAAACTGTTTGAAGGAAAACCACTTACATCACTTAGCTGCTTTGTGTTGTGCTGAGCCAAAACCATGCCCATGGAATCAGGCACACTTGTGAACTTGATGGTATCTGGGTGCTGTCGGTACTTTCTCTCATTTAATGCATTGCCTGCTTTCTTGGCCTGCTCAACCTCCAGAGAACCAAAAGGAATCCATCCAACGCCCTTGAAGAAGTTGTTGTACTCATCTTTATATACATGCTGTAAAAGAGTAATCTCAGATAAGGAGATATCCTAGTGCATACTCAAGAGCTGTTTCTGGAATCTGTAATTCTATCCAGGGGGGAATGAAGAGCAACCTGTCAGCATGCTTCTGTTTATACTGGAGCTTTTGGCTATCTCTGCCACAGAGCTCCTTACCCAGAATTTGGTCATAAGAAAAAGCAGTTCTGTTGTTAGACTGCATTAACATTCCAGGAGAGAATGTAGGCCACATATTTCCATGGGTACTGCTAAAAAAAAAAAAGTGTCTCTTTTGACAATAAATTGGGCTTTCCTTTTGATTTCACTGAAATCTCCACAACTTTTGAATTTCACCCACACCGTCCACCTGGGCTCCTCCATCTCAGTTGGAGAGAGACATTCTCACTGAGCAACAATAAAGGAACACAATTTTTTCCCTTTACCAAGGATGATTCTTACAAAAACCTGGCTCCTGCAGCAGGAAATGCTCTGAATATTAAACACCCTCCCCCATGCAGCTCTCCATGAGTCATGCTGCAATCACAAAGCCCTCCTGGTTCATTTTAGATGACTCGTTACATAGATTTACATGCATGAGAGTGTGACCTTGAGTTCAAAAACAAAAGAAGAAAAAAGAAAAAGAACATTCTTGATTTCAGAAAGAATAGAGAATGCTCCTATTTTATATTATACATACTGCCGTTGAAGCAGGCCCACCAGGAGTAACCATTTCCTTTTGTTGAGAGCCAAGGTGGCTTATGTACTTAGTAGAACATGGCTTTATCTTTGATCCATAAGTTAATAAAGATAATATCAATGATTGCGATAGGAGCACAGAAAGCTAGTAAAACACAGCGTGTCTACCATGCCTTTGTTACTCTTTCAATGATGACTGTATATTTTAAAGTGCATTTTTCAAATACCTTATTGTATTGTGAAGTCTACTAAAATAGGAAGAAATGATCACCTGTTCAGTACCAGCATCTCTAGGTCTATAATATTATACATACTCACATCACTCTGAATTTGATTCACATTCCTGGTATGCTCAAGACTCAGGGCATCAGGTAGGTATGTGTAGTGATGTATCGGCTGCTTGTAGTTGATATTGGTGGCAACATCCTGGGCCATCTTTGCAGCTGTAATGCTAACCATGTCCCCAGGGGTATGGTAGCTGGTTTTGGTGTTTTCATAGTTCTTCTTGTATTCACGATCAGACTGTAACTTTGCCACATTCGTATAGTGGACGAGCTTAGGATCATCCTGGAGGCTTCTAAAACCCACATGCTTTCCCTTTGCCTTCTCGTAAGCTTCCTTGTATTTATACTGTGGAGGCAGAATTTGGTTAGCAAAGTCCTAAGCACTGGGAACATTAGGTGGAGCGATTATATTCACACACAAAGGCATTCAGAATATTGTGACTTTCTGGAAGACTGTACAAGAAATACAGTCCACACCCCACGCCCCCCAACCCCAGGAAGCTTAGACTGAAAGCATTTATTTCCAACATTGCTGGGTTATAAATGGGTATCATGGTAAATTCAGGAGCAGTTTCTTTTCTTTGCTACGAATGCTATAGATGATTTGCATGTGGAACTTTATATAGAGCCAACTTTATTAAGTTTTCACACTTAATATAAACATAACATATTCCAAAACATAAGACTACATTCCAAATATATCTCTTGGCTTTCCAGGGATGTGAATTTTCCTAATCCAACATGTTAGTTCACATCACAGAATACTAGAAATACTTCTGTTTTCGATTCTGATTGGTCCAGGATATGTACACAACAGGTGCAGAAGAAACTCTAAAGAACTATACATGCAAGATGTTTATACTCAGATCTCTTTGGGGTGGGGGATGGAAAATATTACTATGTTTGTTGTCTCAGGTGACCTAATATGGTTAAAAAAAAAAAAAAAAAACCTCTTCTCTGGCAGGTAGCTAGGCTTTCACCCAACCCCATTTCTCAGCAGCTACTCTCCAAGCTCACTGCTGAAGCAGCTGCAGATGAATTAAGGAACTATATAATAAGGGCAGGAACCACCGAGACCTTTCCTCATCAGTAAAAGCCTGACTGCAAAAGCTCTGCGGTCCAAGGTCTCTCACCGCTGAGATTGGCAATGGGGTGTAGACTGAGCTCTACAGTAGGTAACAAATCAAAACCTCAATTTTTATATAAGAGAATTCAAATCCACCCAAACTCTGAAGACACTCTGCTCCTGCCATTTAAGCACCAATTTATAAACAAGAGTTTAGCAGGCAAAAGAATTATCAAGTAATTTCTAGGCATGTTAGAAAAAGTTCTGTGTAAGGGCTAAAAATAAAAATGATAATGTCATATTTTAGACTGTCACTTTCTCCTTAAACTAGAAATGTATTTCAGAGTGATGTGCAAAGCTTTGAAGAACACATTTTCAGTACCATCCCTACATGGAAGGCTGTAGAATTCTTACACCCTATCTTCCACATGGTCTGTACATGTGGTTTCTTTCTTTTCTTGTCTCAGATGAAGAGTGTAGCCTCTGGAATAGTGTGTGACAGTGAAATCTATGGGGTGTGCGTGCTTTTGGAAAATTTTGTTTTTCAATGATGAGAAGAAGTATAAGTGTATACTTTTTCTATTACAGATGAAATAAATCAAAATTATATTCTAGAAAAGTGGGCTTTTTCCCATTGGGTTTATAAAATCTGTACATTTTATTTAACATTTTTTCAATCTTCTTAGTACAATTATAATGCAGGCAGTCATCTGAATTTAACGTGTTAGTGGCAGGTGGGGTATTCTCCCTGAAAATAAATGTGGGCTGTCAGGGAAATGTGTCAGGGAAGGTAATTTGGGCTATGAATCAGGAGAGAAAGCCACTGTCAGATTTATGACAGCTCTACCAAGTGGGGTCAACTGAAAAGAATCACAAAATATTGAAAAAGTGACAGGTTTTCAAAACAATATTTTGTGGAGAATTTAAATGTCATTAATTCAACATACTGTTTTCAATGTGGTATCATTTTAACAAGCACCCATTTGATTACTTTGTAAAAAAGACAATCACCCAGATTTCACCTAAAATTTTTACTCACATCACTGGCAATGTTTCTCGATGCTTTGGCTGCAGTGATGGGTATAGCGTCACCCAGCACATTGTTGCCCTTGGCTATTAAATCATGCCAGTCCTGTTTATAACAGACCTGCGATGGAAAAGGAAAAAGGATGTCAGCATGCTCTGGGGTAATCAGCTACACTGATTCCTCAACAGCTGGGATTGCTTTGTTCTTTTCCAGATAGAAGCTAGAAGAATCTCCTATAGCACACAGTTTTAAGAAGTCACATTAATGGTAAATCAACTACACTTCAATTTAAAAAACAGAAGTCACATTAGCAAAATGTCATACATAAAATTGTATAGCATAAAATTATTAGACTCTGTACTAATCATTCACCCAAGTCTGGTTTGGGCACATATTGAAGAGGGAAATTGAGAAACTGGAGTGGATCCAGAGGAGAATAATAAAGGTTCTGGAAACCACAGTATGTGAGAACCAACTGGAGAAAATGAAGTTCAATCTTATGAAAGGAAGGTCCAGGAAAGACCTGGTGGTTAGCTTTAGAAATTTTAGTGTTGTTGTTAAAAAAAAAAAAAAAAGGAGGGGGGATTTCATTTATCCTTATTTTTCTGGAGGATAAAAACTTCCTCCATGTGCAGAACTAGGAAAACTAGAGGAATATGTGTTGAGCTTGACACAAAGAAGAATGCTATACCCTTTAGAGTTGTCCTACACTTGAAAAGGCTGACTCAAGAGGTACAGAACCATCATCATGGGATATGCTCTAATGGGGGCTATGGAGAAAATTGACCTAAATTGTCAAAGCCCTGTCATACTCTAAAATTCTATTATTTTATCATCAGGTCTGGATTTCACACCCCATCAAAAACCCTACTTACATCACTTATATTGTAAGCATTACACTTGGCCTGGAGAAATTGAGGAACATCAGGACCCATTGTATATTTATGTTTCACATCTTCTCCTTTAGCCTTGTATAAGATCTGCAACACATAGTCACAAAAATAAAATGCATTATGGATGGTACAAAAAGGAAAATACATTAATTACACACTTAATGAAGTTATTCCTAGCATAATCCCCCACAATTTCTATTACTTAAAATTATCAAAGCCATCTTCCTATTTTAAGAAACTCAAGAAACTCATTAAGGAAGACCCAAAAACTCTGTATTAAAATATAGAGAAAAAAATCCTAAGAAAATAGAAATCTTTGCTTGCCAGATATGAATAAAAAATGAGTTCAAATGTGGCCCTAAAATGGATAAGAGAATTCACTAAAGCCAGAAAAGGTCATTTTTTGCTAGTGGAGTTAACAGTTCTTAAAGTCTTGGTTTTTATTTTTTTATTTTTGGTTTTTTATTCTTAGAGAGAAAGACGTAGTTAGAATGAGTCTTTCAATTCCCCTAAAAACTTTCCAATTATAATTGTATCAGTAAAAGCACATAATAATTTCCTCATAATATAAAGGTGCTTATATGTAAATCCAGCCTACGCAAGAGGTTTACCACTTCATATTTACCCTATTTTGCCATTTTAAAGATGTCTGAAAGACACCAAAGTGCATGGGGTAGAAATCATACTGTATCCTCCTCTTGGTAATGAAAAAGAAAGAAATTGCTCAGTTTCTAAAACTAAAACAGAATTGGAATCCCAAGTAGATTTTTAATCTCTTGATTGTCATTTATCATATATACCTCCATTTCCCAGGCATGTCTGTGTGGAATACCATATGTAAACTGGTGTGCATGTATCACAAGTAAAATCTGAAATGGCTGATATCTAAATGAATCTCCAAATACTAAATAATTTCTTTTAGGAATCCAAGAGCTATCTTCACTTCCTCACTGCCTTTAGAAACCACATCTAAGCATTCAGAGAATCTCATTAATTTTACCTTCTAAACATCTCCTTTCCCACTGCTATTGCCTGAGTTCGGTCCAAATAAGGTTTCTGTTGAATTTCTGTAGCAGCTTTCTAATTCATCTCCTTGCCTTCAATCTCTCCCCTTTCCAATATCTTCTCTGCATTTTTTGCCAATTATCTTTTAAAACACAGACCTGATAATGCAACTCCATGGATTAAAAATCTTCAGTACTTCCTGTTACCTACCCCATAATGTCCAGAGTATAAATTAACATTCAAGACCCTCAATAATCAGGTCTTGAAGGATTACAATCCTAAATCCTTCATCCTTCACTGTCCTTCCATTCATTACTTCTTGACTGTCATTATGTTTTTCCTTTTGCCAGTAATGCAGGCTTCCCTTATTTGCCAGGGAAGCTCTGGCAGGCAGTTACCCTCTCCTCTTATACTTACTTAGCACATGCCTCTCCTGTAGCATTTGTCTCTCCATATGATGATGCTGTTTCTATCCATGCCTTTGTCTTATACTCTTGTCCTGTATCCCATTCATCCTTGTCTGTTTTATCTTTATACCATCAGCACATAATATAATGCCTGGCACATGGAAGGTGTTCAAAAACATTCATTCAATGAATTAATGAATGAATGTTTTTGATGTCCCTTTAGCTCTTTCATACACCAAATTTTCCTTGAGAGCTGTCTTTAGCCAGAGCGTATACATTGCTCATGGACAGGCAGGCAAACAATATACTAATCTCCTCCAAGACATAAGTAAAGAAAAGTATCTATAATAATTGTGTATGATGAATTCTGAGGAGAGAAATCATCTACTCATGTGTATTATTTCCCTGTACTAATATTTTATATATGAAAAGCAAATATGAGCAACTTAATATAGAATTGAATATAATGCATTTGCCACAATAAGGTGTATGGGATTTAAGCTTAAGTTTTGTTTGTGGGTGTGTCGTTCTAGGGTAGAACTTTTTGCACTTTCTCAAATACTTTATCCAATAACACAGTATTTATAGGCAGTTAAAAAGGAAGACATTTTTAAAAGGAAGGTAAAAAGCAAGATATAAAAAAAAAGAAAGAAAATGTTAGTGCCCAAACTAAAAATAAGTGTAATTATTATTTTTAAATGAAATAAAATAATAATTTTAAAAGGAAAAGATATTAGGCTCAGAGAATAAAAATGATGAGCTCATCTTTTGAAGCCTCCCTCCATCCTTTTGCACCCTCTGTTTTGTTGTACTCACATCACTGACTTGCTGTGTGTTCTGTTTTGCCTGGACCATAACTGGGGAGTCCACGATGCTGGTAAATTTGAGGGTGTCTGGATGTTGCCTGTACTTCCTTTCATTCAGGGCATTACCTGCCTTTTTAACTTTTTCTACCTCCAGACTGCCAATAGGTATCCAGCCTATGCCTTTCATGCAGGTGTTGTAGTCTTCCTTATAGACATTCTACACCAAAGAGAGAAGAGAGAAGTGAGTGCCCCAGGCAGTGGGTTCTCTCATGCAGGCTCCCTCCTTAGAGGGGGACTGTCTTGTGGAGTAAATGTCACTTACATCGCTCTGTATGTGCATCATGTTTTTCGACAATTCCAGGTCCATGGCATCAGGCAGGTAGGTGTAGTGATGAAGCAAATGCTTATAGTTGACATTGCTGGCAACATCCTGAGCTTTCTTAGCTGCCACAACATTGAACATATCATGGGGTGTGTTGTATTTGGTCTTTGTCTTCTCATAGTCTTTTTTATACTCCCGGTCCGATTGCATCTTGGCCACATTCACATAATGAACCAGTTTAGGATCATCTTGGAGACTTTGGAAGCCAACCATTTTCCCTTTGGCTTTTTCATAATCTTTTTTGTAGTGAACCTGTTGGAAACAAAGGTGGGCATATTTTTTAATGCAGTTATGAAGGTTTTACTGAACAATGAGACCATGATTTGAGCAACTGAGCTTCCGAGAAATTATTTCAAAATGAAACAATTTGATATTTGCTTGTATATATTTGAAATGTAGCCTGTTAAAATTAAAATGTTATTTAGAGCCCATTTGGTTGTCTGTGGTTGCTTCTGCCACCCAAGGGAGGTTGGGGTGGGGACGTTACTGTAATTTATATCAGTGACAAAGTAAAATAAGTTCTGTTCCACTTAGTGATAAAGACAAATGAAAAGATAAATATTTCACAAACTCTACCAATTATACTGTGCTTCTAAAGCCAAAGAGCTGGCTATTTTATTAGTAGAATTATACTAGTAGTAGTAATAGTACAATTTTAATGAGTCTTTGGATATTCAAAGGGAGACCCAGAATCAGAAGTGTGTAACACTAACTGGTTCCGAATAATAAAGTGGGGAGAATTAAGCATCCTTGAGGAGACTTGGGAAGAAACCCAGGAAACGGAGAAGCAGAGATGTGAGGGAAGGTTTTTGTGTATGCTGGGGTGGGGTGGCTGGAGGAGATCACCCACAGAGAAAGGGGATCAGTGAGAAATTCTGGAGCAGGGCTTTTAGGACATGGACATTCATTATTCAGTCTTAATGTATTTACATTGCTGCAGTGACAACTCCATTTCAAACAATCATTAAAGTTGTACTTGGGATATGGAGGGAAACCAAAAAGAAAGGGCTGAGTTCCATCTCTGGATCATGCAGAGCAGAAAAAGAATAAATCTAGGGGAGGAGAGCCCAGGTGAGCCAGAGCAAAACCATCATGTGCAAACCAGGAGCCAGAGGTGATCAGAAAAGCAAAAACCTCAGAGAATGCAGCAATCATGGGGAGGGAATCCCACTTCCTGCAGGACAGCAGGAGGGGGCAGGAGTCCATTTTATTTAAATCTCAAAGAGCAAAGTGACTTCAGTTCACATCTGAGTTGAAGTAAGATAGGAAAAGAAACAAAAGTCTTAACTTTAATGCAACCTAATGACTGACTCTTAGGGGCTCTGACACTTGAAGCCCATTCATCAGTCTGTAGAAGCAATGAAGTGAAAAGAGAGGTAAGGCAAAGAGGGAATTCATAGAAATTAAGCAAGTTTTGAGATAAAGGTTTACCATCAGGAGGTTATTATGATGTAAATAGCAGGTAACTTCTTTATTTCTATAAGAGAAATAATGTGAATTTGTGCAGAAATATAGATGAGAATTTTAAATTAGGGGGCTTGATTAGAACAGATTTGTTAAGGTTATACAAATCCTTACCCCCAAGAAAATTCAGATCTGTTTAGGGAACTTTCTTCTCTAAATAGTTTCAGCCTGGCTTGCTTCCAGTCAGGGACAGCAGATGCGGAGACTTGGATAAGAAGCCCACCTGCCCCCATTTTCTGATTACACACAGGTGACCACCAGCTGGACTTACGTCACTTGCCGCCTGCCTGGCAACTTTGGCAGCCTTGATGGGGATCGCATCGTTTCTCAGGTCGTATCCCTTCTTGCTCAGATCTTTCAAGTCTGCTTTGTACATATTCTGAAAGAAAAATGTCATTTGAAGATAACTCAGACCACATGTAGAAAAGGCTTAACCCTCAGTGAGCGGCTGAGCCCACATGCACACCTCACTGATATTGTAGGCGTTGACTTTAGCCTGAATGAACTGGGGCACGTCCGCCGGCAGACTGTACTTGTGAATAATTTCCTCCCCTTTGACTTTGTAGGCAATCTGGAAGAGAAAAAAATGCATAAACAAACAAATAAAGTAGGGGAAAGTGTTTAACGGCACAGGAGAATAATTTTGGAGCAGATCACATTGCGCAGAGGAGTTTTTTTAATGAAAGACAGTCTCTGTGCCTTCCCCACATTCCCCGGAAAATATCTGTAGGCATTTAAGATCTCCTATGCAATTGCACAGGGTCTGATTTTAGTGCCTGTTAGCCTTGGCAAAAGTCCCTTGGTATGTGCTAAGAACCTCCAGACTAAGGTAGGGGGACCTACCTAAGAGCCCAGGAAAGTGACCCAAAGACAAAGTTAACCTGCAGACACTTTCCTGAGCATAGGAAAAGTTAATAGGGTGGGATTTACCAACTATCTATATTATATTTTGTGGGCAGTGGGTGACTAAAGGGACTTAGGGGTAGTTTTTACTAAGCATGATTTTTGTCTTACCTCTGACTTTAAATATAACCGTTTCATATGATGTAGTGTCTAAAATCACTTTCCTGATCTTTCCTAGAAATAGGCTTGTGTTTCTGGTTATCAAGAGAAGCCCCTCTTACTTTTTCCTTCAAGAGCAATGTCCAATCACTGAAATATATATAATCATCTACAGATATGAATTAGGTGTGCTTTTTTAATGAAAACCTGGGGAATTATACAGTTGCTCATATAACTGAGTCTCTTTAGATTGCCTAATAAGTACAGGTGATCATTACATTTAGAATACAAATGTATTTGTATTAGTTAACATTTAAATACAGAGAGAATTAACACTTACATCACTCCTCTGGGCCTGGTTAATCTTAGACTGTACTATAATTGGAGCATCTTCAATCGAAGTAAACTTGAGAGTATCTGGATGTTGGCGATATTTTTTCTGTTTGACAAATTAAAAAGAGAAAGATAATAATACTTTCACCAAAAGCTAATAAATCAAAATATTTTAAATTTATTTTGGAGGGACGAGAAATTTTCCTGGTTTTAAAATATAAAAATATTTGATTCTTTGCTGGCTTGGGGGAAAAAATGACTACAATACAAAAACCAACCTTTAAAGAAATTGTTTTAATTTTGCATTGTTTGGGGCAGTACAGACCAATACAAGTTTCAGGAATGACTTTAATTTCATGCTTATGATGTGAAAGAAGGCACTGTGAAAGCTCAGCAGAATCCCGAAACATCACAAAGTTTTCTAAAGGATTAACAGAAAATCATGCAAGGACATTTGGAGTATCTTTGCATGACACTAAACAAGCTCCCAGGAATGTCATTTTCCTTGTCACTCCATCAGCAACTGAGGTTCTCCAGTTGAGGGAGGAGGAAGTGAGGAACTAGGGCAATAGCTATGGATTATTAATAAGAAAAGCAGGACTTTTGCTTTGCAAGCTTAATGTGGTTAGTATATAAGTTATCACTAAAGTGCTGAGGAGACACAGGAGAGGGGTCATGGGGAAGATGTCTCAATTGGGAGCTGGCAACAACTAGCTACCCTTATTCCTATATTCTCCTCCTAGTTCTCTTCATTTTTTCATACTATACATCCCACTTTTGTGTATATAGTAGCATCCCTCTTTCAACTTCAGACTTCTGAAAACCACTAACCCAGAATTTTTTCTGAAAGATCTCGAGTAGATAAAGTGGTTTTCACCAAAAACAAACAGAAGCACAAAACAATAAGAACAACAAAAACTTGGGTGTGGAAGACAACCCTCACTTAGCACCTCTGACCCTTCTTTATGTGGTCTAACTTCCTGGATGACGGATTCACCTGACAGCAGGGGGAACGTTCAACTGCTATCAGAGAAGGGACTGCTTTAAGAGCCCCAAGATCATCTTTGTTTCTTCTTAGACTGAATAACAACATATATACTACTTCAAAGTCATCAAGAATATAGCATAAGGTATAATAATACTTCAAAGAAAATTTCTATAATAGTCATTATATGCATAATTCACAATTGCCAAATATTGGAAAAAATCCACATGCCCACTAACTGGACAATCAAAGCGTGATATAGCCGTGCAAACAATACTACTCTCACTAATAAAAAGGAAAATATTACAGACACATGTAGAGATATGGATGAACCTCAAAAACATTATGCTAAGTGAAAGAAAAGGCAAAATTATAGAGTCAGAAAGCAGATCGGTGGTTGTCTGGGGTTGAAAATGGGAGTGGGAATTTTTTGGGGTGCTAGCAGCATCTTAAAATTCAATTGTGGGGCTTCCCTGGTGGTGCAGTGGTTGAGAGTCCGCCTGCCGATGCAGGGGACACGGGTTTGTGCCCCGGTCCGGGAAGATCCCACATGTCGCGGAGCGGCTGGGCCCGTGAGCCATGGCCGCTGAGCCTGTGCGTCCGGAGCCTGTGCTCCGCAATGGGAGCGGCCACAACAGTGAGAGGCCCATGTACCGCAAAAAAAAAAAAAAAAAAAAAAATTCAATTGTGGGTCTGATATCACTGAGCCCCTGAATCTACGCCAGCAGCCAACTCCCTCCTGACTATTTTGAAGGCAAAGTATTTGAGTAGCCTCCATAACTTCAACTATTCTCTCTTTCTTGCTGCTAAAACCATTCCTAACTAGTAGGGGGATCTCATGAAACCCAAGGCCAAAGTTGAAACAACCTTGACCTAACCTCTTGATATCAACTGCATCCAACGACCTAACAGAGCCTGCAGTCCAACCTCCCTTGACCATGCTGATTTCACTCCTATATTGTGTATTTCATAATATACTACTCATTTTCTATCCTGCTTCTGAAAAATAAAGATGCATTTACCGGTTTAAAAAAATTCAATTGTGGGGATGGCTATGCAACTAGATGGATTTATTAAAACTTGTCAAGGTGTACACTTAAAATATGTGAATTTTTGTGGTATGCAAACTATACCTAGATAAAGCTGTTAAAAGTATTTCTGTCATGAGTGGTTAACATAAACGACTTTGGTGATGTGAAGAGGTATGATTATCTACCGAGATAATTCATGCACATGATAAGTTGGGTTTTTTTTCCCTCAGCAACAATACTAGAAAATGAAGTGGTAAAGGAGGCATTTCCCATGGTTTGAGAAGTTTTACCAGGTCACATTCACAAATCTATCTCTGTGACACACAGAGATATGATGGCTTTACCTCATTCAGAATGTTGGAAGCTCGCTTTGCCTTTTCCACTTCTAAGGACCCAAAAGGTACCCAGCCGCAACCTTTCATCCAGCTATTGTAGTCAGCTTTGTATTGGACCTAAAACACCAAGAGAAAGGTTACATTTCTTTACTCAGCATCATCCTTCTTCGTAAAATCATTAACATTTTCCCCAAAAGAATGCTTTTAAGATTTCTGACCAGTTTCCTTATTCCATACATTGAGGTTATTTTAAACATTTCCTTGGGGAGAGATTTTAACAGCCCTTAGGTTTTCACTGTTCTTTCTAGTTGGCATATGTTCTACTTCATCCTTGTTTCCAAAGTATGTGGAATTATAATTCCAATCTGCTAAATTCAAAGCTGTATTTCAAAGAATAAATGAAATTGTTATATTTAGATCATCAAACGTGAGATGTTTGCTCACTAGAATATATTATGTATTATGTTTCTATGGTCAGATTATAACTGAAGGCCGTATTGTAGGTGGATAATTTTGCTCATTTTCTGATAAGACTTGATAGTAGTTATTTGTATTAAGTGTTTACACATATTGCCCTTCATGTGTAATGGTAAGCTTAGGAGTGTTTCTACATTGGCTAACAACACACTTTAATATAGTTGTATTCAATAATTTGCTTATGGAGAGCAGTTAGCATTTGGAATTGGACCTATCTGGGAGACAGTTACTTGATGCTATTAAAATAATGACCTACTCCTGTTGTCTGGCTATAGGTGATACCTAAAACATGTACTCTAGATACAAAATTCAGATGATTGTTCTTTAGTGTGGGCCTTCGAACTGGAATGAAAAATCAAGAAACCATTGGTTCCTGCCTTTGAAAAACCTATGATCTATTTGGGAGGAAGAAACATAACAAAATGAAACAAATAAGATAATAATGCTTAAAATAGAGTTTTTAGTGATAAGAATGTAAAATTGTGCAGCTGCTATGGAAAATAGTACAGCAATTCCTCAAAAAATTAAAAATAGAACTACCAAATCATCCAGAAATTCTACTTCTGGGTATATACTCAAAAGAATTGAAAGCAGGATCTTGAAGATATTCATACATCCATGTTCACTGTGGCATTAGTCACAATAGCCAGAAGGTGGAAGCAACCCAAATGTTCACTGACAGATGAATGGATAACCCAAATGTATACACATAGAATGGAATAGAATTCAGCCTCAAAAAGGAAGGAAATTCTGACACATACTATAACATGGATGAACCTTGAGGACATTATGCTAAGTGAAATAAACCAGTCACAAAAGGACAAGCACTGCATAATTCCATTGATACGAGGTCTTTAGAGTAGTCCAACTCACAGAGACAGAAAGTAGAAGGGTGGTTAACAGGGACTGAGGGGAAGAGGAAATGGGGAGTTGTTTAATGTGCAGGGAGTTGCATTTTTGCAAGACAAAAAAGTTCTGGAGATTGGTTGCACAACAATGGGAGTGTAACTAACTGCTGCTGAACTGTACAATCAAAACTGGTAAAGATGGCAAATATGTCTATATTACCATTTAAAAAAATAGAATTGTTAGGATAAAGTATTCAGTTGTATAGCTCAGACAAATTAATTTGCCTAAAGAAGTTTTGATCTGCAGGAAAAAAACCTAGCTATTATAAAAAGTAATGCTATAAATAATATATTTTATTTTCAGACAAGATAGCAATCTATACAAAAAATTATTGATAATGATGAATGTGATAATTATGATAATGGTGATGATGATAATAGTGAATGTTTACTGAGAATTCACCAGGGCCCAGCACCATGCTAAGAGTATTTTGCATTTAAATAATGAAAACAATTCTTTTGTATTATTCCAATTTTGCAGGAGGACTCTAAACTCAGGAAGGTTGATCACTTTCCCAAAAGGAAACTGGGATGGGGTGCTTGCCAGACCCAGGCCTCTCTAACTCTGAGAGGCGTGGTCTCATAGAATCCCAAGGATAATTTTCCCATTACATACTTGCTACATACAGAAGACAATGCAGATACTTCTGAGAAATGCCAAAAAATCACTCAACTTAGAAATCCTTTTCAGTTTCTACCTTAAAAAGAGGGAATAGAGAAAATCTGGTTACTCACATCACTCTGCAGTGCATAAGCCTTCTTGGCAAGGTCCATGTTAATGCTGTCCAGCGGGTAGCTGTAATTGTGTAAGAGGTGCTTATAGTCCACATCACTGGCAATTGCCTGAGATTTCTTAGCTTGAGTCACTTGGAGCATATCAAGAGGTGCCGTGTAGATAGTTTTTGACTTTTCATAGTTTTTACGATATTCATGCTGTGAATAGGAAATTACCATTTATTAGCACAAATCTTCAATGGATTTCCAGAAAAGCACAGAGATCTCTCATAAACAACAAATACAAGATAGAGATTTTTTTCCTTCTAGTTAGTTACTTTTTTCCTAAAATGTGATCATATGTTTCACATCATTGAAACCGCCCCTCCCAAAAATCATGGGCAGATGCATGAACAGATCTTCTCAAATCTTTGTTTAGATCAAAGAAGAACTGTTAGACAGTAGGAATGGGCCACAGCTTCTGTTTCAGCCAGCTATTATTTTATTTTAAAACAGGGTTTTTCAAGGACCACTACCAAGCATGATTTCTGCTAAGGTAATCTAACCTTGGAAGAGTATTCCATTAAAGAAGTATTTTTTAAACTGTCAAAAATCATTTGACAATCATTTCATACTTCTGATTTTATAAAATGACTCCTTCATAAATAGAGCTGTACACTTGACTTCCTGACTGTTCTAAAGTCATCTTTAAGTGAATAGTTACTGATTTTTCAACCTGACTATTCTACTTTGGACAACAGATAAGCCCCACTGAGAACCCCAGAGGTTTTTCCATACTAAGTTTAATTTTGGTAACAATTTAAAAGAAGTTTCAGATTTCAGCAGTTATAAGACCTCAAAGGAGAAAAATTTATGAAACTGAGCCACTGAAGTAACGCTGACCCTTATGTACAGTGTTCTCATAAACCAAATGTCCTGACTGGCCTCAGAAGGCACTTTCATCGGTTGGTTTTCTGGAATGGTTAGACAGGGTGTTAATTAGGTCAAAGTCCCAGCTTCATCACGTCAGCTCACCAATTACCTTAAAAGAGAGAAAAATTCTGACCCAGAATTTTTCCTTTAGGAAGATTCTAAACCTATTATATCTCCCTATAATCACATAAGCTCTAAAGACAGTGATCCAAGCTAGCAAGTATAGATGTGCATTATAAATCTCCTGCAGAAATTCCTTTTACAAATAATCCAATCTTTTAACTTTCTTAGGGAATATAGTCTTCCGTTTAAAACATTGTGGGTAGTCAGTTTCACAGAATAAATTCCTCTCTTAATTGTAAAATCTAGGCCCTGGTTTATGAAAATAAAATATGGAAACTTTCTGATGGCATGCAAGAACACTGAAAAAAATAAAGACAGTTTGTCTTTATTAGAAATAAACGGATAAAGTAATGTTGCAATAGCAGTTGGTGTGTGGAAGTGTTTTTGACTAAATTGTTTTGACCCTTTTGTTCAAGTTCAGATAAGCTCACACATGCCTGCACATATAAAAGGTTGTCAAAGATCCAAATGGCTTTATTTATTTTTATTTTTATCTATTTATTTATTTGGTCCCACCGAGTGGCCTGTGGGATCCCAGTTCCCCAGCCAGAGATGGAACCTGTGCCCCCCTGCAGTGGAAGCATGGAGTCTTAACCACTGGACCACCAGGGAATTCCCTACTGATTTATTTTTTTATTGAAGTATAGTTGATTTACAATATTAGTTTCAGGTAGACAGCATAGTAATTCAGTATTTTTACAGATTATGCTCCATTAAAAGTTATTACAAGATAATGGCTATAATTCCCTGTGTTGTACAATATAACCTAATTGCTTATCTATTTTATGCATAACAGTTTGTGTCTCTTAATCCCATACCCCTATCTTGCCTCTCTCTCCTTCCCTCTCCCTACTGGTAACTATCAATTCAAGTTTGTTTCTATATCTGTGTCTGTCTCTGTTTTGTTATATATGTTCATTTGTTTTATTTTTTAGATTCCACATATAAGTGATATCATACAGTATTTGTCTTTCTCCATCTGACTTATTTTACAAGCATAATATTCTCTAGGTACATCCACACTGCTGCAAATGGCAGAATTTCACTCATTTATGGCTGAGTGATACTTGATTGTATATATATACCACATATTCTTTATCCATTTTTCTGTTGATGGATGCTTAGGTTGCTTCCATATCTTGGCTATTGTAAATAATGCTGCTACAAATATTGGGGTACATGTTTCTTTTTTTTTTTTTTTTTTTTTTTTTTTTTTTTTTTGCGGTATGCGGGCCTCTCACTGTTGTGGCCTCTCCCGTTGCGGAGCACAGGCTCCGGATGCGCAGGCCCAGCGGCCATGGCTCACGGGCCCAGCCGCTCCGCGGCATATGGGATCCTCCCAGACCGGGGCACGAACCCGTATACCCTGCATCAGCAGGCAGACTCTCAACCACTGCACCACCAGGGAGGCCCCATGTTTCTTTTTGAACTAGTGTTTTCATCTTTTCTGGATATATGCCCAGGAGTGGAACTGCTGGATCATATGGTAGCTTTATTTTTAGTTTTTTAAGGAACCTCCATACTGTTTTCCATAGTGGCTGCACCAATTTACACACCCATCAACAGTGAAGGAGGGTTCCCTTTTCTCTACATCCTTGCCAACATTTGCTATTTGTAGACTTTTTGATGATATAGCCATTCTGACAGGGATGAGGTGATATCTCATTGTTGTTTTGATTTGTATTTCTCTAAAAATTAGCAATGCTGAGCATCTTTTCATGAGACTGTTAGCCACCTGTATGCCTTTTTGGAAAAATGTCTATTCGAGTCTTCTGCCCATTTTCTTTTTTGTTTTTTTGATTGTTTGCTTTCTTGATACTGAGCTGCATGAGCCATTTATATAGTCTGGATGTTAACCCCTTGTTGGCCATATCATTTGCAAATATGTTCTATTTCATAGATTGTCTCTTCATTTTGTTGACAGTTTCCTTTGCTGTGCAAAAGATTTTAAGTTTAATTAGGTCTCATTTTTTCTGTTTGTTTTAATTTCTTTTGCCTTATGAGACAGATCCAAAAAAATATTGCCAAGATCTACGTCAAGGAGTGTTCTGCCTATGTTCCCTTCTAGGAATTTTATGATTTCAGGTCTTTAATTGATCTTGAGTTTATTTTTGTATATGGAGTTCTAATCTCATTCTTTTACATGTAGCTGTCCGGTTTTCCCAGCACCACTTATTGAAGACACTGTCTTTTCTCCATTGTATATTCTTGCCTCCTTTTTCATAGTTTAATTGACCATAGGCATGTGAGTTTATTTCTGGGCTCTCTATTCTGTTCCATTGATCTCTGTGTCTGATTTTGTACAGGACAATGCTGTTTTAATTTCTGTAGCTTTGTAATATAGTCTGAAGTTTGGAAGCATAATACCTCCAGCTTTGTTCTTTCTTCACAAGATTGGTTTGGCTATTCAGGATCTACTGTGGTTCCATATAAGTTTTAGAATTATTTGTTCTAGTTCTGTGAAAAATGTTATGGGTATTTTGATATGGATTGCATAACATCTGTAGACTTCTTTGGGTTGTATGGGTTTTTTTTTTTTTTTTTTTTTTTTTTTTTTGCGTTACGCGGGCCTCTCACTGTTGTGGCCTCTCCCTTTGCGGAGCACAGGCTCCGGATGCGCAGGCTCAGTAGGCATGGCTCACAGGCCTAGCCGCTCTGCAGCATGTGGGATCTTCCCAGACCGGGGCACGAACCCGTGTCCCCTGCATCGGCAGGCGGACTCTCAACCACTGCGCCACCAGGGAGGCCCTGTATGGGCATTTTAACAACATTAATTCTTCTAATCCATGACAATGGGATATCTTTCCATTGTTTTGTATCACCTTCAGTTTTCTTCATCAATGTCTTATAGTCTTCAGAGTACTGGTATTTTACCTCCTTCATTAAATTTATTCCTATTTTACACTCCCATTTACCACTGCAACAAAAAGAATAAAATACCTAGGAATAAACCGACCTCAGGAGACAAAAAGCCTGTATGCAGAAAACTACAAGACACTGATGAAAGAAATTAAAGATGATACCAACAGATGGAGAGATATACCATGTTCTTGGATTGGAAGAACGAATATTGTGAAAATGACTATACTACCCAAAGCAATCTACAGATTCAATGCAATCCCTATCAAATTACATATGGCATTTTTTACGGAGCTAGAACAAATCATCTTAAAATTTGTATGGAGACACAAAAGACCCTGAATAGCCAAAGCAGTCTTGAGGGAAAAAAAATGGAGCTGGAGAGTGAGCCAGAGTCCCCGAAAAGGCTGCTCCTTTAACCCTGTCCTGTCTGAGCGAAGAACAGACGCCCTACAGCGACCTACATGCAGAGGCGGGGCCAAATCCAAAGCTGAGACCCAGGAGCTGTGAGAACAAAGAAGAGAAAGGGAAACCTCTCCCAGCAGCCTCAGAAGCAGCGGATTAAAGCTCCACAGTCAACTTGATGCACCCTGCATCTGTGGAATACATGAATAGACAACACATCATCCCAAATTGAGGAGCCCGGAGTCAGTGCTGTGCCTCTGAGGTGGGAGAGCCAACTTCAGGACACTGGTCCACAAGAGACCTCCCAGCTCCACATAATATCAAATGGCAAAAATCTCCCAGAGATCTCCATCTCAACACCAGCACCCAGCTTCACTCAACGACCAGCAAGCTACAGTGCTGGACACCCTATGCCAAACAACTAGCAAGACAGGAACACAACGCCACCCATTAGCAGAGAGGTGGCCTAAAATCAGAAAAAGTCCACAGACACCCCAAAACACACCACCAGACGTGGACATGCCCACCAGAAAGACAAGATCCAGCCTCATCCACCAGAACACAGGCACTAGTCCCCTCCACCAGGAAGCCTACACAACCCACTAAACCAACCTTAGCCACTGGGGACAGACACCAAAAACAACGGGAACTACGAACCTGCAGCCTGCAAAAAGGAGACCCCAAACACAGTAACATAAGCAAAATGAGAAGACAGAAAAACACACAGCAGGAGAAGGAGCAAGATAAAAACCCACCAGACCTAACAAATGAAGAGGTAATAGGCAGTCTACCTGAAAAAGAATTCAGAATAATGATGGTAAAGATGATCCAAGATTCTATTTCCAAGATCCAAAATCTTGGAAATAGAATAGACAAAATGCAAGAAACAGTTAACAAGGACCTAGAAGAACTAAAGATGAATCAAGCATCGATTAAAAACACAATACATGAAATAAAAAATACTCTAGATGGGATCAATAGCAGAATAACTGAGGCAGAAGAACGGATAAGTGAGGTGGAAGATAAAATAGTGGAAATAACTGCTGCAGAGCAAAATAAAGAAAAAAGAATGAAAAGAACAGAGGACAGTCTCAGAGACCTCTGGGACAACATTAAATGCACCAACATTCGAATTATAGGGGTTCCAGAAGAAGAAGAGAAAAAGAAAGGGACTGAGAAAATATTTGAAGAGATTATAGTTGAAAACTTCCCTAATATGGGAAAGGAAATAGTTCATCAAGTCCAGGAGGCACAGAGAGTCCCATACAGAATAAATCCAAGGAGAAATACGCCAAGGCACATATTAATCAAACTGTCAAAAATTAAACACAAAGAAATCATATTAAAAGCAGCAAGGCAAAAACAACAAATAACACACAAGGGAATCCCCATCAGGATAACAGCTGATCTCTCAGCAGAAACTCTACAAACCAGTAGGGAGTGGCAGGACATAATTAAAGTGATGAAGGAGAAAAACCTGCAACCAAGATTACTCTACCCAGCAAGGATCTCATTCAGATTTGATGGAGAAATTAAAACGTTTACAGACAAGCAAAAGCTGAGAGAGTTCAGCACCGCCAAACCAACTTTACAACAAATGCTAAAGGAACTTCTCTAGGCAAGAAACACAACAGAAGGAAAAGACCTACAATAACGAACCCAAAACAATTAAGAAAATGGGAATAGGAACATACATATCGATAATTACCTTAAATGTAAATGGACTAAATGCTCCCACCAAAAGACACAGATTGGCTGAATGGATACAAAAACAAGACCCATATATATGCTGTCTACAAGAGACCCACTTCAGACCTAGAGACACATACAGACTGAAAGTAAGGGGATGGAAAAAGATATTCCATGCAAATGGAAATCAAAAGAAAGCTGGAGTAGCAATTCTCATATCAGACAAAATAGACTTTAAAATAAAGACTACTAGAAGAGACAAAGAAGGACACTACATAATGATCAAGGGATCGATCCAAGAAGAAGATATAACAACTGTAAATATTTATGCACCAAACATAGGAGCACCTCAATACATAAGGCAAATACTAACAGCCATAAAAGGAGAAATCGACAGTAACACAATCATAGTAGGGGACTTTAACACCCCACTCTCACCAATGGACAGACCATCCAAAATGAAAATAAATAAGGAAACACAAGCTTTAAATGATACATTAAACAAGATGGACTTAATTGATATTTATAGGACATTCCATCCAAAAACAACAGAATACACATTTTTCTCAAGTGCTCATGGAACATTCTCCAGGATAGATCATATCTTGGGTCACAAATCACGCCTTGGTAAATTTAAGAAAATTGAAATTGTATCAACTATCTTTTCTGACCACAATGCTATGAGACTAGATATCAATTACAGGAAAAGAGCTGTAAAAAATACAAACACATGGAGGCTAAACAATACACTACTTAATAACGAAGTGATCACTGAAGAAATCAAAGAGGAAATTAAAAAATACCTAGAAACAAATGACAATGGAGACACGATGACCCAAAACCTATGAGATGCAGCAAAAGCAGTTCTAAGAGGGAAGTTTATAGCAATACAATCCCACCTTAAGAAACAGGAAACATCTCGAATAAACAACCTAACCTTGCACCTAAAGCAATTAGAGAAAGAAGAACAAAAACATCCCAAAGTTAGCAGAAGGAAAGAAATCATAAAAATCAGATCAGAAATAAATGAAAAAGAAATGAAGGAAATGACAGCAAATATCAATAAAACTAAAAGCTGGTTATTTGAGAAGATAAACAAAATTGATAAACCATTAGCCAGATTCATCAAGAAAAAAAGCAAGAAGACTCAAATCAATAGAATTAGAAATGAAAAAGGAGAAGTAACAACTGACACTGCAGAAATACAAAAGATCATGAGAGATTACTACAAGCAACTCTATGCCAATAAAGTGGACAACCTGGAAGAAATGGACAAATTCTTAGAAATGCACAACCTGCCAAGACTGAATCAGGAAGAAATAGAAAATATGAACAGACCAATCACAAGCACTGAAATTGAAACTGTGATAAAATATCTTCCAACAAACAAAAGCTCAGGACCAGATGGCTTCACAGGCGAATTCTATCAAGTATTTAGAGAAGAGCTAACACCTATCCTTCTCAATCTCTTCCAGAATACAGTAGAGGTAGGAACACTCCCAAACTCATTCTACGAGGCCACCATCACCTTGATACCAAAACCAGACAAGGATGTCACAAAGAAAGAAAACTACAGGCCAATATCACTGATGAACATAGATGCAAAAATCCTCAACAAAATACAAGCAAACAGAATCCAACAGCACATTAAAAGGATCACACACCATGATCAAGTGGGGTTTATTCCAGGAATGCAAGGATTCTTCAATATATGCAAATCAATCAACATGATACACCATATTAACAAATGGAAGGAGAAAAACCATATGATCATCTCAATAGATGCAGAGAAAGCTTTCAACAAAATTCAACACCCATTTATGATAAAAACCCTGCAGAAAGTAGGCATAGAGGGAACTTTCCTCAACATAATAAAGGCCATATATGACAAACCCACAGCCAGCATCGTCCTCAATGGTGAAAAACTGAAACCATTTCCACTAAGATCAGGAACAAGACAAGGTTGCCCACTCTCACCACTCTTATTCAACATAGTTTTGGAAGTTTTAGCCACAGCAATCAGAGAAGAAAAGGAAATAAAAGGAATCCAAATCAGAAAAGAAGAAGTAAAGCTGTCACTGTTTGCAGATGACATGATACTATACATAGAGAATCCTAAAGATGCTACCAGAAAACTACTAGAGCTAATCAATGAATTTGGTAAAGTAGCAGGATACAAAAGTAATGCACAGAAATCTCTGGCATTCCTGTACACTAATGATGAAAAATCTGAAAGTGAAATCAAGAAAACACTCCCATTTACCATTGCAACAAAAAGAATAAAATATCTAGGAATAAACCTACCTAAGGAGACAAAAGACCTGTATGCAGAAAATTGTAAGACACTGATGAAAGAAATTAAAGATGATACAAATAGATGGAGAGATGTACCATGTTCTTGGATTGGAAGAATCAATTTTGTGAAAATGACTCTACTACCCAAAGCAATCTACAGATTCAATGCAATCCCTATCAAACTACCACTGGCATTTTTCACAGAACTAGAACAAAAAATTTCACAATTTGTTTGGAAAACCAAAAGACCCCGAATAGCCAAAGCAATCTTGAGAACGAAAAACGGAGCTGGAGGAATCAGGCTCCCTGACTTCAGACTATACTACAAAGCTACAGTAATCAAGACAGTGTGGTACTGGCATAAAAACAGAAAGATAGATCAATGGAACAGGATAGAAAGCGGAGAGATAAACCCACGCACATATGGTCACCTTATCTTTGATAAAGGAGGCAGGAATGTACAGTGGAGAAAGGACAGTCTCTTCAATAAGTGGTGCTGGGAAAACTGGACAGGGACATGTAAAAGTATGAGATTAGATCATTCCCTAACATCATACACAAAAATAAGCTCAAAATGGATTAAAGACCTAAATGTAAGGCCAGACACTATCAAACTCTTAGAGGAAAACATAGGCAGAACACTCTATGACATAAATCACAGCAAGATCCTTTTGGACCCACCTCCTAGAGAAATGGAAATAAAAACAAAGATAAACAAATGGGACCTAATGAAACTTCAAAGCTTTTGCACAGCAAAGGAAACCATAAACAAGACCAAAAGAGAACCCTCAGAATGGGAGAAAATATTTGCAAATGAAGCAACTGACAAAGGATTAATCTACAAAATTTATAAACAGCTCATGCAGCTCAATAGCAAAAAAACAAACAACCCAATCCAAAAATGGGCAGAAGACTTAAATAGGCATTTCTCCAAAGAAGATATACAGACTGCCAACAAACACATGAAAGAATGCTCAACTTCATTAATCATTAGAGAAATGCAAATCAAAACTACAATGAGATATCATCTCACACCAGTCAGAATGGCCATCATCAAGAAATCTAGAAACAATAAATGCTGGAGAGGGTGTGGAGAAAAGGGAACACTCTTGCACTGCTGGTGGGAATGTGAATTGGTACAGCCACTATGGAGAACAGTATGGAGGTTCCTTAAAAAACTACAAATAGAACTACCATATGACCCAGCAATCCCACTACTGGGCATATACCCTGAGAAAACCATAATTCAAAAAGAGACATGTACCAAAATGTTCATAGCAGCCCTATTTACAATAGCCCGGAGATGGAAACAACCTAAGTGTCCATCATCGGATGAATGGATAAAGAAGATGTGGCACATATATACAATGGAATATTACTCAGCCATAAAAAGAAACGAAACTGAGCTATTTGTACTGAAGTGGATAGACCTAGAGTCTGTCATACAGAGTGAAGTAAGTCAGAAAGAGAAAGACTAATACCGTATGCTAACACATATATATGGAATTTAAAAAAAAATGTCATGAAGAACCTAGGGGTAAAACGGGAATAAACACACAGACCTACTTGAGAATGGACTTGAGGATATGGGGAGGGGGAAGGGTAAGCTGTGACAAAACGAAAGAGAGGCATGGACATATATACACTACCAAACGTAAGGTAGATAGATAGTGGGAAGCAGCCGCAGAGCACAGGGAGATCAGCTCGGTGCTTTGTGGCCGCCTGGAGGGGTGGGATGGGGAGGGTGGGAGGGAGGGAGATGCATGAGGGAAGGGATGTGTGAACAGATGTATATGTATGACTGATTCACTTTGTTATAAAGCAGAAACTAAAAAAAAAAAAAAAAAAAAAAGATCATACACCATGATCAAGTGGGGTTTATTCCAGGAATGCAAGGATTCTTCAATATACGCAAATCAATCAACGTGATACACCATATTAACAAATTGAAGGAGAAAAACCATATGATCATCTCAATAGATGCAGAGAAAGCTTTCAACAAAATTCAACACCCATTTATGATAAAAACCCTGCAGAAAGTAGGCATAGAGGGAACTTTCCTCAACATAATAAAGGCCATATATGACAAACCCACAGCCAGCATCATCCTCAATGGTGAAAAACTGAAACCATTTCCACTAAGATCAGGAACAAGACAAGGTTGCCCACTCTCACCACTCTTATTCAACATAGTTTTGGAAGTTTTAGCCACAGCAATCAGAGAAGAAAAGGAAATAAAAGGAATCCAAATCAGAAAAGAAGAAGTAAAGCTGTCACTGTTTGCAGATGACATGATACTATACATAGAGAATCCTAAAGATGCTACCAGAAAACTACTAGAGCTAATCAATGAATTTGGTAAAGTAGCAGGATACAAAATAAATGCACAGAAATCTCTGGCATTCCTATATACTAATGATGAAAAATCTGAAAGTGAAATCAAGAAAACACTCCCATTTACCATTGCAACAAAAAGAATAAAATATCTAGGAATAAACCTACCTAAGGAGACAAAAGACCCGTATGCAGAAAATTATAAGACACTGATGAAAGAAATTAAAGATGATACAAATAGATGGAGAGATGTACCATGTTCTTGGATTGGAAGAATCAACATTGTGAAAATGACTCTACTACCCATGCAATCTACAGATTCAGTGCAATCCCTATCAAACTACCACTGGCATTTTTCACAGAACTAGAACAAAAAATTTCACAATTTGTATGGAAACACAAAAGACCTCGAATAGCCAAAGCAATCTTGAGAACGAAAAATGGAGCTGGAGGAATCAGGCTCCCAGACTTCAGACTATACTACAAAGCTACAGTAATCAAGACAGTATGGTACTGGCACAAAAACAGAAAGATAGATCAATGGAACAGGATAGAAAGCCCAGAGATAAACCCACGGACATATGGTCACCTTATCTTTGATAAAGGAGGCAGGAATGTACAGTGGAGAAAGGACAGTCTCTTCAATAAGTGGTGCTGGGAAAACTGGATAGGGACATGTAAAAGTATGAGATTAGATCACTCCCTAACACCATACACAAAAATAAGCTCAAAATGGATTAAAGACCTAAATGTAAGGCCAGACACTATCAAACTCTTAGAGGAAAACATAGGCAGAACACTCTATGACATAAATCACAGCAAGATCCTTTTGGACCCACCTCCTAGAGAAATGGAAATAAAGACAAAAATAAACACATGGGACCTAATGAAACTTCAAAGCTTTTGCACAGCAAAGGAAACCATAAACAAGACCAAAAGAGAACCCTCAGAATGGGAGAAAATATTTGCAAATGAAGCAACTGACAAAGGATTAATCTACAAAATTTATAAGCAGCTCATGCAGCTCAATAACAAAAAAACAAACAACCCAATCCAAAAATGGGCAGAAGACCTAAATAGACATTTCTCCACAGAAGATATACAGACTGCCAACAAACACATGAAAGGATGCTCAACATCTTTACTCATTAGAGAAATGCAAATCAAAACTACAATGAGATATCATCTCACACCAGTCAGAATGGCCATCATCAAGAAATCTAGAAACAATAAATGCTGGAGAGGGTGGGAAAAAAGGGAACACTCTTGCACTGCTGGTGGGAATGTGAATTGGTACAGCCACTATGGAGAACGGTATGGAGGTTCCTTAAAAAACTACAAATAGAACTACCATATGACCCAGCAATCCCACTACTGGGCATATACCCTGAGAAAACCATAATTCAAAAAGAGACATGTACCAAAATGTTCATAGCAGCCCTATTTACAATAGCCCGGAGATGGAAACAACCTAAGTGTCCATCATCGGATGAATGGGTAAAGAAGATGTGGCACATATATACAATGGAATATTACTCAGCCATAAAAAGAAACAAAATTGAGCTATTTGTAATGAGGTGGATGGACCTAGAGCCTGTCATACAGAGTGAAGTAAGTCAGAAAGAGAAAGACAAATACTGTATGCTGACACATATATATGGAATTTAAGAAAAAAAAATGTCATGAAGAACATAGGGGTAAGACAGGAATAAAGACACAGACCTACTAGAGAATGGACTTGAGGATATGGGGAGGGGGAAGGGTAAGCTGTGACAAAGCGAAAGAGAGGCATGGACATATATACACTACCAAACGTAAGGTAGATAGCTAGCAGGAAGCAGCCGCATAGCACAGGGAGATCAGCTCGGTGCTTTGTGACCGCCTGGAGGGGTGGCATAGGGAGGGTGGGAGGGAGACGCAAAAGGGAGGGGATATGGGAACATATGTATATGTATAACTGATTAAATTTGTTATAAAGCAAAAAATTAAAAATTTTAAAAAAAAATGGAGCTGGAGGAATCAGACTCCCTGACTTCAGGTTATACTACAAAGCTACAGTAATCAAGACAATATGGTACTGGCACAAAAGCAGAAACATAGATCAAAGGAACAAGATAGAAAGCCCAGAGATAAACCCACGTACCTATGGTCAACTAATCTATGACAAAGGAGGCAAAGATATACAATGGAGAAAAGACAGTCTCTTCAAGAAGTGGTGCTGGGAAAACTGGACAGCTACATGTAAAAGAATGAAATTAGGGCTTCCCTGGTGGCGCAGTGTTGAGAATCTGCCTGCTAATGCAGGGGACATGGGTTCGAGCCTTGGTCTGGGAAGATCCCACATGCCACGGAGCAACTAGGCCCGTGAGCCACAACTACTGAGCCTGCGCGTCTGGAGCCTATGCTCCGCAACAAGGGGCCACCATAGTGAGAGGCGTCTGCGCACCGCGATGAAGAGTGGCCCCCGCTTGCCACAACTAGAGAAAGCCCTCGCACAGAAACGAAGACGCAACACAGCAAAAATAAATAAATTAAATTAAAAAAAAAAACTCCTACCCCCCAACATCTTCTTTAAAAAAAAAAAAAAAAAAGAATGAAATTAGAACACTCCCTAACACCATACACAAAAATAAACTTAAAATGGATTAGAGACCTAAATGTAAGACCAGACACTATAAAACTCTTAGAGGAAAACACAGGGAGAACACTCTTTGACATAAATCACAGCAAGATCTTTTTTGATCCACCTCCTAGAGAAATGGAAATAAAAACAAAAATAAACAAATGGGACCTAATGAAACTTCAAAGCTTTTGCAGAGCAAAGGAAACCATAAACAAGACGAAAAGACAACCCTCAGAATGGGAGAAAATATTTGCAAACGAATCAACAGACAAAGGATTAATCTCCAAAATATATAAACAGCTCATGCAGCTCCATATTAAAGAAACAGGGGCTTCCCTGGTGGCGCAGTGGTTGAGAGTCTGCCTTTCAATGCAGGGGACATGGGTTTGTGCCCCGGTCTGGGAGGATCCCACATGCCGTGGAGCAGCTGGGCCCGTGAGCCATGGCCACTGAGCCTGCGCATCCAGAGCCTGTGCTCCACAACGGGAGAGGCCCCAACAGTGAGAGGCCCACATACTGCAAAAAAAAAAGAAACAAACAACCCAGTCGAAAAATGGGCAGAAGACCTAAATAGACATTTCTCCAAAGAAGACATACAGATGGCCAAGAAGCACAGGAAAAGCTGCTCAACATCACTAATTATTAGAGAAATACAAATCAAAACTACAATGAGTTATCACCTCACACCAGTTAGGATGAGCATCGTCAGAAAATGTACAACCAACAAATGCTGGAGAGGGTGTGGAGAAAAGGGAACCATCTTGCCCTGCTGGTGGGAATGTAAATTGATACAGCCACTATGGAGAACAGTATGGAGGTTCCTTAAAAACTAAAAATAGAAATACCATATGATCCATTAATCCCATTACTGGGCATATACCCAGAGAAAACCATAATTCAAAAAGACACATGCACCCCAATGTTCATTGCAGCACTGTTTACAATAGCCAGGTCATGGAAGCAACCTAAATGCCCATTCACAGACGAATGGATAAAGATTTGGTACATATACACAATGGAATATTACTCAGCCATAAAAAGGAACGAAATTGAGTCATTTGTTGAGATGTGGATGGATCTACAGACTATCATACAGAGTGAAGTAAGTCAGAAAGGGAAAAACAAGTATCATATATTAATGCATGTATGTGGAACCTAGAAAAATGGTACAGATGAACCAGTTTGCAGGGCAGAAGTTGAGACACAGATGTAGAGAACAAACGTATGGACACCAAGGGCGGAAAACCATGGTGGGGTGGGGATGGTGGTGTGCTGAATTGGGCAATTGGGATTGACCTGTATACACTGATGTGTATAAAATTGATGACTATAAGAACCTGAGGTATAAACAAACAAACAAACAAACAAAAAACTAATACTAAACTTTCTTTGGGTTATTTGCATGGAAATACGTTAATATAAATGTTTCAGACATTACATGAAATTTCTAAAAATCTTATATGTTCTGGTATAATGTTATAAGTCATAATTCTAGTTATTACTTTAAAATGTATATCTCAGAAAAAACTAAATTTCCTTGTCAATTGCATTATTATGAACTTCCATCAAATCTTTAACCATGGTCATTTTTAAGTCTTTTGTCATTTACAGACAGTTCTGGGTGTACTCTGATGCTTTTGAAAAAATGTTCCTATAAAAGGATTTCATCTTCAAGGAATTCATGGAAAAGACTCTGAGAAGTACAGGTTTCTGGTAACTGACTATACTGCTGAACTGAATGAATAAGCATTTTCAGAACTCTAATGGAAAACTGATGTATTCATAAAAGTGCTAACAAAAGGTCAAGATAAAAAAAATTAATTACATGGGACTGAGTGAACTGATGAGGGTGATTATAATTTTTGTGACTTTCTGTTTGAATTAAAAAAAAGTTATTCCTATTTTATTCTTTTTGATGCAATTTTAAATGTAGCTTTTGTTTTTTACTTTCTGATAGTTCATTATTAGTATATAGAAAAGCAACAGATTTCTGTATATTAATCTTGTATCCTTAAACTTTACTAAATTCATTTATTAGTTCTGATTGTTTTTGGGTGCAGACTTTAGGGTTTTCTATATAAAGTATCATGTCATCTACAAATAATGACAATTTTACTTCTTCCTTTCCAATATGGATGCTTTTTATTATTTTTTTTAATTAATTTATTTTTTCTGATTGCTGTGGTTAGGACTCCCAGTACTATGTTAAATAGACGTGGAAAGAGTGGGCATCCTTGCTTGTGCCTGATTTAAGAGGGAAGGTTTTCAGCTTTTCATCACTGATGTTAGCTGTGGGTCTGTCATAAATGGCTTTTATTTGTTGAGATATGTTCCCTCTATACCCACTTTGATGAGTTTTTATCATGAATGGATATTGAATTTTGTCAAATGCTTTTTCTACATCTGTTGAGATGATCATGTGATCTTTATCCTTCCTTTTGTTAATGTGGTGAATCACATTGATTGATTTGCAAATATTTAACCATCCTGCCTCCCTGGAATAAATCCAACTCAATTATGGTATATGATCCTTTTTATATACTGTTGGATTCAGTTTGCTAATATTTTGTTGAGGAGTTTTGCATCTATACTTAAAGATATTGGTCTGTAATTTTTTTCTAGTATCTTCTTCTGGTTTTGGTATTAGGGTAATTGTGGCCTCACAGAATGAATTTGGGAGTGTTCCATCTTCTTCAATTTTTTGGAATAGTTTGAGAAGGATAGGTATTAGTTCTTTTTTATATGTTTCATAGAATTCATCTGTGAAGCCATCTGGTCCTAGACTTTTGTTTGCTTGCATTTTTTTTTAATGCAAATTCAATTTCACTACTAGCGATTGGTCTGTTCAAATATCTGTTTCTTCTTGATTCAGTTTTGACAAGTTGTATGTTTCTAGAAATTTGTCCATTTCTTCTAGGTTGTCCAATTTGTTGGCATATAACTGTTCATAGTATTATAATTTTTGTATCTCTGTGGTATTGGTTGTTATTTGTCCCTTTCATTTCTTATTTTGTTTATCTGGGTCCTCTCTTTTCTTCTTGGTGATATTGGCTTTATCAGTTTTTTTCTCTTTTCAAAATAACAGCTCTTGGTTTCATTGATCTTTTCTATTGTTTTATTAAATTTCCATTTTATTTATTTCCTCTCTTATCTTTATTATTTTCTTCCTTCTGCTGACTTTGGGTTCTGTTTTTTCTTCTTTTTCCAATTCCTTTAGGTGGTAGATTGGGTTATTTATTTGAGATTTGTCTTGTTCTTGAGGAAGGCCTATATCGCTATAAACTTCCTTCTTCAAACTTCTTTTGCTGTATTCCATAGATTTTGGAGTGTTGTTTCCATTTTCATTTGTCTTGAGGTATTTTCTGATTTCCTCTTTGATTCCTTCATTGACTCACTGGGTTTTTTTTTTCTTTTTTCTTTTTTCTTTTTTTTGCAGTACACGGGCATCTCACTGTTGTGGCCTCTCCCGTTGCGGAGCACAGACTCCGGACACGCAGGCTCAGTGACCATGGCTCACGGGCCCAGCCGCTGCGTGGCATGTGGTATCTTCCCGGACTGGGTCACGAACCCGTGTCCCCTGAATCGGCAGATGGACCCTCAACCACTGCGCCACCAGGGAAGCCTGACTCACTGGTTTTTTAGTGGCATGTTGTTTAGCCCCAAATGGCTTTAAAAGGCTTTTTAAAAGTGATGTGTGCTCTGTATCTGCAGCTTAGATTTTAGCCTGAATATTATTTGAGAATGACTCATCATTGACTATCTCTTTTGGTTGCCAACATGAATCAATTAACAAGTACTTATTGAACACTTATTATGCATTTAATAACTTATTGTTCTAATGGGTTCTGTGGTAGGGTAAAAACCAAAGATAAACATACATGTGCTGTCAATGGGAGCTATAACTTTCTTGAGTTGAGACAAAATAAGGGAACTGGTGAAGAAGATAGTATTACGTATGTGAGCACTGTATACTGACTATATATAATCACACTGTATCTAATTCAGTGTGAATTTACTAGAGAAAATAACTGAATAAGACGTTTAAAGTGCTATATGACTATATAGTAAATGTGAAATGATTTAAAGAAGGTTTAATAGCTCACAATATGAACACATGGTTAAAATGAAAGTAAATGATACAAACACCCTTCTCTTTCATCATGAAAAGCTAATATTTGCAAGCTATGTTGAACATTCTTACCACTCTTAAGGGATTCTCCAAACATTTTAAAACACAGTGTATATTGCAATTTTCAATAGTGTATGTTTGCCTCTCTATGGTAAGAATTTTAACTGGAATATGATAGATATCCTAAAGGCAATCCTTAGGGAATCCACGAATTCTCTATGAAAGTCAGGCAAAAGATGTGAAAAAAAACTCCATTTTCCTAAAGAGATGGACCAGATCTTTTATCAGATTCTCAATGGGGCCTATAATTAATGGAATCTTAGACCTAGGCCAATACTAATTACTAAAGTCAGTAAAGAGCAATGTTGGCTATACTAAGATTTTTATCTCTGACTCACGATTTTCTTCCAAAATAAAGTCACTTTTTAAACCACAATTTTAAGTTACGTTTCAATTAGAAAATATGAAAACATCTTAATGTTTTCCAAAAGGTGTTGAGAATTACAATCAATATTCTACTAAATATGAATACAGGTTTTTTCAAAGTGAAATGGAGATCAAGTACAAATCATTAATTTCTCTCCTCAAACATGAGAGGTGCAAGAGCCTGGGGAATCATTCTACTTCTAAAGTTCTCCTCAGCAGTTCATTGTTGTGAACCTGAGAGAGCCCATGGATATGGAATCTTTTTACATCATTACCCTTGGGCATGTTGACTGGGACACAATCTTGAAAACAAGACAGATTCACAAAAGCACTCACATCACTCTGGTTTTTGGCCGTCTTCAAAGAGTGCAGCATCTTGGGATCATCGTTAATGCCGAGGGCTCCAATCATCTTTCCTTTGCTTTTCTCATAGTCTTTCTTGTACATCACCTGCAAAGACATCACACGTGCCAGATCTCACTCATCAAGAAGATTGCTGAGGCCCACCCTGTCCAGGTGCCCAGGCCATACTCACATCGCTAGAGATCCTGGTATTGGCTTTGGCTGCCAGCAGGGGAATGGCATCCACCTTAATGTCAAAGTTCTTAGCTTTGGTCTTCTCCCAGTCATACTTATAAACATTCTGGACAGAAAAATTTCAGCACAGGAATGGGCAAAAGTAATATGCATGTTATCACACTTTAAAGACTAGAGGGTAACCCAATACCCTGTCTTAATATAAAATAAATAGACCATTTTCCTTAAGAAATTGTGCATATTTTAGATAATTCTCCTCAAGATGAATCTTCCAATTCTCTAAGATTAAGCTTCTCTACTCTCCATGAGAATATTGCATTATATTAACTTCATTCTAGTTATCATACTAATATTTGATTCCTAACACTGAATATTTTATAGAGTGGCACAAATATTCTATAGTTAACTTACTTTGTATTATATAAAGGCACCATTTTCATTTGATCTCAAAGTCCTCTGAAAAGGTTATTTCACGAATCATTGCAATATTCATTGATGCTGGATAATTTTAGTACTTATTTAAAGAATTGAAGAAATTGAAACCCTCGAGGGTAATTTGACTTTTCTATAAAATTAAGTTTGGAAATGAAAGATAGCAATGGATACCTGGCCTTATGCCTTTTGAATACCCTATATCTTTGTTAGTGCAAGTTCTCTTACATGTAGAAATAAGTAGCATTTGTGTGAAATAAGGGACTTTATATGCCTGGGGAATAAACAAAATGAAACTGTATCTTAAAATATGAGGTTCTGAAAGAAAATTATAGTATAATATAAAAGGATATATGGCTAAAAGAGCTTACATTAAGATTTGCAATTAAACATACATGAATGGTGGTATTTTGAGGGTTGGTTAAAATATATTAAGATTGTCTCATTGTATGAAGCTACTTATAAGATTGTTACACACATTTTATAAGGTGAGTTTAAAGTTACCCTGGCAGAGGCATAGGGACACAATACAAATGTTAACTGTTATTCCCATCTTTAATATTGAAATATTTATTTAATGAGGCAATTCAAAAATAAAAGCATAGTTGTCATTATAACACATGGCATAGTGCACGAGGAACTCACATCACTCAGGTTATAGGCGTTGACTCTGTGCTGGATAAGGGCAGGAGTATCTGGAGGTATATGGCACTTGAACTTTTCATTTTCATGTTTTGCTTTGTAATTTAGCTGAGAGCAAGAGAGAGAGAGAGAATGAGCCAATTAGTTCTCAATTCAGAAGAAGATTGTTCCAAAATACAAAAAAAAAAAAAAATCTTGTGTGGTACATTTCATGAGATAAAATGTAAAATACATTTTGTTAAATAACAACTGACAGAGTCATTACGATCAAAAGAGAAATCCAGATCTAGGGTGGGCCACTCTGCCTTACTGACACTGCGTGGTGGATAGTTGACAGCTGTTATCATATCTGTCACCATGGTAGGGCCCTAATGGAAAGAGGTGGCACTTTCATACGTGGGAGCTCCCCTCTTTATATATCACAATTGGTCCTGTAGGTTCTGAGAGTGACAGCCTTTCTTCCTTTCTGCTGTCAATGCTCAATCACTGGAAGATCTTTTCTAACAAATCTGGTTATGTCCCCTCACATGCATTATGGTTTGTGGATACTCTAACTGAAGTCTTCATTTCTGGCCATAATCTACTGAGGTTACTTTTATTTTTCATTTTTTTAGTTCCACACAAGTTTGGAAATTCACATTGAAAATTTATATGATAAAATGTATCTCAAAGACTCCATTTCCCAAAAACTTATTTGAGAGACAGAGAAATCCCATGTACTGAATACCCGCTCTGGGTCAGGATGTGTACTATGCGCATATCTTCTTTCACAATCTTCAAAACCACCACAAATTATCAAAGGGAACTATGAGGTATGGGGAGGTTAAAAAACTTTCCTAGGCCCCAGGTCATAAATGATAGAGCTGGAATTTGAATCCAGTTCTCTCTGACTCGAAAACTCATGTTCTTTCCAGTGCATTAAGCTACGTTAGTTTCCCTTGCAGAACTCTTTTACTATAATTGTTATCCACCCAAGAAGATGCAAGGTAACTAAATAGGAAAGTATTTTAGGTGATTACAAATATATACAAGTTAAACCTGTTAAAAAGTTATGTAGGGGCCTCCCTGGTGGCGCAGTGGTTGAGAGTCCGCCTGCCGATGCAGGGGATACGGGTTCGTGCCCCGGTCTGGGAGGATCCCATATGCCGCGGAGCGGCTGGGCCCGTGAGCCATGGCCGCTGAGCCTGCGCATCCGGAGCCTGTGCTCCACAACGGGAGAGGCCACAACAGTGAGAGGCCCGCATACCGCAAAAAGAAAAAAAAAAAAAAAAAAAGTTATGTAGCCTTTTTTATAAACGTGACAAGTCACTGGATTTCACGTATAGAGTTATGATATGCTATCCCTCATAACTGAATTTCTTGGATATTTAGGGGAACTTACATCACTCAGCTGTTTGGAATTGACTTGGGCTTGCACCAGAACAGGAGAGTCGGTGACCTGAGTGAATTTTGTCTTATCTGGATGGACTTTGTAGGTGTACTGTGGGGGAAAGAGAATCACGTTTAGTAGTATCACTTGTCAAATCCGAGTTGGCCTATAGGCCAAGCAAGCAGAACCCCATCCCCCAAAAGAAAAGAAACTTGCAGTAAGCAAAACACATTTTTTCTAATTAGACTGCAGTTTCTTTGAGAGATGCTCTTACATCTATATAGGAAACTTTCCCATATCTTCAGATTCCTGATTACTTTTCTTTGGGAAATTGAGCTAGAATTAGCGCTTGAGACATGTGGGTGACAACAGGGAAACAAATTGTTATTCTTACAGACTCCTTGCTTGCATTTGTTTGCAAAAGTGTCAAAATATTAAACACATCTTGATCACTAGATACTGTGGAGGGTGGTAACATTCACAGTTTATACTACAGACTTACATCTTTACACTTATCTAGTTTCTTGATTGCTTTATATTCTTGAGTTATGGTCTGGGGGAAGAAGCCTTTGCCTCTGTCCTCTTCATATTCTGCTTTGTAGTTTTTCTATGAGGAAAAGAAATCAGACATAAGGATGCAACCAGTGTATTCATGCCCTAAAAATGTGTTATTTGGGAAGTCAAACAATTGCCTTAGAACTTACATCACTGTTCTGAGCTGAGACTTTCATGCAGTGTGTATGATATGGATCCTCAGAGCTGCCTACATAATGTCCCAAAATATTCTTTAAGTAGGAATCTTTATATTTAGTCTGAAAGACAAAACATATTTCATTTGTTTATTGGCAAAGTGATGGGTCTTTGATTTAACAGAGGAAATGACCATGGGGTGGCTTACATCACTACTGAAGTTCTGCAGAACTGTATCAAGCTTAAATTTGGGGGTCTCACAGTAATTTATGCTCTTTGCCTTTGTCTTTTCATAGTTTTCCTTGTACAGTTTCTGTCAAAGAAAAAAAAATCAGTTACAGTAGATTCCTGTCACTCTCACCCTGATTATTACACTTGTATTTTCCAACACTAAACAAAGGAAGAAGAAAAAAGATATTACCTGTCAACTGTCTAAAAACTGACAATCAAACATTGGAGTGTCATAAATGATAAACTTTTTCTATTAGCAATTATTGTAAAGCCTAAGTTTTTAATATTCTCCAAAAAATTAAGAAACCACTATACTGTCTCAGACCAAGACCTTAGTTGTAGAGGTTCTTGCGTATCTGAATTGCTGCCTTTTAGACCTCCCAGCTCAATACTCTTCCTTCACTAGTGATGCCCCAATAAACAGGAATACTCTGAGCAACAGCAAATTTTTCATTTTTTTAAAACAAACCTTCATGGAAAAGTCTAGCACACAGAGAAATACGCACTCTTCCTCTTTCCACCAAGGAAAAAATCCCTTATCATACGAACAGACAGTACACCTTAAAAATAAGGTATATACAAGAGTTTACTAACTCCTCTTCTCTGCTAGGATTTATCTGTAGCTCTAAAAGTTACTGGATTTTACAGTGCACAACATGATTTTTTCATGTTCAGTTTTGAAATTGTAAATAGTGCTATTCATTTTCAATATTTTTATATTGCTGTCTTTTTCAACAAAATGGATTTGAACTTCAGTTTTTATATGTTTGATAAAGATGACCTTCATTTAGGAAGCAGGCGATGTGCTTTGCATTGATTTCCCAGTACAGCTATTTGAACAGATCCATTTACATCCGCTCACCTGCCGCTCCACTCGCCCCACTCCTCAGTCACATGTACACATTTCTGTGGTGCTGACTTAATTCAAGGGACAAAGAATAGACAACTAACTCACACAGAGAGCTACATATAATCCTCAAATACTGGAAAACTTAATACTGCCTAACCAAAAGGGAAAAACTCAACTGATCTTATGTTCAGTCTCTTTATATATTGATATATAATCAAAGTGGTCTTGGGCTATTAGTCTTTTAATGCCAGGCCCAGTTCTCACTTATCTAATCTATTTGAAACCTAATGGGTTAGGCAAGCTCTTAATATTCCACAAGCAGAAATTCCTCTGAAGACTTAGGGAGCCATCTTTTAAGTTCTGCTATCTGCAAATGATGGTTTCTGGGGCCAAGACCTGAGTAGAAAATGGCAGAGTTTGGGGAGAGAAGTTGTGAAACACAGGACCTTTTCCTTCTTCTCCTAGCAGCAGGCTTGAAGAGCACAAGGGTAGGGCACTAAGTGGCTTCATCTTTCTCTCCTCCCCTTTCAAAGTCTCCTTCTGCCTCTGTCAGAATCACAACATAACTCCTACAATGTACTCTTTGCCCACACAAAGGCATAGGCTCCTAGAGCTTATAAGCAAACGAGGATTTCCCTGCCTGCTGAACTAAGTCCACAGGCTCCCCAAATGGACACACATCAGACTCAGAGGCACTAATGCCTTCCTGTGGTTAGACAGCTCCAGGGAAACTGTTACACCATAACCTTAAAGTATTTGCAAAGTTCTATTTGCATTTATTCATTATAGAAGGAGAGAAGTTTCATCTCTCTTGCTGCTAAGGTTAAAAACACACTTTTGACAAGAATATACTTACATCGCTTAGGGCAACTCCTGCCGCCTTCAGCTGCCTAAGCAGTGGGTTTTCTGAAGCAGGAAGTACATTAAAATCTGCTTTTCCTTTATTCTTTTCATAGTCTTCTTTGTATTTTATCTGTAGGAGTGAAATAAAGTGATAAAGTAACTCTCCAGGTTATTTTTGCTCTCGTCTCTATTACAGATATTATGACATAGCTCCACAAATCGACTTTCTCTTTAGAAAAATGGCAGCTTGACATTTCATAAACAAAATAGTCATAGTAACTTATGACAGCAGCAGGGAAACTGCATACATTTTCAGGATATCTTTTCTTCTCATTCATTTATTCATTCAAAAATATCCATAGGGCATCGATTATGTTCCTGGCCCTGGGACAGATACAAGAAAGAGTAACACATGGTCCCTGCCCTCAGAGAGAGAGGTAGGGAAGGCAGGGGTGGGGGGTGGGGGTGGAGAGAGAGAAATAATAAAAGAAAGATGCACATCATAATAATGACAGTACATCATGCCCCAGATACCTGCTGCTCCAGAATCCTCATTCATCTCTTAACCTCCAGCTGCCTATGTGCCAACACATTTTTAAAGAAAAAAGCTAGAAGCTTCATGCCTCATCCGTGATTATGTGTGTAAGCACATGTGTATTTAATGTACACGCGGGAGGAAGAGGAAGGGGCTGGGGCTAGATGAATGCTGGCAACCTCATCTTCTCCTTCTGCCCTCCCTGCTTTGCACCTTCAATTCCAGCTATGACAGAAGCTTTAAGTGAGGGCACAAAAGCCCCCTTCAGGCGCATGTCCAAAGGAAAGAAAACAAGAAACTGGTCCTAATCTTGACCATGATCTCCAGTGCCAGCCATTTGTTCAAGCAATGTAATGTGAGAATATAGACAAGTTGAGGGAATCCTAGATAATCTGCCAACATTTAAGAACCTCAGAAACAAATACAATCATCTTGGTATCCAAAGACAGGAGATACACTCTGAAACACAGATGCACCACCCCCTAGAGCCCAAACAGGGGACTCGCAGGGGGTGTTCTACAGGAGTGGAGGATATAGATAACCTCTCTATCTTATAGAATTATCTATTTCCTTGAACAATGGAAACAACCAGAAAGGAAATTTCACAAACCCTACTATCCGCCTATCTGCATCTGGGATTCGCAACCTCCTCTCCTGTTTCTGGGGAAGCCATCCCCTTTCCTCTTAAGTGCCAGGTCCCTTCCCCTTCCCCCTATTCTAGGACAACACTCCAGTCACTTTCTTCCCCCGGCCCTCAACATCATCACATTTTCCCACTACACTGGATTTTTCTTCTATCAGCATAGAAACATGATATTTTTGTCTCCTAACTAAAAAAATCCCCTCTTCACCTACTTATCCATGAGCTACTACCCCTTTTTCTTCTTTTCTTTTCAGGAAAATACTTTGGAAGAGTGGAGTACACTCACATTCTATTTCTCTCTTTTCATTCACTCACGAACCCTCTCTATGCAGATTCAACCAAATTGCTCTTATTAAGTTCACCAGAGACCATACATTGATAAATCCACTTCAGAAACGTTTGACACAGTTGCTCACTCCCTTCCTTCTTCACCTGCTTCCCAAGACATCACTTTCTCCTAATTTTGCTCCAATTCCATCTCACTGATGTCTTCACATGGAAGCACTCCAGAGTTCAGTCCTTAGAGTTTTCTGTCTACACTTGCTCCCTTGATGGCCTCCAGTCTTATGACATTACATACAGTCCATATGCTACTGACACCCAAATTTATACAGCCTTCCCAGATATCTCTCCTGAAACTTCAGACTCATGTAATCAAATGCCCACTTGATATCACTTAGGTGTCTCAAAGGCATCTCAAATTTTACATATCTGAAGAGCTCAGGTCTCCCCTCTAAAAAGAAATTACCTATTCCTTCCACCATATTCCCTATCTTGATAAAGGGAAACCCCATCCATCTAGTTGCTTAGACCAAAACTTTTCTCTCATATCCCACATCCAACCCATCAGCAAATCAGGTCAGCTTTACTTTCAAAATACTTCTCATCACTTTCTGTGCTACCCTCCTGGCCCAAAATATCACTGTCTTGCACCTGGATACTGAAATAGCCTCCTAAGTGATGTGATCCTTCTGCTTTCACTGCTCCAGCAGAGGCAGCGCCAGGGTTAGAATCAAGTCTGATTGGCTTTGAACTTATTGCTCTTTCTAGTGCTTTAGAATGCCTAGGAGTAGACTATTTACCAAAGCCACTCTATAGAGTATATGAGCAGATCCATGGATTCAAGTATCTTGTCTGTGACTATATTTTCACCAGTTAGTAGGAAAATAGAAAGATGATAGTAGTTGTAAGTGTGAAGTGTCTATATGCATATAAGGCTGCCAGTTGCTTTTTCTTGAGAAATTCTTTTGTCCTTTCTACTTCTGGGTATCAGAATGTCCTTTAGTCTAAGAAATGCTGAAGATGGTATTTGAGTATTGTGAATTCTCCTACACGGCAATTTTTTTAAAAAAAATTTGGTAGCCCTATTGTAATCCCAAAGTATTTTTCTTATTGTCCCCCAAGAACCTTTTTTTCCCATTATATATAAAAGTAAGAGTTGTAAGAAATTCACCCACACTGAGACCATCAAGATAAAAGAGAGAATGTCCCCATACCTTGCTAGTTGCCACCCCAGCTTGTTTATTCACTTTGTACTCTGGTGTTTCAGTCTGCATGAAGTAGATATGGTCTTTCATACTCTCAAAGTCTTCCTGGTATTTCCTCTGTAAGACATTAAACATGCTGGAGAACTGCTGAGGGAACAAACTACGTAAATATTTTATACGGGAGGACAGAGGCCATTTGGAGATGTTACCCAAAGCCATGCTCCTCTTAACTTCTGCAGGTCAGATTACAATTACAGAATGTGGTGCCATCACAAAAACCATTAGCAACTTAACAGAGACTTGGGAAAATTATAATAGGCTGAAAGACAACCTCAAATAAGGAGCTCTCAAAGGCCAGAGGCAGAGAACTTAAGAGAAGAGAAAAAGAGGACTTATGTTTTCCAGGGAGGAGAATCTAGGAAGAAACTAATCAGTTTCATAAATGTACCGTTCGAGTGCCCAGACACAGAACAAACTTAAAAGGGCCCCTTTCACCTGTACTCACTTTGAAACCATATTGTTCCTATGAAAACCGAGGCAAGAATAATGGAATCCAATAAAAACAGCATTTCTCAAAAGGAAGGAAAGATTGTGGAATTTCTTTCTAAATAGGAACACTACACAGGTCTTACCCCCAAGAAGAGGTGCCTAGATTCAAATGTTCCAGTACCGTTGCAGGAGCAGCAGGTGGCTAGAAGTCACACAGGAAAGGGTCACCCTCTCAACCCAAGGACATCTGGCGATCCATTCCTACTTACTATGCTGATGTTATTAGTATTCATTCTGGCAGTTGCAACTTCAAAGCAAGGTGTCTCACTCCATTTGCCTTTGATTTTATTTTCATAGTCTTCCTTGTATTTTTGCTAGGATAAAAAAAAAAGAAAGAAAATAAGACAAGCAAAATCTGGGAACTGCCAAATAAGGCAGCTAATTAAGTGGTAGTGGTTGGCTTTTAAAAATATCTTGACCAGGCCCTTCCTGGATACTTAACAGATGTCTTCAAATCTCCCAGTATAGTGTCAATTTACCCAAAAGAAAGTTGGGTGCGGGAGATAGGGGTATCAATCCCCACTTTGCTGAGTTTAGAGACTTAGTTCATTGAGAACTCACAGATGGTCCCTGATGTTTGAGGGAAGAGAGAGTCGGATACATCTTCCTTCTATAATTCATAGTTATAATAAAACCACTCAACCCCAGATTTTCATGCCCGATGAACTTCACCATTAATTTCTGAGCTTTACCAAAACTCCTAGCTATCCAGAAAGCAACACCACAACAAAATTTGGCATGTAGGCCAATGAATAAGACTTCCTGGTTTAGACTTAAAGAAGTTTTAATGAGAACTGACAAGTAATTAAAAAATTGAACTGCTGTCCCATATGAACTCACAAACACCACACCACCTGAATCTTAGGCTGTGAGCTCCTTGGAAAGAGGAATTACATCTTCTTCATTTTTGAATCCTCAGGATCTAACACAAAATGCAGTATGCAGAAGTTACCACATAAATGTATGTTCAACTATGTTAAATTAAACCTAGTCCATGATATATTGACTACCTTGGCTTGAATGTTCTTGGAATAGAATTAACCCCAAATTTGGGACATGAGCCTGAGCCAGAGCTTGGTTAGAGCAATTTCCCCTCCTTGGCTCATAGAATGTGTCCACAGACGTTACCAGGGGGTCTCAAAGTGTTTGCCTGCTTATACCCCCACCATACTCTTCAAGGAAAAAGAAAGTCATTTTCTGTTACGCCTTTAAAGAACAAGTACCAAGAGTGAGTGATACGCAGAGCCAGAGAATTTGACTTATAGGAAGCCCAGCCCTCTCTCTAACACCCTATATCCTTTCTTCTCAAAAGGTTAACATTCTAGATCCCAGTTTCTCATTTCAGGTCCAGACCTAGTGTCAACTGGAAATTCCAACCTGAAATCTTATATCTTTCCTATCACGAGTCTGGAAGAAAGCAGAGAAGCAGGCACAGAGAAGCTAAAGGGACTTCCCAGTGTTTCTTACAGAACACCCTATAACAACCCCAGCTGGTTGTAGTAGGCATGGTGTACAGGGACTTCCCAGTGTTTCTTACAGAACCCCCTGTAACAACCCCAGCTGGTTGTAGTAGGCACGGTGTACACGAACAGCCCTGCCTGCCTACCCATCTCTACAAAACGCGCTGAGGCAGGAGGAGGTGCTGTCATGTACTCGATGGCTTTGGCCAAAGACAAAGGTGAGAGACTTAATTCTGAAAGGTACAGTAAGGAAGGATAGTAAACAGAATGTAACGGCAATATAATCATTACAGATATGTGTTCCTTATGTTAAAATCTGAACTGGAGGCTGTAAGACAAAGGGATGGATCTGGGAGACATAATCTGACAAGAAAATGCTAAGAAATTAAAGTATGAAAAGGAGTAGATAAAGGAGATTTTACCTTTTTGGAGAGAAAGGAAATGATACGTGAAACATGGGTCAAAGCAGCTTAAGAGTGAGGAAGACTTCAAAAGAAAGGCAGCGAGTCCCACATCTAAGTCACCCCTGGCAGCCCTACACCTCTCTTACTGGATGGTTTGTCGTTGGATGGACTGCTACCCATCACAAGCACTTCTTCCCAATGTGACTATTATTTTGGATGCACAACAGCCATTAAGAAGTTGGAAATCTGGATGAGACTGGGATGAATAACTATCACCGTGGTTGAATCTAATGACCTTCATCCACAGCCCTCCTCCCCTTGGATCATATTGTTATTCCACAAAGCAAACCCAGTTGTAGCAATGCTTTCAAAGTACCCAATGCTCTCTCTGCATCCAGCAGACTGTTGCAATCCAACAGGCATATAATCCAAGCCACCACTGTAATGTTAAGTTTTCTAGTAGCCATACTTTAAAATGTAAAAAAGGAACAGGTGGGAAATTAATTTTAATAATATATTTTACTTAAGCCAACAGATGCCAAATATTGCCATTTTAACATAATATAAAATAATTAATGAGCTATTTTACCTTTTGTCATACCAAGTGTCCAAGATCCAAGATCCAGTGTATATTTCACACATATAGGACTCAGTTCATACCCTCACATTTCAAGTGCTCAATAGTCACATGTGTCTGGTGGATACTCTATTAAAAGTGTAGCTCTACAACCTAAGTGTCCATTGACAGATGAATGGATATAGAAGATGTGGCACCTATATACAATGGAATATTACTCAGCCATAAAAAGGAAAGAAACTAAGTTATTTGTAGTGAGGTGGATGGACCTAGAGACTGTCATACAGAGTGAAGTAAGTCAGAAAGAGAAAAACAAATACCATATGCTAACACACATATATGGAATCTAAAAAAAAAAGAAAAAGAAAAAAATGAAAATGGTCAGAAGAACCTAAGGGCAAGACAGGAATAAAGATGCAGACCTACTAGAGAATGGACTTGAGGATCTGGGGAGGGGAAGGGTAAGCTGGGACAAAGTGAGAGAGTTGCATGGACATATATACACTACCAAACATAAAATAGCTAGCTAGTGGGAAGCAGCTGCATAGCACAGGGAGATCAGCTCGGCGCTTTGTGACCACCTAGAGGGGTGGGATAGGGAGGGTGAGAGGGAGACACAAGAGGGAGGGGATATGGGGATATATGTATACATATAGCTGATTCACTTTCTTATACAGCAGAAACTAACACACCATTGTAAAGCAATTATACTCCAATAAAGATGTTTTAAAAAAAAGAGTACAGCTCTAGACTAACTGGCAAGCCTAAATTAGTGGAGAGACTGATTATAGAGGAGTTTGAAATAGATTTTTTTAAAATCACTTTCAAGTACCCACGCCGCATACTCAAATGAGGTAAAAGAATGTTGCAAATATTAAAAATAGATTTATTTTTCTTTCTAAATGACTACTTGAAAGCCATTTTTTATTTTTCTCCCCCCCAAAAAATAAATAAATAACCATCCTTCTCTCTAATTGTCCTTCTCTCCAATCTTATTTATAGTAGCAACACTTTCAGGAGGCCACCTCTTTGTCAATAGTTAGTTCTAAAGTTAATATCTGCTTAGCCCTGCCTGGGCAAAATTTCAGGTTCACGGTATTCCTATCAGTGAAAATTTACTGTACTTAGTAGGTCTTTTATCCAAATAGCCCTTGGTTACACCAGTAGGTAATCTGCAATATCAGACACTAAAAAATATTGCTGAATAGACTTCATCATCTGTAATCTTCTTGCTTCTCCTTTACTGGAGACATACTTTCCCCCAAAATACTTAAACAAGATAGAAATCTTGAGGTCCCATCACAATTCAAGCAGAAGACCAAACTGACAGTCAACTCCACAGAGGGCAAAGGAAAGTATTTAAAAGCAGCAGTATCCCAGAAGAAAGTGGCCTGATTTATGCCAAATTAAAATGGGAATTTAGCATGGATCTATTCATCAGTTGAACATCTGTTTCTCTGCATTCTCTGTCAGGGCTGCGTTCCTCAGAGCTAGTTTACCAGACTAAATACAGACAGACTAAGCTGTTTGCCAGGGCCTTAAAAATTATGAGGTGCACTTTCCAGAGCTGTCTAACCAAACTACATCTGAGAGACCACTCATGCACTCTTATTTTCACCAAGTCTGACTCTGAGCATAAAACTATACAGGGTCTGCACTGAATTAAAACAATCAGATCCTTTGTGGAAATTTGCAGTTACTTGGTTACTCTGTTAGTATCCCTCTCATAAGTCAAAATGTCAAAGGACATCAGAACATGGGTTCTGTTCTCAAAACACTTTCCCATGTATCAATCACTGAGTCGTCAAGCTGGCTGAGTATTAACATGGTTCCACGGTCTTAATGGATGTGTTTCTTTAGCTGTAGAGTTTTCTGGTCATATACACAAATACTCTTAGCATTTGTGTTGCGTTTTTAGGTTTACCTTAGTTACTTTCTCTGATGTTTGAGATTATTCAGCAGAGTTTTCAAGGGAAACAGTGTCCCAGCCCTATTTACTTACCTTGCTCACTTGATTGGTCACTTTCTTGGCAAATTCTATATCTGGAGGATCCGCAATAGATGTGAATTGAGCTTGCTGTTCAGCGTGACCTTTTTTGTAGGCAATCTGACAAAATAAAAGACAGGGATGCTCAAGAGCTATAGCAAATTAATCTACTTCCCACATTCCATTTGTTGACATTTTTTAGAAAAGTCTATGTCTTCCACTTTATTTGAAGTCTTACATTTTAGTGTACTGTAATTTATCCTTTTAAATGTTACAGGCCCTTTCTCTGTTTTACTAGTGATTTCAATTTCTTTGAGTCTTCCTTCTCCAAGACTATTGGCCTTACATCCATCCCCTTCCATTCGTCTCCACACCATGATTTACAACTAAAGCTATTTTCTTAACTAGCACCCTCAACTCCCATCCTCTTGTCTTTACATCACACCTGCTCACAAACTCCCAGCTCTGGAAAAGTCAAGCACACACTTCAGCTATTCTTATATCCAGGATGCTGAGTGCTGCTGAGGAAAATCACACAACTCTATGGATTAGGTAATTAAAAGGGACACTGGAAGAAGGCGCAGAGGTGGGAGGGGGAGCCTCTGGAACCCAAGCCTCTAGTTGAAATCTATGTGTCTACCCAATGGTATGTTCTGTGAACAGCTACTTGCTTGGTGCTCTGTGCCCAAAACTCTGCATTTATGGTACCCAATTGCTACTTTGCCTTTACTGAAGCTTGAGCATCCCATTTTGTGTCTCTGGTCAGTCTCTACTCCCAGTGACTCATCTGAAACCCCAACACTGTCCAATCTGCTCCATTTTCCTCTCAGCTTCCTCTTTCATAAAGACAGGCTACACACTTATCTTTATCTATCCTCATCCCTGCCTCTCCCAGCCCCTGCATGGCTCAGAGGAAGCATCCCTTGCAGGGCATGAGTCCTGCACATGGGGTGCTGCTCACTCCGGTAGCACTGGGTACCTAGCTCTAGAAGCCACCCCTCTTCTTTCTTACAGATTCAACAGCTCCCTCTTCATTAGCTTCTTTCCTTAAGCCTACAAAAGGCCTCTCTAACCTTAAAATAAGCATTGTGCCCATTAACTATGCATCCCCTTGGCTCCTGTTCTCCCTTTTTTCTTCACTACTGACTTCTCTGGCTTTTTCTTCCACCAGTCTTGACCCCTGCCTCTAACAATGTAGAACATTCACAGATCCCCAGACACACAAGGTCTTTTTATGCCTCTGAACCTCAGACATGCTGTTCCCTTTCCCTGGAAGCTCCAACTCCACCCTCTCCCCATCTGCTTGCAAACTGCTACTCATTCTTCATGTCGCAGGACAAGCACGATTTCACCTCTTGAGCCTTTTTTGTCTTGATGACCTTCTCCTGGGACCTCACTCAACTTGGCCCTTACCTCTTTTAAAGGAATTATCGGATGACACTGTAACTGGTTGTTTACATGTCTGTCCCACCTTGGATTGTGACCTCTGGATGGCAACCTCTCATTTGGGAACCCTGTTCCCTGTCTAGTACCTGACTGGAGCAAGGGTTTGATGACTGATTTCTGAATGTGTGTTTTACAAACTAAGGCCATCGGGGAAGATCTGAAGAGGAGAATTATCCTCCCAGCTCTTCCACTACTCAGCTGTGAGACTTCTACAAATGATTTCTTCTTCCATGTGGCAGTATCCTTATTTATAAAATAAATAGGTAGGATAGTTCCAAGGTCACAATCATCTTCATCATACTTTAACCAAGTCTAACTATATCTTATTCTAAAAATATCTACCTAGTGCCTATATAAACGCTTTCACAAATACTAAGTCGATTGGGATACAAAAGACAGATTTTAAAATGTATTTGTATTAATTCCATGGCTTATTTTCTTTTAAATAAGTGAAGGGCTTCCCTGGTGGCGCAGTGGTTGAGAGTCTGCCTGCTAATGCAGGGGACATGGGTTCGTGCCCCGGTCCGGGAAGATCCCACATGCTGCGGAGCGGCTGGGCCCGTGAGCCATGGCTGCTGAGCCTGCATGTCCGGAGCCTGTGCTCCGCAACGGGAGAGGCCACAGCAGTGAGAGGCCCATGTACCGCAAAAAAAAAATAAATAAATAAAATAAATAAATAAATAAGTGAAGACTTATTCTAGGCATAGGGCAACCTGTATTTTCCATGACTAGCTAAGTCCTTAAGGAGAAAGCAACATTCTGCCAGGAGAAATGCTTACTAAGTATGACATGCTGTCAAGAACTTTCTGAGAGATCAGATATAGAAGTCCTAATTTCTGAAGAACCTTTGTTCAGAATTCTGTCTAGTTAGAATTCTGTACTCTGGATCGGCTTAAAGACTCTGTGTTTGCAAAGTCGTTTGTCTCTACTTAGATAATAAGGAAAACATGGTAAGTAGGGTTAAGGACACAGAGAGGGAGAGAGAGCCTCTGAAACTAAACCCTTAGCTCAAAATCTATGAACCTACCCAGTGGTATGTTTGTGGACAACGGCTTGTTTGGGTCCCTGTGTCCAATAATTGTAGAAGTTCATGGTGCTGACAACAGTATTAATAAGCATGCTGGTAATCTGATACTTGGTCTGCAGCAAAAATAGAAGCCATACCTCAACTGCTAAGTCTTTCTGAGGCAAGGATGGGAAGATTCTACTTCGTTATTATAAATTCTTCTTCATTATGTCTTCTATTGAGATATCTCAAAAAATGTGGTCAACTTTAATTGTTCAAAGTCCATAGCACTAAAGTGGCATGGAGGTAACCCTTCATCTCTCCATTTTGTGGGTAAAAGGAGACATTTGGAGATTAAGAGTCTTCTTGGAAACTTCTCCCTAGGCTTACATGACATGGCATTTCCTGGTTCCCCTTCAACTTCTCCGACCTTTGTTCTGTCATTCTTCTGTTGGCTCCTTTCCAGGTGTCCTAAGTGTGGGTGTCCTCCAGAACTCTGCCCTTGGCCATACACTGTTCTGCCTGCCTCATACATTTTCATGTCTACAGCTGTCAGTTTTTAAAAATTATTTGACTCAAATATTAATCTCTTGTCCTGATCTCACACCTGTGCAATAGAACTAAATTTCTAGTTTATCAAATGCCTTGATCTGAATGTTTCTTCCATTATCTCAACTCTATTTCTCTTTTCACTAAAGGCATCTTTACCACTTATACCCCTATTCACCCAGACTACCAGTCTGTCATAAACTCATGGATGTTTCCTTTCTCACCTTTATCTCCAATATCTAATGTCATTAACACTTTTTAAATACCACCTTCAGATTCCTTTCTTCCTCTCCTTTGTCTCCATCATCCCTCTGATTTGTCTGTGTTACTAAAATAATGTTGTACAAATCATGATGTTCCCTGTCTCAATCTACCATATGGTCCATCAAAATTTCTCCAGATTCTACTTTCAGGTGTTTGCTCTAATTCTTCTCGGTCTTTGTTAAACATTTCTTGCATCTTCTCAATCTCTGCCTCCATTCTTTTTCTGAGGTCCTGGATCATCTTCACTATCATCATTCTGAATTCTTTTTCTGGAAGGTTTCCTATCTCCACTACATTTAGTTGTTTTCCTGGGGTTTTATCATGTTCCTTCATCTGGTACATAGTCTTCTGCTTTTCATTTTGTCTATCTTTCTGTGAATGTGGTTTTCGTTCCACAGGCTGCAGGACTGTAGTTCTTCTTGCTTCTGCTGTTTGCCTCCTGAGATTCTACTTTTATCATGTTGCTTTCCTCTCCAAAATCTTATGATGCTTCTCAATGCCTACCATATTATATCAAAGCTATTTTGTCTGATTTTCAAGGTCCTGTTACCAGTTTTTTACAAGTGCCTTCCTAACTGAGCACCCACAGCATTCACTTTCTTTTCTTCTTTTTCAATTTTTTAAAGTTGAAGTAGAGTTGATTTACAATGTTGTGCCCATCTCTGCTGTACAGCAAAGTGACTCAGTTATACACAGAGACATTCTTTTTTTATATTCTTTTCCATTATGGTTTATCACAGCAAGCATTCACTTTCTTTGTCCCCTGAAACTCCAGACCCTGAAACTCCAGACTCATTTCACTTCTGTCCCTTTGTCCAGTACTATTTCTCCTCAAAATGCCTTTCCTGTTCATCACTACCTATTCCCTTGGGATCACCACCTCCACATGCTTTCTCTGATTATTCACACATGTCCTGTCTTTCTCTTAGCAAATATTAGACTGTAGGGTTTGGGTTTGGCTTTTTTGTTTTTGTTTTTTTTTATTTTTGCCTTGTTGTTTGTTATAGAACACTTTCATCTTACCAGCCTGGTTTTAAATTCTCGGGGAAAAGGATGAAAATTTCTTGTACTTTTTCATCCTGCCAGGTATGCATGCATGATGGACTTTCAATAAAAAATATTATTGATCACTTGATAAAGGCCACACAACAACATTGTACATTTATGAGATTCAAAACCAAACAGCTAATCTTAAAAGAGAGGCAGGGCTTCCCTGGTGGCACAGTGGTTGAGAGTCCGCCTGCCGATGCAGGGGATGCGGGTTCGTGCCCCGGTCCAGGAAGATCCCATATGCCGCGGAGTGGCTGGGCCTGTGAGCCATGGCTGCTGAGCCTGCGCGTCCGGAGCCTGTGCTCCGCAACAGGAGAGGCCACAACAGTGAGAGGCCCATGTACCACAAAAAAAAAAAAAAAAAGAGAGGCAGAAGGTCCCCACACATTAAAATTGCTGCCATTTACTAGCTGGTCTTAAAATTTTGTTATGCCTCCGTTATTTCCTAGTTTACCCTGTGGAAGGATAGGATTATATCTGTGCTATATTTTAATCAATTATATGCAAACTGGGATAGAAATATGTCTATTAAACTTGCAGTTGATATCAAATGATAGGAATTAAAAAATAGAGCTCAAAAGTTGGAGATACCTTCAAATGAGTATGTATAACTTCAGTTCAGGGCAAGATAGGATCCTAGGATGCATTCTAATGGGTCTCAAGATGCCAAGTGACTTAAGTCTATGTTTAATGTAAGAGGTTCAGGGGTCTATTGAATGAAAGACAATGTCTCATTCTATAATAGTGTTTTCCTGAAGCCTAGAGCAGTCTTAATTTCAGTATGGCCTCTAGCAAATCAAGGGGTCAAGAAATAAAGTACCTCAAAACAAGGGCTAGTGCTGGACCCAAGTGGTCATCTTTGCTGCTGCTGCTCTCAATTCAAAGAGCTCTATTACACCTTTTAAGTTCTTCTAATAAAGATTTCAAGGCCTAGGATACTAAAATTCTAGCCAGTGGGGCTGCTGAATTTTTTTTTTTTCACTATCTCTGAAATATCCTCTACGTACACTCAATGGCAAGAGCTCTTTGTGAGTTAACCACACAAAGCTGTTTGGACAAGTACGTAGTCAGGTCCTCCGTGCAGAAGTAGGGGACATACCACAGTTCAGACTTTATGATTAGGATAGCAAATCAAAATCCTTCAATAACATTGTCCCCTTAATACATTTGGGAAGGTGGCTATAATCCCAATACGTTTTTTTAAATGCCACTCTAATGTCACAGAAAAACTTAACTCCAGCCAGCGGGGTAGAAGGACACATACTCTAGTGGAAAGAACATTGGTCTTAGGGGATCACAAGACGAGGCTTTTGGTCTGGGCTCTGCCACTAACTACTTATGTGACCTTAGACTCAGGTTCCTCACCAGTAAGAAGAAGGCATTAGACTAACTTATATGTAATATAAATTATAAAATCAATTTAAATTAGACATCATAAATTATAGTGATTCTAGATGTACTCCTTTGCAATAATAGCACTTAGTCTTTTTACAGGAGTTGCAATGAACTTCTGGCTAGAACTCATAATTCGAGGTGTCCTGATTCCACACTCCCAAATGTGCACACTGCACTGCACTTACGTCACTGAGAGCTTTCTGGGCTCGGGCAACCCTCCTCAGCTCCGGGCTATCATTATATGGATAAAACAAAGTTTTGTCAGCTTCCCAGTCTTCAGTGTAAAGTTTCTAAATCAGGGAAGAATGAAAGTTATGAGAATGTGAGAACACATTTACTTGAAATATATAATTTTGAATTCATCCATCATTGGCATAAAAAACCCAGGGCAAGGTGAGAGCAAAGGTAAGTGGAATTCACAAATTCCATAATCCAAGTCATATTTATTAATAGCTTCTCCAGCTTCTCCTGACAAGTCTTATTTACAGAAGGGCAGATATGTCTGATTTTGTTTCATCTCCCCTCTGTAACTGCACCTGCCTCCTGCAGCAAGTACTAATGTAAATGTAAGGAGCCAGGAAGCACTTAGCATAATTGCTATGCTTAAACCTTTAATAAACCTTTAATAAGAGTGAGAAAATTAAAGCTTTAATGAGAGTGACAGCTGGGAATATCCAAAGTGTAGCACAGGCTCTACACTCTGTGGGTCTTTGTGGGCCTCACAGCAGGCTCTCAGGTGCATCTTTGTTTTCCCCGGTTGTTCAGACCCTCTCCTCTACTTGGCCCAAGAGCTTTCTTCTCCGTTCCTCCTGGCCAGCCCTATCCCTGCAGCCCCACATGCCTCAAGGTTACTCACAAAATGGTTGGGGAACCGTATTCCAGATTAGCCAGGGTTTACAAGGTATCCCTCTGCATGATGTGTGGGAGGACATGAGAAGGTAGAAGTGGTGACAGAGCAGAGGTCCTTACCTTACTGAACATGGCTGTGTTCTTGATGGCCTGGACAAGTTCAGGGGCATCAGGAGGAAGCAGGTACTTATCCTTGGTGTCTTCCCAGTTCTGCTTGTATAAAACCTGGATAGAAAGAACAGAGGACCTGTGGCTTGATGTCTCCTACAAGGGCATGAAGATTTAGAGCACAAAGGAGAGCACTATGAAGAGTCTTTCAAACTCTAGTTGTCCTCATGCAAAGCCTGCTGATGTGCCACCAGCATCAATTATGGAAACATTGACCATGTCGACATCCCATGATAATTTGCCTGCATTAGTAAGCTTTTACTTGAAAAGCTTAATTTTGTAAACTAAATCATGATTCTGATTCTCTAGAGATTCTTTACAAAGGTTGCAACCTGTCAGTCATTCACTGAATTTGGATGGTAGATGTGTTTGACTTAGATGGTATTTTTTTTAATGTTTTAATTAAAACATTGTTGCCTACCTTTGAAATTTGGAGATTTCTCATAAAAATTCACCTCCCAACTTCTTTAAAAAATAAATAAGAGATTCTGGTGACACTGGGACCACATTCTGTGCAGCACCTGCCTGAAGCTGAGTGGCAGGGCCTGGGCTTTCCAACCCCCATAGCTCTGACAGGCCACTTCAGTCACCTGTGCAGCCTCCCTGACACGTGTTGCCGTTAGAGCCCACCATGCCTGTGGGTTCAAGTGAGACTGGTGAGCAGGATCTGGCCGGTCCAGTTTTCTCCTCTAAGGCCAGGCAGAGACAATGCACATGCTATTTAGTACTCCAGCTATCCATCCCATGACCTTACCTTACTGACTTGCTGCGACACTTTCTTTGCATGTTCAATGTCCTTTGCTTTCTCGTCTACGTGACAAATAGTTTTAGCAACATCGCCATCCATTCGATACTTAACCTGCAAAAATAATGCACAATTAGAACTCATGACAGGCATGAATATATGAGTATATTAAAGAATACCTTATAATAAAGAGCACTGACCCAATCACTCTATGTCTGCATCACAAAGCCAAGTTTCTGCATTTTAGGTAGAAAACTGTGATCTCCAAAGATCTATAGAGCACCTGTATTTACTGCATGTCTGCTTTCCCAGGGAAATTTCAGCCTCCCTGTGCTCCAGTATGGCAGATCACAGCGAGCTGGAACTCCCTTCTCATACCACCTTTAAGCCAAGCTTTTAGAAATCTCTTTAGGTTCACATTTACAGCAGCATAATCTATGGCCATTGCTTCCTCTAGATTTCTGGACTGGCTCATAGTAATTAGACCCCTTATTCTCTCCACACCTATTTAAAGCCCTCAAATTCCCAGTAGTAGGCATATTTTTGAAATGTCTCTCTCCTTTATTTTAGCAATGCAGCCCACCTCACTGAGTTGATCTTGTACTTTCTTGATTCTGCGAAGTTCTGGGGTATCAGTTGTGATGGCGTATGGCTGCCCTTTTGCTTTCTCATAGTTCTCCTTGTATTTATTCTAAAAAGAATATCAGATATTAGCCTAAAACCTGACAACACAGTAGCAGAAATTTCAGGCAATGCACACATCCCCATCTTATTTTCTTAATCTTGCAGGTTATAACAATTATCATAGCTCTCTTTTTGTCCCCTACCCTGATTCTCAACAAAAACTAAAATAGATATGTTAATTGTTCTTCCTAAACACAGCTGAATACTGGAGACAGTAGAAATTTTATTATAAAATATTGTCTTGGAAATGCCCTAAAATGATTCTTTCAATATTTTTATTGTCTGAATTCACACATGAAAAGCTGGAACCTCAATAATTTTAGGAAATAAGTATGGAAATTGAGTCAAGTCTGAAAAGATTTGATTGCTAATACAATGCAAAAATATTCAGTTCAGAAGTTGCAGCTAAATCTCAGTAATTTAGATAACTGAGACACCAGCTGAATTAATGGAATATCTAAATTATGAGTATTTTGAAAAGGAATGCAATTTTATTATTTCTGCTAAATATAAGAGTTCTTGCTTTAACAATAATATGCATAATTTGTCATTATTAATGCTTCAGGAAGACTCAAGTGGAATAGTCAACAATCTAAATTATACTATTGATTTCATTACTAATCACTTTAAAAATATTACAAACCTTTGCCAACATTTTGTTCAGACCATCAGAAATTCTTGAATATTAGTGTCTGAATTAATGAGATTTTTATGGCAATAAATTGACAAATTTTTCTATCTTTGCTGAATACAACTGTGATAAAAGAGGCAAGATAATCTTGTTTTTAGAAATCTAAATTTTAGAAAACCTAAATTTTAGACCATTCAAGAAGCTGAACTAGAAATTTACCAAATTGTCCCCAGTAGTTAACACTCAACCAGAAATGAATATTTATTGGTCAACCACAACAGGATGCTTTTGACATAAGCATTAATCCTATATACACCGATGTTCCCCTAAGTATCTTTCATCTTTTTCAAACCTCCAGAGGATGTGCAATCAGGCCACCTAGTGAGACCTCACTCTACTCTGGACAATCAACAAGTCAGATCCATTCAAAGGGGTCTAAACCTGCTGCCAGTCAGTGTAACTTATAGAACTGTACATGGAAATGTAAGGACCAGGGATCATCAAAAGCAGTGATTCTCAACCTGGGCTGCACATTAGAGCCTGGGAAGCTTTTAAAAATCCTCCTCTACAGGTCCCAGGCCTGCCTGGACCAATTAAACTAGAACAGCCCAGGCATCAGTAGTTTTAAAGCTCCTCGGGAATTCCAATGTGCAGCCACAGTTAAAAAACTGCTGTTCCAAGGTACAGTAAAACATTCTGATCCTCAGTTTCAGAAGAGTTCTTAGTCTGATCCTGGTTTTTTCAACTACACATTCTTTTTCACTATACCTCCTAGAGACCTTGTTATATATTGTTAGCTAGTCTACTTGAAGGGCATCATGCTCAGACATAGTGTAGATTAAGTGCTATTTAGCTTCTGTGAACTGATTTCAACTAAATCTATATCTATAAATCTATAACTATGATTTCATTATTCTAGACTGGCTAACAAATAGTGATTAAATCCAGTAAATGCTTTATAGTTGGCCTTATGCTTATTTTGTGGGGATAATTTCAATAAGGATGCTTCCCCTGATGCTGCAATGGTGCAAGTAAATTACCTGAAAGCAGAATTCAAGTTACAAGACATATTTCTGTAAAATAAGTTTTGTCTCATACATGGTTGAGAAACAAAATCCAGCCAGCATCCAAAACAGAGTTGGTTGAGATCAGTAATTTCTCAATAATAAAACCAGATAAATAGAAGTTGTTTGAAACTTACTGTGCTGAAGAGATCCTGCATTTTCTGACTGTGTGCAATGTAAGGGGTCATGAACTTTGAAGAGTCCACCTTCTTTCGAATGATTCTCTTCCTCCCCACCGGCTTTGCTGGTACTGGCTGTGCCAGTGCCGGTTTGGACGTTTCTGATTGCCCATAGTCAGATGTCTTTGTTGTCGTAGTTTCATAGATTTCTGTTACTGTCTGAAAATTTGACATGCAGTTATGTCAAAATTTGACAAAATTGTTATGAAAGCAAAAACTGAGATACCATAGTCTTGATATACATTATTCTAACTTCAAGTCAGACTGATATCCCTGGTGTTACTTCTCGACATCTAAAGCAGGCCAAAGCAGGAAATCACATGCTATATCCATGTGAAGGCATATTGTGTGACATAAATCTGAATGCTGATTGTGTCAGATTGTATGGAATAAAATGGTTACTCTTTACTGACTTGCAACATTACCTTAAAATTCCATTTGCCTAAAGGAACACCTTAAGATAGGATAAAAATCAAAAATAAAAATATTTTCAAACATTTAAAAATCTTCTTAAACTGCATGGGTAAAGTAAAAGCAAACTGGGATCAGGGAACAAAAAAATGAAGACAATCAAATAAAGCTCAAATTCTTGACTTTAATATTAACTTTTAAATGATTCTAAGAAAAAGTTGGTTGCTTTTTCTGCAGGTGTTTTAATCATTCTGTAGTATGAGACAAAGAATGATGAACTTGAAAAAATGAATCACATCAATATTACAAGTGATTACCATTCTCTTGGCTTAGTCAGTTAGCACAGGGAGATCAGCTCGGTGCTTTGTGACCTCCCAGAAGGGTGTGATAGGGAGGGTGGGAGGGAGACACAGATGGAGGGGATATGGGGATATGTGTATACATAGAGTTGATTCACTTTGTTATACAGCAGAAACTAACACAATATTGTAAAGCAATTATACTCCAATAAAGATGTTTTAAAAAAATTAATGTGAACTGGAGTACCACTTACACTAATAAATGCTTAGGTAGACAAGAATAATGATGACAACATAATGTGGTAATTGGTTAGCCTCACAACAGTCCTACATATGTGGTAGGTGGGAGATTGTTGTTTCTTACAACAGGCTTTATAGTGGAAGAAACGAAGGTCCAAAGTTTGGGTGTAGTCCAAGGTTAAAAATACAGTACGTAAGAAAAGAAGATAAGTAGCTAAATCTTCAATCCATCTCATAGTAAAATTTCCTTCACAGCTTATATCATCTGTACCAGAGGAAGAGTTCCAGCATCAACTATGAAAATAGAAACCTAAATGATAAGGAAATTGTACATCTATGACAACTACCTCTACTCTTGTCAGATCATTGTTAATAGGTTGCTCTCTGCCCATTATTACTGATGTATGGTTGATGGTGAGAAACTAACCAATTTACAACATCTACAGATGTTAGTTTTTATGCAGGCTTCAGGGTTAGCCATCCATATCACTATTTGTCATGCTCAAGAGAAACAGCTCCATGCAGAAAATGAAGCATGAGAGAGCTTGAAAAAAAAAGTTCCAACTTGGAATATTTATGGAAATAACTTTCTCAGAATTCCTAATGTGCCAAAATCTAAGTAGCATTTTATTGTATCATCAAGAACAAAGGCTTGGAGATGCCATCTCTTTTGGCAGAGCTGGTGCCCCAGAAGTTATGACACTACACAATAAAACTGTTGGTCCCCGTGCAAATCACAAGTCCAAGGCAATACCTTTGCTGCAGTCAGAGAGTGGTGATAGCCAATGACGTTATTCTAATAAGCAGCACCTACACCAAAAACTCAATACGAGTAACAGGGGAAACCATCCCTAGCCATTTTGGATATATTGAATAGTAAAAACAGGTAACGTTCATTCTTTTAACACTGGCTGCTGGGCACACAGGTGAGTGATCCTCCAGATTCTCCCTTTTGCCAGTTCGGTGGCCCTGGGAGTCTGAGAGAAGAGAAGGCTCCTTCTGCTTTAATGAGCATGCAGCTCGTGCAGGTGTGGGCTGGGTCTTACCTCCCCCGGCACCTCTTCATAGACTGTGTCCCCTGTGTAGTACTGTAAATAGAGAACAAAGTTATCATGAGAACTAAAGCAGAAATCACCTCTGCTGTGCCTCAGTAGAACCACTTGGCATATTTCACTAGTCTAGTTGGTTTTCAATATTTGTGGGAAGGAAGTAGATGAGGGAGGGTGTTCACATTTTGGAACGCATTCCAACTATGTGAAACATCAGGGTAGCTACAGTGAAAGCCCTCAGACTGGACAAGGAGATGCAGACAGAATGATGAGCAAAGTGTCTGATGCTGGCTATTTATCTGGTGAAGCTATTTTACTTGAGACAAGTAAAATCTTTTCTTACGGTACCCTAGATAGAGTTTGTTGAGAAAAGAATATAATAACAATATCTTGAGTGTGTGGGTTGGCAGAGAGGAACTGTGATAAAACTCACTGCTGACTAACAATAAAAAAGAAGAAAACCAGAAACCTTAGTGTGAATAAAATTTTAAAATATTGTTATCATGGAAATGATAGATCCAAAAACACAGACACATCTCAATTATCCCTATACCACCCTGAGTACTAAGTAATAAGAGTTTCTTCTGGAGTGATGAGCAAATTGCTTCTAGTAGCATAATGGTCCCGAAAGGGTTGCTATGGTAAAATTCCTCATCAACAAAATGTGGGAAAGTTAGGCAGCGATTTGCCACTGATGGCTCTGAGGTGCCTGCAGGCTGGATATGAAGTCAAATCTACTTTTGAACTACTTCTGACGTCACTAGCAATAAATAGACGTGGATAGGAACTGGCTGACATTTTGTTTCAGATGCTAAGGAGAGTGGAATCCTGCCCCCAGCATCAACCAGCAAAGCTGGGTGAACAGAAGGAAGGACTAGTTTAGGCCGAGGCATACAAGGAAAGGGATAAAAATGAAACACTTTGTTCATTTTCTCAGTTAACAAAATGTATAACATTTTATGCTTCATTTTTTCTTTACCACCAAAACATATTCTTGGGGGGAGGAAAAAACACTGAAGGCAAAATCCCTCTCGGGGGCCTTTCTTTTGCCCTTGGTTCAGTGAACTCTCATCAAATTACTTAACCATTGTCACTAGGCCACATGGTCTGTTTCACTTGCAGTAAAATTAGCATAAAACTTGCTTAACGCCCCCAACTCCTGTGCTTTCTTTGCTCCTGTACTATTTTTTAAAAATTTGAAATCTAATTCTGTCTCTGTGTCCTTACACATAGCAACATAAATCACAAGCTCTTACAGGACAGAGAATCTCTTGTGTGCTGTGCCTTCATCACATGGGAACTATCATTTGGACACTTTAGGAAATGCTGTTTGATGCTGATCTACATGGAACCATTTTTCTGGCCACACAAAACATCAGTGGCTTGAAAAGAAATGTTAAACTAAAGTGAATGATTCACAACTATTTTGGATTTTCTTAGCATCCAAGTAAAAGCAGCTCTTTGGTAGCCATCAAATTTTACCTTTGCTGGGCTCTCATCATTAGTAAATATGTCTTAGAAAAAAGCTTACCAAAAAAGGCAACATTATCCAAATGGTTGGCATTAACTTGCAGGCCAAATCTCACTTTTTTTTTTTTTTTTTTTAGAGCTGTGCCACTAATTAGATAGTCCATCTTTGCCTTTTCCTTTCTTTCTAAGTTTAAGTTTGAGTACAGAATGACAGTACAATTTTATTTAGTTGTCCAAGATTCCCAGGAGATATATTTTTAAAGCTAGTTCCTGTCTGTTTTGTGAATTCTTCCCTGCCCGTTTTCTTAAATCTGCCACCATCCCATTCTCATGGCATCTTTTTTGAGGTCAGAGAGACCTTGGTTCAATTCTCTCTGGCAGAAAGTCTATTAGTTTATCACCTGCTGGTCAGACCCAGAAGCAGTAATGGGAACAAAATGGCAAGGGTGAGATGCCTAAAAATAGCCTCCTCCATTTTTATGACATCTAGTTAAATCCATCAAATCTAGCACTAAGGACAATTTTCAGGGACCAATAAACACGATTAGTTTAAGAAAGACAAGGTATATTTAAGTTGGAGGCTAAAAAGTACTCCTGGTATTACCATCATAGGAAAGGCAATTTAATTTATAATTGTGTTAGTGCTTCATAGTGATTATTCTGACCATCAGGGATGTATGTAAAATGCACTAGTGATAATACTGAACACTGAAGACATGACCTTTGGCATTTAAGCCAGAGAAGTTGAACATTATATTGAATGAGTCTCAGTCTGGGTTGTTTTTTTTTTTCTTTTCCTTCTTCTTCTTCATATCCTTCAGTAATAAAAGCAATTTTATTTGTAGAATAAACTTTTCTTGACCTAAATATAAACTGCTCCATAAAATAATCTTCCAAAGACAAATTTTGGCACATTCAATTTGAATTTGATTCTGGGTAACTCTTAAAGTTAATTTCATTCTTATTAAAAAGCACCTATTTTCAAAGCTGCCTCCATGTATCTTGGGCACTTAGAGATTTTCACATGTGTAGATCATCACGGTTAATTGGTAATTATTAAGGGCCTTCAGATTCAATGGCAATGTATCACATGGATGCTAAAGGCAAGAGGTGGTAAAGAAAACCCACAACATAATAAAAAACAAAATAAAATAAAATAAATATAAAAATATATATAAATATAAAATAAACAATTAACAACTTTATAACTCATGTCAGATATCCACCAATAATCTTAAGGGAATATTTCAAGATGCCCACTATGATCTTTGTTTCTTTTCAAAATTCAAATGCAAAAGCTAGTCTTGTTCCCTTGGGTAAATATATTGGAGTTGGTGGGGAAGTGCGGCTCCAGCAGTCACTTGTGAGACAAGTAAAAATAAACTCATGAGTTTGCTTTTATATATGTATGTGTGTGCACATAAACACATATATAAAATCTCCCATATGACTATAAGCTCATATATATATATTATTCTGAACACTTGGTCCATTTTGCCCTATACGTGGATAATTAGCTAATTGAAGCAAAGAGTAAGTAGCTCTTTTTCCTCTGTGGCTGTGCAGACACTAAGAAATAGAGTTCAGTTCTCAGAACTTTCTCTTCATCCCCTCAGTCCCTTTGATCATGGGGTCTGGGAAGTGGGGAAGAATGTAGCTTCAGAACACAAACGAAAATCTGTCTTTATCCCACACTTTTTTTTTTTTTCCTGAGAGTTTAAAGAAAAGCAGAAGTGGGAAACAGTGATACTTCTTTTCAGTTCCACTCCCACATAATTATAGTGAAACTGAACGTAAAATATTCCTTTCTTATGCTTTAATGATGACTCTTTGAGAAGTTATAATAGACAATGTGTTTTTCGAATGATTAGTTCACCTACACGATTTTGACTGTCGCCACATAAAATTCTCTGCTGTCAGAGTCAGGATTTTAAAAAATCTTACCTCCACCACCTCCTCATATTCTTCGTCATCTGCCATTTTCCCAGAGTAGTAGTGGCACCTACAAACTTTTCATGTTCCAGACGAATGAAAATACATTAGAATCTATACACTAGAAAACACATTAGAATCTATCCCCAGGACTGAAACCATCTTATAACATTCTAAAAACAGAATTTAAGGCTAATCCATTCTACATATTCATATATTTTTGCAGGCTAAGTGAGAAAAGACATTTAAATACAGGTCTAAAAAAACTGAGGCTTCAAATTTCTCTCTCTTGATTCCCGCAGGAATATGTTTTGTATTGCTACTTCTAGCTACATGATCAATTTAGCTAAAGTTGTAAAAGGAAGCTGAGGTAAGGGAGGTAAAGGGTTTGGATTCAAAGGTACAGAGTATTTACATTTCCAGATACTTGGAGAACAGTGTTTTCAAGTAAAATTTCAAGCAAAAATTTTAGTGAAAGTTCAGCTTGGCTTTCAGAAAAAGTTGGAGTTTTTCCTGGTAGCACCAAAATTCTAGGAGGGCTGCCTTAGGTCTCCATCCTGTTTTACTACATTGTATGCAATAGATCCTATGCTTCAAATTAGAACACATAAAAATAAATCTGTCAACTGACATTAAAAGAAAAAATAGAAACCTCAAGGCAATGGGGTTATTCTCTTCCCGAACACCATTGGCCTGTGTGGATTTTCTTCTTTTGTTTCTGTAGCTCTGTTCAAACCTGAAAAAAAAACAAATTGTTAAAGCATTGATTGAAGTACATATGAGATGGTGGGTCTTTGGCCTAAGCTTCTAATTCAGGAACTAGCAAAAGGATCTCCCAAGGCCTTCTTAGTTTGACGCCAGAGAGTAGGACTCTCTCTTGATAAAAGTGGATGATGATTTGGAGCAGCTGTCCTTTCGCCCAAAGATATTTGCCATGTAAATCAATACCCCAGCTGTGGCTGGTTTTGTTACGCTAGCAAAACTGCCTCTCCTTCTGAGGCAAATGAAGCCCAGTAGAACCAGATAAATATAGGAACGTAGAACATAGATCCTTTTTGTACTAATATATTTAGAAAAAAAAGGCAAAAAATGAAAAAAAATTTGTTAGACAAGAGAGCCAACTCAGTCAAGCAATAAATTGGTTAATATAGGACTCGACTCTAATCACACACTACATGTCACGTATTAGTAAGGTCTGAGTAGGGCAATGGGGTTACAGACTTTCCTAGTCACATTTGCATCACTCATTTACCCAGTTACAACCCAAACTTTGGAAAATACTTCAAGGGAAGTTGTGGAACATCTCCTGAAAGAATATTACAGAAAAAGCCATAAATTGGCCTTACCTTCAATCTACCAAATAAATTTCCTCAGCAGCAAAGCCTCTCCCAACTCTCCCCTCCTGAGAACCCCAGGCAAGAGCCAGCGAGGAGCCTGGGCTCCGAGTTATCATGTGGCCAGAGCAGCCAATCAGATCTCGAGTTGCTCAAATTTCAGAGGCTAAATATACTGAGTGATCTTCTGAAAACCACCTGTTCATCAATTCCACTAAAGGATAAAGGGTAACAAATTGCTTGCATAGAAGTATTCAAATGTAATGGAATTTTACCTGACTTCCAGAGTACGGGGTTCAAATTTATGTTTAATCTCTCATTTCCTACAGCTCTGTTTAATACCATATTCATGCAAAAGAATTTAGAAGAAAATCAGCATGACTTTGAGGGGCTTTAACCCTTCTGCAACTGTTTTCTTCCTGTCAATTTTCCAATCTTCATGGAGATAACTATGCTCGCTCATATACAGCTCACCAGGTGAGCCACAGGTAAGTCACAGGTGTTGATGTGAAAGAAACAGAGGAATAAGATCCAGAAAGCATCAAGTTGGCAAAACCAATTTTTAAAAATGTGATAAAATGAAGTGATTGGTGAAAATACTTGATGGTGACACTAGATAAGGTATCCACAGGGCGTAATTAGAGAGATTAGGCCCCATCATTTTTCTATTACGAAACCAGGTGGGGAGGATGCCAAGATCATGTTCATCACCTTCTCCCTTTCTAAGCATGCCTAGCTGCTAGGAATGCAGAGCCTCTCATATGTAACTGGGTTACTGATTTTCTATTTACTCAAATGCTTCCTAGAAGCAAAGTGTGAATGCAGGCACAAAAGGGTTCAATTTCTGAACAGCAAGGGCAGATAAAATGGAAATCAGTAAATTACTAGAAGATAATGCTCTATAATGCAAGTCAGAGTGTAAGACATTGACTTTGTAAAAATCATCCAACAATTTTCTACCTGAAATCAATTTTCACTGATTTAATCCCTTTCCACTTCCCTGTACTAAGGCAAAAACCCCATGGGTCACTCACATCTTGATATGGATTTGAAACTAAATATATTGTTATAGTTCTTTTTGGTTAAATGTTAGGAAGTAATGTCACATTTCAAACATACGTACCTCTCCCCCTTCCATGATTCATATGGTGGTAAAATTTGAACATCATTTTATCATCTGAATTAATTATACCTGTTTATTTTGTTTCCACAGGTTTTTTGTGTGTGTGTTTTTTTTTTTTTTTTTGGTACACGGGCCTCTCACTGTTGTGGGCTTTCCCGTTGCGGAGCACAGGCTCTGGACACGCAGGCTCAGCGGCCATGGCTCACGGGCCCAGCCGCTCTGCAGCATGTGGGATCTTCCCGGATCGGGGCACGAACCCGTGTCCCCTGCATCGGCAGGCAGGCTCTCAACCACTGCGCCACCAGGGAAGCCCGTTTCCACAGGTTTTATGACCAAGGAATATTTGTGTGGATTATGAGATCATTCACCTGGCAGCTGCAAGCTAGAAGATTTATGACTTACTATTCATTATGTGCTTTTTAAAAGATGGTGTTAAATTGAAAAATAATACGGGCCTTTTACAAATATATATATAGTATAAAAATATATAAAGTAAAAAATAGGCATAGATTAATGCTTATCTGGAGTTATGCCCTCAGGACGAAAGAGCACCTCTATTTTCCTGGCCTATCAACGGCCTCTTCGTGGAAAAAGAATCAATTGACACTGATCTATTGGTAGCTTCTTATCATATGCCTTATACATAGTAAGTGCTCAATAAATGTTAGCTATTATTATTTTTAAATTATTACATCTTTAAACATTTTATTGGAATCTTTACTCTTTACTCTATATTAGACTGAAATACCAAAATATTGTGAAGCTTCTGAAACCAGTCGGTAGTTAGTCTCAGAATTTATGAATCAATAGGAGTTTGGCTATAAGCCTATATAATTGGCTACGAAACAAAGCACGGTACAGTGAGGTACCAATAGCAGAGCTTCAGATGATGCTTTCTGAAATATCAAAGTATAGAAGTGTCACGTCTGGGGACCAGAAAAGAATTGATGGAGGAAATGGCATTGTAAAAGAGTATTTGCTGCTGCAGTTTGATTTTATTAATTATTTTAACCAAATTTTATCTGCACATCATTTAAGAATCAAATAGTTTTGCAAGGCTTGTTATTAAAATCAGTGCCTCCTGTTTCCACTATTCCTTTATTTTTCCCATCCTGGAAACAATAATTTTAACCCTTTTAACTGAATCTTTTGTTATTTATCTCTACACATTTAACAAAATGTCTATATTATTCTTTTCTGATTTTTCCAGTCATTTGTATTATCTGTCAGGTTCCCACCTTGGAAGATCAGGCTTTAGTTCTCTTTCATATAACCCCCACTCTCACCAGACACAAGCCTCATTTCCCAACTCTATCCTCCCAATAATGTTCTATTTATGTAATTCAGAATTCAATGTTTACATTATTATGATTAGCAAAAGGCCATTCATAGCTGAACCCCATATATATATTATGATTATTTTTCTTTTCCTGCACAAGGGTTTGTTTTTCTGCAAGTTGATAGTTTTTGTTGCTGTTGTTTTTGTTTGTTTTCTGTCTCTCCTTTTTTTTCTCCATCAGCTTCACTTTTCCAGATAAGCAGTATCCAATAGAGCTCTCTGCAGTCATGGAAAAGTTCTATACCAGCACCACAAAGATGGTAGCCACCAGCCACGTGCGGTTATTGAGAATTCAAAATATGGCTGGCATGACGGCAGAACTGAGTTTTTTTTTTTTTTTTCAGAACTGAGTTTTTATATATATATTTTTTGTTTAATTTAAACTTAAATAGTCACATGGGGCTGGTGGTTATGGTGTTAACAGCACAATTCTAGAGGCTTATCACTACCTCAAACTTTCTGTCTAAATCCGCTCTTGGTGTTTTCAAAGACATCAAGTAGCAATTTATAGTTATATCCATTTCACCTTAGATCCCTCAGGGAGCCTTTTGTTCTATCCAACCTAATTTCCTGGTACTCAGGTCTCATCTTGATGCCCCTCACTGTCATTCTGGGGATTATGTAGGTTATAATATGAAAATTCCCACTCCTTTAACTAACATTTATTATGTACAATGTAGCAGGCACTGTTCTAGGTGCTTCCATCCTGCAGCAGGAGTTGACTAAGCACTTCTTGCTTTTTAATGGAACCGCAATTTAGTTTGGGACAGAAATATGCTAATTTAAAAAATACATTCCTCCTCAATTCCTTAAATGTTAGGGGAAAACTGTGACATAGTTTTGCCAATAAGATTTAAGTGTAATTCTAGAGAATAAACCTTCTGGGAAAGGTATGATTTTACTGAGGGGCAGGGTCAGATTCAGCAGGCATGTACTGTTTTCCTCTTTCCATTCCACCCTTCTCTAGGCCTGGGACACAGATGTAATGTCTAGGGGCAGAGCATGAGGGTGTAAGTCATACACTAAGAAAGGTAAAGCTAGAAGGAGACTCAGGCTTTAATAACCCCCTTAATTTTTATATTTTGTAATTATTTTATAATTTAATAAGTTTAGTATATAATTGCACAAATAATTACATTGTATTTTAAAATTTCCTGCATATTATATATTATTTTTTTCTATTTTGCACTTTACCAACTACTAATAAAGTTGGTTATTTTTTCATATGTTTATCGACCATTTGTATCTTTTATTCGGTATATTATTGGCCCATATCTCCCCACCTACACTGATTTATAGTCATTCTTTTTCTTTTTTAATTTTATTTATTTACTTATTTATTTTTGGCTGTGTTGGGTCCTCATTGCTGCGCGTGGTCTTTCTTTAGTTGCGATGAGCGGCGGCTACTCTTTGTTGCAGTGTGCGGGCTTCTCATTGTGGTGGCTTCTCTTGTTGCGGAGCACAGGCTCTACGTGCGTGGGTTTCAATAGTTGGGGCACGTGGGCTCTAGAGCACAGGCTCAGTAGATGTGGCACACGGGCTTAGTTGCTCCGCGGCATGTGGGATCTTCCCAGACCAGGGCTCGAACCTGTGCCCCCTGCATTGGCAGGCGGATTCTTAACCACTGCACCACCAGAGAAGCCCCAGTCATTCTTAATATATTATAGCTATTGGCCATGTGTTTCTTCTGTGTGTTGTATTTCCTCCAAGTTGTTTGTGGTGTGTGTGGCCAGAGATGTTCTAAATCCACATGCAGTCAAATCAGGCAATCTCTTCTTTCCAGTTTCGACACTACTTAACAAGTAAATTGAATTTGAAATGCCACTTTTAGCACTTGTTGAATTAACATGGATGTCTGTTTCTAGTCTCTTGTGTTTTTTCTTGTTTTTTTCTCCTTTTACTTTCTGGGTTTTTGTTTTTGTTTTTTACTTTAATTTTGTTTTTGTTGTGAAGTATAATATACAGAAAACTGTATAAAGCTTATGTGTACAGTTTAGCAAACGGTGGTAAAGTGAGCACTTATATAACTATCACTTAGGTACAAAAAGGTCATCTCTGTCGTGACCTTGAGAGTAAAAATTTCCTTGCTTTTATTTTTAGTTTCGCCACCTCTGTATGCACTCCTAAACTATATAGTTTAGTTTTGTCTGTTTTTAAATTTTATATAATGGATTCATGTTGTATGTAAATTTTATAACTTAACTTTTCACTTAATGTCATTACTTTTATTATTGTATAATATTATCATATAATAATGTTTATTATTGTGTAATAATTTAATTATTGTACAATATGACAATACTTCTATTTATCCATTCTGCTGGTGAGGAGGAACTGAGTATATCCAGCTTTTGTCAGTTAAGAGCAAAGTTGAAATGAACATTGTTGCACGTGTATTCTGGTACTCATAGACAATTAACTGACCAGAGTATGTAAGTAGGCAGGTAAATTATAGGTCGAGGAGTATGCTTATCTTCAACTTTATTAAATAATGCTACCTGTTTTCCAATGTTGGTACCAATTTACATTCTTATCATGTAAATTGATAAGAATTTTTTACATTCTTTACATGTATACTCTTAACCTGGCCACCACTTAAGATTAAGCTTTCTAAATTTCATCTGTCTGATGGGTGTGAAATAATGTAATCTTGTGGTTTTAATTTGCATTTCCATGACTACTAGTAAAGTTGAACTCTTTTTTCGATGTTTATTAGACATTTGGATGTTTTGTTGTTTTTTGAGAAGTGTCTGTTTAATTCTCTTGCCCATTTTTCTGTTGAGTTCTTGGCCCCCTGTTCATTGATCTATTAGTATCCTATAAAGGATACTAATCCTTTGATGGTTATATATGTTGTAAATATCTTCCCCTCTCTGTGGTTCTTTTCATTAGTTTCACACTGACATTTCATGAACAGGAGTTCTTAGTTTTCATGTAGTCGACCTCATCAATTTTCTCCTTTGTGACTAGTGCTTTCAATAATGGACATGTGGACACGGAGGGGGAAGGGGAGGGTGGAATGAATTGGGAGATTAGGTCTGACATAAATACACTACCATGTGTAAAGTAGATAGCTAGTGCGAACCTGCTGTATAGCACAGGGAGCTCAGCTCGGTGCTCTGTGATGACCTAGATGGGGGGGAGGGGTAGGTCCAAGAGGGAGGGGATATAGGTATACATAGAGCTGATCCACTTCATTGTACAGCAGAAACTAACACAACATTGTAAAGCAGTTATACTCCAATTAAAAAAAAAAAATCTTCCCTAAGATCATGAAGATGTGTTCCTGTATACTCTTCTAAATACTAGGAGTCTTACCTTTCATATTTGTGTTTAACCTATCTGGAAAATTTTTTTTTATATAATGAACAAGAGATCTAATTTTATTTTTTGCATATGGATAGCCAATTATGCCAGCACCTTTTATTAAAAATTCCATTGTTTCCCCACTGATGAAATTCCTCCTCTGGTATCAATCTTATCCATATATGTATGAGTTCTTTCTGGACTCCCTATTCTATCCACTGGTCTACAATATCACACTGTTGTAATTCTGTAGCTTTATGATCTGCCTTGATGTCTGGAAGAGCAAGTCCTCCCACTATATTATCTGTAAGAGAGTTTTGGCTCTACCTGTCTTGGATATTCTACATAAATTTTAGAAGTGGCTTATCAATTTCCCTAAAAAGTGTTCATTCAATTAATCTATTTGACTCTTCCTAAATCAGTATCACACTGTTCTAGTTATTGTAGCTCTTTTGTATGTTTTGATATCTGTAGGGCAAGCTGCCTTCATTCTTCTAAAATTCATTTAGATATTCTTATACTTTTGTTCTTTTAGAAGTACTGAGAATTAGTTTATCAAGTTCCATGAAAATTATCTTTGGATTCTTTTTTTTTTTTTTTTGCGGTACGCAGGCCTCTTACTATTGTGGCCTCTCCCGTTGCGGAGCACAGGCTCCAGACGCGCAGGCTCAGCAGCCATGGCTCACGGGTCCAGCTGCTCCGCGGCACGTGTGATCTTCCTGGACCGGGGCACGAACCCATGTCCGCTGTATCGGCAGGCGGACTCTCAACCACTGCGCCACCAGGGAAGCCCCTGGATTCTTTTTTAATAATTGCATTGAATTAGTAGATTTTGCAAGAATTGATACTTGATAATGTAATCTTCCCATCCAGATTCTTTTTTACATCCATTACTAAAGTTTTATGGATTTTGTTATATAGGTCTTGCACATTAATAGTATAAGTGTATTTCTAGGTATATTAAAGCACTTATTTTCACTGTAAATTAGATTTTGTATAGACTTTCTAGTAGATACTATGTATCAAGTTCTTTTTATTCCTGTTATTGATTTGTCATTTACTACTATTAATAACTTTTTCATAAAATTTATTAGGATTTTGAGAAAGGTGGAAATAAATGTGTGTGCTCAGTCAGCCATCTTGAATCCAAAGCATGGACACAGCATTTTTGAGTGAATTTAAGATCCAGAAATGACAGGGGTAAGAGCATTCCAGGATTAGTAGATAGCATGAACAATCACATAGGGGTGGGAAAGTGTGTGGCATGTTTGAGGAATGAAGATTAATCTGGTTTAGGTCAAGTAAGGTATATATAGAGAAGTAATGGAAGACTCTAAAGTAGAAGTTATGCTGTGGAGGACCCTGAATGCCGAGCTAAGCAGTGGAAAATGGCATGTTCTGACATTCCCATATGGCTATTCTCTTCTACATAGTGTAGAGCTTTAGCTAATGTCTCTTTAGTGTAGAGACAGTAGCTAAACAAATATACATCAGAAATACATTATACAGTATACAATTAAATACATTCAATTGTGAAACATGCAGATACAATAACATAGCAGGATACGTAGGTATGAATAAGAGATTTCTCAAATTATCAAAACTCCCAGGTATTATTTGCTTTCCAAAATCCATGTCAGACATACTAAATTTCAGCAATATGCCTACTCACCCTTCTAAATACTCCTACCTCCTCCTACTGATGCTCCCTACAATGAAAAACACATAAACATGGAAGAGGGAGCTTTTAAAATTACCTTCTGATCCATTTCTAGGTTCTCTTTCTCCTCTCCCTGCTTCCTTGGAGGTCTTGGACATAGGTTTATCTTCTAAGTGAGTCCTTCATTAAGTTTCCTGGTTTCGAGAGTCCTGACTTTGAAGCAGCGAGTCTCTGGATCTCTGTATTGCAATGAGAACAGCCAAGGGCTTTCATTGTTTTGCTTCTGTTCTCCCCTCTCCACAGCCTAGCCCAAAATTGTCCTTTCAACCCACTACCCATAGATATTCAATTGTTATGCAGTAAATTATCAGAATTTACAACAATTTACTGTCCGTTGCCAACCAAACTTCGCAAATGAATGGGTCTCAAAAAAGTCAGCCTTAAATTGCTGATTCCTAAAGAGTTTCCAACATGAGATATAAAGATAAAATAGCAAAGCTGGTTTTCTTGTGTGGCTTTGAACTTACTCCATAGTCAGTACCTCCAACTCTTGCCCTCACACACAAATATACGTGTGTATGTGTGTGTGCATCCTTGCACGCATGTGTGTATGTATGTGTGTGTGGATCTTTCCAGGAAAATGACTTCCCAAATACTAGTTTGAATATATGTCATTACATTGTTGTTAAAAATAAGGTCTAGAGTTCAAAAATTATTCATTACATGTATTTGTGTATACATGTATATGTAAATATGAACAGAGAGGCAGCCATAGAATTTACAACATAAAAGGTACACCTAGCTTAGATGACAATTTTTAAAATTGAATATACATTTCCATGTCCATTAGTGATTGTATGAGCTGGTCTTAGTGGAGGAAGCTGCTGTATCACTTTCTAGTTAGCAAGAAAAGGCTATGTGAAGGAGGTGACATTTTATGAGGTCCTGTATATGCCAAACCAACCTACCTAAGCCATCCTTTGAGAGTGATTTATTAAATAGTTCTTTTAAAAAAAAAAAAAAAGGTTAACTAGTTCTTAACGCTCTTTGTGAGGTAATGAGCAGTCTGGGAATGCCTAACTCACTTGACAGAGTTTGAACTAATATCTAACTCACCTTTCCGTCACTGTCAGCGGGACCAGAACAGTTTGTTTTTTAAGAAGGAAAGTGGAGAGAGTTTATCAGCAATGTTTACATGGTTAGTCACATAACATTGGAAGTTGGAATGTTTGACAATATAGCAAACATGGGTGGGTAAACAGTGGACAATAATTGTCCCATTGATTCTCAAGTGCAGTGTAGCCCCAGGAAGACCCTGAAATGCAGGTCTATTCCTGAAATCCAGTTCAGCATGGTATGGGCAGTCTAACTGACCTATTGAACACAGGTGGTCTGGAGGTCACTGAAAAACTGGGTCAATTCTATCTTCTCCAGTGACTCAAGATATGCTTTAGGGAGGGCCAAGATGGCATTGCAGATCCTGAATTAAACAGATAATCTCAGATCCAAACTGTGCCTAAATAGAGCACTCTGGAATTATTATTTCAGTAGACAGCTGCCTAGAGTGGGCATGACTGGTGCTTGGTTACCCCTGAGATTAGTTTGGGTTTTTTTTAATAAGTTTATTTATTTTTGGCTGCAATGGATCTTCGTTGCTGCACGCGGGCTTTCTCTAGTTGCAGCGAGCGGGTCTACTCTTTGTAGTGGTGTGTGGGCTTCTCATTGCAGTGGCTTCTCTTGCTGCAGAGCATGGGCTCTGGGCGTGCCAGCTTCAGAAGTGTGGCAAACAGGCTCAGTAGTGCAGGCTCAGTAGTTGTGGTGCATGGGCTTAGTGGCTCTGCAGCATGTGGGATCTTCCCGGACCAGGGATTGATTCGTGTCCCCTGCATTAGGCGGGTGGATTCTTAACCACTGTGCCACCAGGCAAGTCCCATATGTCTTGATTACTGTAGCTTTGTAGTATAGTCTGAAGTCAGGGAGTCTAATTCCTCCAGCTCCTTTTTATTCCCTCAAGACTGCTTTGGCTATTCGGAGTCTTTTGTGTCTCCATACAAATTTTAAGATTTTTTGTTCTAGTTCTGTAAAAAATGCACTGGTAATTTGATAGGGATTGCATTGAATCTGTAGATTGCTTTGAGTAATATAGTCATTTTGACAATATTGATTCTTCCAATCCAAGAACATGGTATATCTCTCCATCTATTTGTGTCATCTTTGATTTCTTTCATCAGTGTCTTATAGTTTTCTGAGTACAGGTCTTTTACCTCCATAGGTAGGTTTATTCCTAGGTATTTTATTCTTTTTGTTGCAATGGTGAATGGGATTGTTTCCTTAATTTCTCTTTCTGATCTTTCATTGTTAGCGTATAGGAATGCAAGAGATTTCTGTGCATTAATTTTGTATCCTACAACTTTACCAAATTCATTGATTAGCTCTAGTAGTTTTCTGGTGGCCTCTTTAGGATTCTCTATGTATAGTATCATGTCATCTGCAAACAGTGACAATTTTACTTCTTCCTTTGTTAGGTGGATTCTTAACCACTGCACCAGCAGGGAAGTCCCCTGAGATAAGTTTTTTCCAAAATAGAAGCTTATCCCATAAAACTTCTCTGTGGCTTCCTTTCCTCAAAAGTAAACAAGGGAATTGTGACTGGCCTTTCCCAGTAGGAGTTCTTGAGAATCATTAGTCTTATAAGTTGGTCCATGAGAAGAGGGCTCCATTGGCAAGAAGTGTGGGAAGTGCTGAGCATTCTAACCCCTCTATGAGATTTGCAGGCACATTCAATTGTAATGGCTCCAAGAAACAGAGCCTCGAAGGAAGAGAAATCTACTGGTTTCTTTGGTTTCTCCTTGCATGTCTGAAAAGTATTCAACCATAGTACAATATATTTAAGTTAATTTTGTCCCACTGAATATACTTTGTGAATTCCGACGTTAACATTTATCCAGTGTGGCAATTCCAGACCTGCCTTGGTCTAAACAAACCCTGAGGACTGGCACAGAAAAAAAACTGGCACCCAAGGCTGGGAAGAGAGGGTCAGTTTATCAACCTTCCCATCTCTGACCTGCATGTCATTTAATTGACAACTAAATGTCTTACTCTAGGAAATCCTTCCCTTGCTTCGGGACTCATTTTCCTTATCTGTAAAATGAGCAAGCTGTATGACCCTTTCGGCTCTGCGTTGCATGAAATATCTTCCTATGTGTGAGGTTCACTTTAGAACTTGACCTCACCACTGCCCCTTGGGCTGCTGAGTGACAGACACCACAGCTAATCTTCCATAAATAGATGTTCCATATCTTGGGTCTCAGGATGAATTTATAGCTGAAGATTGACACATAGTAACTTTCAAACAAGACCAATCTGATCTCCAAAAGAAAACATTTTACACTATTTAAAAACCATTATATTATACTATAAAGCAATGACATATTTTTAATTTAATAAGTATGAATGACAGTCCTGATTTTTATTTAAAAATAATAATAAGTTTAAAACTAACCAATACTGACCAAGCAATTTCTCTGGACAGGTCAACACCCAAGAGGCATCTCAATGCACCTTAGAGTCATCCCAGGGGCCACTGGGGTTAATAACGACTTTTTACCTAAAAAATTTCTGTTTCCTTTTTTTTTATGAAATCAATAAAAGACATTTCAATGTGATTAGTACAGTTCTTGATTGGTTACAGGTGTGCCTCATTTAATCACCCCAGGAGCTTAACAGGTAGCAGAACCATTTCGTTTCTCTGTTATTTTGCTTAATTCTGAATGATGACAAAAGGGTCTAAACACCAGCTGATCTAAAAATGAACCTAAGGCTGCAGAGACTGAGAAGGACCAAAAGTAAAATGCAAATCTAATTTAGATGCCAAAGAAAATATGGCTTTCAGGGAAGAACATTTAAAGAAATACCTAAGTCATGGTATTTTCAGGGAGAAAAAGTAATAATAAGAAACTATGAGATAATAAGCTAGCAATGTGTTAACCTCAAGTGAGTATCCAAAACAAAATTCAAACCCCATTAGCAGTTTGGAACTGACTTCTGCTTCTTGAAATAAGAAAAGTATAGTTCTATAGATAGGGAGTACGTAAAGAATAGTCCTACATGTAGGGAATAGGTAGAGAATATTAACTCTAAAATGTGCTGTTCCCAGAGGCTAAATACCTGCCATCCTTAGCCAGCTAAAGGAATCCTTCCTCCTACCTCAGCTCAATTCACCTTCCTGACTTTCTCTTTCTCCAGATGCACAAAATGAAAATAAACACTGAATTACAAGGCTGACTGTTGCTTTGCCATGCTGCCTAAAGGCTCAGACTGGGAGACTTATCAGAGACCATTTTTGGCATTCAGCTCAAGATTACCCCCAGGTGGTGTTTTATCAATGTACAGTCTGTCCCTTGCCCCTTTGGACATATTCCACCACTTCTAAAGCCATATCTGCATCTCTGTCCCTGAGGCTCTTTTCCACAGCACTAAGGGAAGTTGTACTGCCCAGCAAGCTGCAGACCAGAAATGCCAAGGAATTAAGACACCACCCCAGGTCACCAGCTACCACACTCTGTAGTGCCTGTTAGGAGTTTTTGTACAAATACCCCATCTCCCTCCCACCTTGGTAGGAATAATTTTGAGGCGTGTGCTTTGCACTGATCCCAGTTTCTCTGAGGCTTAATAGTTCTGTCTTCCCTTCCCTGTATAACATGTCTTTCTTTACTGGAGTTGTTTGCGCTTCTTAAATAAAGTACTTTCACTTTAATCCATCTTCAGTGTCTGCACCTCGGAAAATCCACACTAAGACTCGTTATATTCAATGGCCATTTCACAATGAGGAAGGGAAGTTCTCAAAAACAGGTTATACTGCAAAGGGGCATGGTTGTCAAGGAAAATCTCACCTCCAACATGCTGAAGCTCTCCAAAGGCCACTCCAGTAAGCAAGTCATGATCTCTTATGATTGCCTCGCCTATGCCTTTGAGCTCCCCTAAAATGCTCTCCTCTATCTTCTCAGCTAATTTGTGTCTAAATCCTTCCTAGAAGCTACATCAAAATGTAACTATACCATTCTCTAGGATAGTTCCCAAAGTATGGTCCCAGGACCAGCAGCATTAGGATCACCTGGGAACTTGCTAAAAATGCAAATTCTTGTGCCCCTACTCCAGCCTATTGAATTAGATTCTCTTGGGTAGGGGCCCAGCATCGTTATTTTAACAAGCCCTCCAAGTGATTCTGATGCACGATGAAATGTGAGAACTACTGTTCTAGGAAGCATTTCCTGTCACCCACAGTCTGACTGTAAAAACCTCTAACTCCAGTTCTTACCCTCTTCCACATTTGTTCAAACTCTCAGCGCCACCTCATAAATCTCTCTCATGATGACCTCTTTTCTCCTTCTCCATTGCCACTGCTTTAATTCAGGCCAATCCATACATCTCACCTGAATTATCAATGCAGTCTCCCAACTGGTCTCCCTGAATCCGTGCCTCCCATCTATTCTCCATCAGCCCTTAGATGTATGTGTGTCTAAAATGCAAATGTGTTATGTCCCTCTAGTGCTTCAAATGCTTCCACTGCAGTCTGTCATCTAAAGGTAAGTTTAAGATGCTTAAGCTCTTCATGCAAGGCCATTTGTGCTTTGGCTCCTGCCTAACTTTTCCTGGACTTCAGACACACCAAAGTACCTACAGCACACCTCCCCTTTCACTTCCTCAGGTAGCACCTGAACCATCTCTATCACAGCTACATTCCTTATAGGGCCTTAAAAACCCCACAAGTGCCCTCCTTAAACAAGCCATAGGCATGTAAAAAACAACCCTTCAAGACAATATCAAATTTTGGATAGGATCAGTAGCCTAAAGCAACTCAGGCTGCAGCGGTGAAGAGAAAAGGAGGACGGAGGGGCCAAAGCTAGATTTTTCTCTACTTTTTCAGTTTTCCTCTGGGTAGGTCTTACCCCTCAGGGCCCAGTCAGGCCACTTGTTTTCCAGCCCATTCTGCATTCACTATCTTTGGCTCTAGGATTTATTGTGTCCCTAAACTCTTTGAGATGAATTCCTCCTCCATAAGCTAGAGATAAATGCTTGCCTTGTGTATCACATGGGGCTGGATGAGGCTCAAATGAGAAAACAATTATAACAAGCTTTGAAAGCTCTGCGGTATAGATACAAGACAAAAGTAAGGTATTGCTGTTAAATAACTGAAACAATTACACTAGCCAACACTTAGTGAGCACTAATTATTTGCCAGGCCTAATCTGACTGTAAAATGCATCATTTTATTTAATCCTTGTAAAGCTCCGTGAGTAAAATACTATGATAATCCCATTTTACATAAGAGGAAACTTAAGAGGCAGCAGAAATTGCAAACAAGCTGCCCAACATTACGTAGAAGTAATGGAGCCAGGGTTCAAACCCAGGTAGTGTCACGCCGGAGCCCAAGTTCTTAACCCCTGTGCGCTACTGCTTCACGAGCATGTCTGTGGCTGTGGGGATGTGACATTATCCAAAGGACCCGACATATTCTAGGGCAGGCCAGTTGAGCTCACTGTACAGGGGTCCATCTATTGCTCTATCGTCCATCCATCCATCTGCCTGCTCACTGGTCATCCATTCATTGTCCTCCATTGGTGGCCAGAGCAGTGAAGAGTCTTGTCCCTGAGGTTGGAGCACCTGAGTGCAAAGATACTAACAGTGTGACCTTGAGCAAGTAACCTACCTGCTTTGTACCTTGGGTTCCTTTCCTGTAAAATGAGGGAGACATCTGTATTGGCCTCATAAAATTTTCTGCAATTGAGAGAATTTCTGTAAAAAGGTGAGCACGGTGCCTAATACATGGTGAGTGTTCAATAAATGTTGGTTCTTATTATTATCATTTTCTGGGGGCAGTAGCAATGTGGTGAGGTAAAGCAATATTCTCTACCAAACTGTGAAGAATATATTATAGGAGCCATCACAATGTCTCTGGAGAATGCTTGCCGCACTTAGAAAACTGTCTTGAGCCCTTGAGCTGTCTTTGGGTCATCAGACAAGAGCAAACAGGCTCAAGACCTGGGGTCAACACAGTGTTGAATGCGGAGCTCACTGCTGCAAATAGCAACCACCTGTGGGCTGGACAGAATGTGTCCACCCTCTGGCAAGGAGTCAGGGGCATCACCCTCTGGCAAGGAGTCAGGGGCATGAGGGTGTGAGGAAAACTAAACCAGAGCAAAGGCAGTGTGTGTGGGCTCAGTGGGCAGAAGGGAAGGAACTAAGTACATTTCAATAAAAAATGGCTTCTTTTCAAGGGGAGCTGTGCTATCTGTGAGGCCCAGCCTCATTTTCACAAAGGGCCTCAAGAGGAGGCCTCTGAAGTTAAGTCTAGTGAGGTTACACAATAGCTGACCAAGATAAACTGACAGGATTAAAATAAGTTGCCGTTCATTAGGGAACTTAAAACTTGGATCCCACCTCCTAGAGTACACTGTAAATTAAGATTTTTAAGTAAGTTCTGCAATCATCTCATGAGTAACATAATTATATTGTGCTCTGTTTTTGTTTTATAAGTTAATTTGTTGATTGAAAACATTTAAGTATCCCATAATATTTATAATCTTGCAATCCTGATACAAAATTTTTTCAAGAGTTGTTTTTTAATAGATTATGAGTCTCCAAAGACAAAGTGGAACAGGCCAGGCACTGAGTCTCCAGAAGCTTTACATTAACTTTTACAAAATGAACATCAGGATGTGATGGGTGGAATTGTATCCCCCCACCCCCGCCCCAAAAAGGTATGTTGAAGTTCTAAATCCCCAGGATCTGAGAATGTGACCTCATGTGGAAATAGGGTTGTTGAAGATGTAATTAGTGAAGATGAGGTCATACTGGAGTAGCATAGGCCCTTAAACAGTATGACTGGTGTCTTCACAAAAAGACGAGAAGCACAGAGGAGGCTGTCATGTGCAGAGACAGAGACACAAAGGAGAAGATGGCCACATGAAGATGGAGGCGGAGATTGGAGTGATGCATCTACAAGCCAGGGAACCAAAGATTACCTGCAAACACCAGCAGCAAGAAGAGGCAAGATTGGATTCTCCCCTATAGCTTTCAGAGGGAGCATGGTCCTGCCAACATCTTGATTTCAGACTTCCAGCCTCCAGAACAGTAAGACAGTAAATTTCTATTATTTCAAGCCACCCAGTTTGTGGTACTTTCTTACAACAGCTCTAGGAAACTATTACACAAGGTTACATCTTCCCTCTATTTTCACAGCCCCGTTAGATGGTCCAGGCATCTGTTAGAAGAGGATCCCATGTGTTGCCTTATGTTTGCCTTATCTTACTGGGTTATAAGCAGGAGTGGTGGTGTTTATTCATCTATAACTCAGCACATAATAGTTGCTCGATAAATGCACGTTTGACTGAACGAATGAATCTCAAAGAACCTCTGGGATTCACCTTGTCTGCTGGTCCACCTTCAGCCTCCAGCCCTTGAATAGTGAACTATTTTCCAACTTAATAGGTATACAAAGGTGCTAGGTGTGAGAAACCAGGGCAGCAGCAAATGGCCCTGGAGGACATTGTGGGATCTGAGACACTGAGTTGGTCACACAGCGTTGACCTCAGATCTGCCCCTTACCTCTGAGTAGCCTTCAGTCACACACTTTTGGATCTTTTAAAAAGTAAGTTATTGCCTTACTGATTTGCCTGGGCAACAACTCCTTGAAACTAAAAATGAGTATCACTTCAATGTCCAGTGTACATGTGGGAGATATTAGCTGTAATTCAGTGTTTCTCCTTCTCCATATATAACACACACACATGTGAACACACACACATACACAAGTACATGTGTGTGTAGGTGTGTGTATAAATTTCTGATGTTGGTGTCAACAGTCTTTGAGTTGATATTCAATGACTTTTACAACTAGGCTACTGTAATGATTACTACACAACCATTGGTTGAAAATAATCATGTTATCATTAAACATGTCAGTTCTGGAAAGATGAA